>NW_022170663.1:30200022-30330530 GCF_008802855.1 Photinus pyralis
AAAATTTTTACACCACCTTTTGCAGGTCAAAATTATCTGCATACTGGACTAAGAGTAGGTAAGTCTTCGTGAAAATTATCTATTTCGAGAAATGCGACCAAAAGCAAAAGATGCACATGCCCTTTGCTTTCCATAAAGTTGCGCCCAATAGATAACAAATGACACATAGGCATTTTTTCACTTATTAGCGGAACATAAACATACGAAACGTCGTATGGTATGTTATATAAAAGAAACGCTACCGATATAAATACAATTCCCCTTTTTAGTTAAATTCCTAAGCGGGATACGATAACTAATGGCCGACACTGACAATTTTATTTAAAACAAAGTGTCACTGTTCTGCTCATGTTAATGAAAATGTTGGATATAAAAAAATTCTTGCACTTTTAAAAAAATTCGACTATTTATCTTTCCGTTTGAGAATACCTTTTGATGGAGTCCCACAAACTTCACATCAACTTGGCGAATTTTTTTCAAATTTCCAATACTATGTAGCGACAGAAACCGGTAAATTTTTTACTACTACCTACTTCTTTTTTCAATATGGACTGATATCAACTTTATCAACAGGAATATTTGTCCCTCAAAAAATAGGAGGATCAAGTAAATTTTATTTTTACCATTGAATTCAGGGCAAAAAAGTGAAGTCATCTTACCGCACAAAAGATGTTCGGAAAAATTCTCCATGGGTCGTGCATAGATATAAATAAGTAATACGCTAAATGTACAATTGTTATTAATTTTTGAAAAGATAAGGATTTATTTAGAATCAGTATAAATGTTATACTTTTAATCATTGTAACAGAATTTTAAATGTTAGCTACCATTTTTATGAAAAACATACAATTTTTGTTGTTGTTCACCCTTGTATATAAGTAAAGAAAGATTTATTTTAGGCGTTCGAAGTGTCGGTTTTTTTAGGATCTACCATACCTAAGTGAATTCATTCATGCACATGTCTATCTAATAATAACTATAAAAATTTATAAATCAGTAAAAATGATTAGAACAAATCACAAGAAATAAAGGGGTAATTAAAAAATGTTATAACAAACAATGCTAATCTAGTCCACTAATTACCTGAAAACCAGGTAATTTACAGAAGGTGTCATTATAGAAAAATGCATTGAATAAGTAATTTATTCAACGGTAACAGAAATAGGTATTTGTGCATCTCCAATCAAATATTGTACAGCTTTTCGATAAACTTGTTTACATAATTAGTCCTTGATCATTATACATGGTCTATTGTGTTTAACAATAAATGAAGAGAATATGCAAAACTGAGAAGGATAGATACATCGTTGGTTTCACTCAAGGAGATCATGTAGCAGTGTGTATTGTTGGTGGTCTAACCAATTGCAATAACACTGAAATACAAACTGACTACAGAGGAGCCTTAAGGCGAATTTACACGGGGACAGTAACTAAAGCAAGTGACTAAAGCAAGTTACTAATTTTTAGCACATACGCATTTAGTATTTGTCTACACTAGTTTAGGTCACATTTCATTTAGTAACTAATTTAAAATGGCAGCAACTGAAAGTGTAGGTCTTCGTGTCGCAGTAAACCAGTGCATTATAGTACTATGTGACGAAATTATTGATCTAATAAGACGCGAACAAAACAAAAAAAGGCGTATGTGGGTTAGGAAATGGATAGCTCGTCGAAGCACCCATGGATTTTCTTCTATGCTGCTGAAAGAATTATCTGAGGAAGATTTAGGAGAATACCGAAATTGCATGAGAATGTCTAAGGAAGCATTTGACATATTGTTAGCCAAGATTAGTCCTTTTATCACAACATGTGATACAATTATGAGAGATGCAATTCCGGCAAAGATAAAGCTAGAAATCATTATTTATCTTGCGTAGGTCTTTTATTATCCAGACAATGTAGAAATGCGTGCATTTCTTGGAACCACTTTACGTGAGGTGTATACACGCTGTCTGCACTAGTTCCCGATTTCTTAGAATCTTTGATTTTTTTTAATTCTTGGGAATATGTAGATCGCAAAGCCTTTATTTTGTTTTTGATTTCGCTAACACCGAAACCCTCTATTCCCATTACCTCTTCAAGTTCTCGGAATGCTGCTTCGCGAGCATTTCTATTTTTATATATTACCGCCTTTGTATTCCACAAGCATTCTCTAACCCTGTACTCCTGCACGAATTTTAATGTAGTATCTTCGTTCCAACGTGCCAAAGTGGACATTTTGTAAATATATACGTAATTTCAATTTCAACAATGACTTGTTACTAAAGAAAAGCTGTTTACATGTGCTAAGTGCATGATTTAGTAAAGAAATGATGTGGTGGGAGTACCTACTGGCTTTAGTAAATAGAATACTCTTCTATCTACTGGACTAAAATTTCCACTAAATTTCCTACTGTCTCAAGTACTAAATCGGACGTTTACACGCAGCCAGTCGCTAAATTAAGTAACTTGCTTTAGTCACTTGCTTTAGTTACTGTCCCCGTGTAAATTCGCCTTTAAGGGGGCTAGGGATAGAGGATAGGCAACACACAATGGTCACTGAAATTTGCAATAAAAGTCGAAACTTTTGAGTAATTTTTGAAGCCCAAATATTAATTCTAACTAGAGGTCTTATCGGAAATTGATAGAGATATAGAAAGTCATTAAATGTATCGATTTATTTTTTTGATAAAATTATTCAAGTCGTGTATAAATGATAATCTTGAATTTACTAAGAACGCGAATACTGGCCTTAGTAAAAAAAATATTTAAAAAGTAAATCCGCACAATTTATTTAGTAACTAAGTGGATTAAAAAAAAATATTCCGAACTGTTTCAAATTATGAAATAAAACGTAATTTTTACTCAAAAGTTTATATAAAATATAGCGACGGAAGAAATGCAATACCTTCCATACAATGACGATAGGCAACTCAGGTAGCACTTTTACCTGGAAAATATTAACACCTAATGACCATTATATTTATATACAATGGTTTATGACCCTATTAGACCAGTAACAAAAGAATCTCAATGCCTTCCATTTATTCGTCTATTAGTACCAACGATAATTGACCGATAATTTAAAAAATATTGTACGTCAATAAATGTAATATTCAGGAGTAACAACGTTTTAATTTTTTAGACCCGTTTCATACATTTTTTTCATACATTTGATGTAGGTGTATTGTTACCTACTTATCAAAAAGCAATTTAATAATATCGATTAGGTACATAAAAATTATGTACAATTTGGACGATGTACCTATTATAGATAAACATAACGAATTGTTTGTTGCACCTTCTTGAATCTAGCAGCTCTGTTAAAAAACTGTTAATACAAAAATTGATAATCGTGTGTCTTACATACCCTAGGTGATAAATCTCAACGAAAATTTCAACCAGCAATTTTATCGACCAATGAAATGCGGATTTCGTGTCACATTTCCATGGCAACCACGGAATTTATCGTCAATTTTTTGACGTAAAAAGGTAATAATGTTTTGACATAAAACGTCACTTTTTCGTTGAGAGTCACTATGGTGTGAAATTTTCTTACCGAATACCACAGTGCTTGAATAGAATTTTTTTCTTGCTCACGAATATTTTGCGAAAGTTCAAATATTTGTGAGCTCGAAAAGTTTCCGGAAATAGCAAGCACTAGTAGTATTACAAGTGATAATTTTTTATTTCAGCATGTCGTTAGTAAAAAATTGTCAAAGTCCTCGTGTGAGATCTTGTCGAAGCTACCACATTCCCTTCGTCGGTACTCGCGTCCGACGTCCCGTGCATCCCCAATTTGCGTTTGAAGTTTTACTCCACCATCAGTAAGATCTTGGCGGGGACCACCACATTCCCTTTCTCGGTACCCACTTCCGACGTCTCGCTCACCCGCAATTCGAGTTTGAAGTTTTTACTCCAGATTGTTTTCAAAATGGTGCCGTTGGAAAGATCTTGTAAACGGACACAAAAACTGCGTAGCGAAAATTTGTTTTTTTCCTGGGTACGAAATTAACCTCATTTTACAAGGCGTACGTCTGCGAGGGGTAGTTGACTTAGGGCGCCCAAAAGGTATCTTCCTCTGCGAATTTTGTTTCTGAAAGCTCGAATCGCGATCTCTCTTTCTCGTGTGGCTAATAGAGCTATGAGAAGTGCCCCAAAAATTGAGAACTATTTTGTGGAGAGTACACTGCCTTTTTTTGCCCCGAAAAAAAATTGTCTCAGATCGTCCCGGAAATAAATTTTTCTTATAGAACGTGGCCTGTAGAATTCATAATTTCAAACAGTTCCAAGATTGAGCTACTAGTTAAAAAGTTACAGCCCTTTGAATTTTCTTTCGAAATTGGTTTCTAAGTCTATAACTTTTGATTGAGAAGTCTGATCGAAAAAGTACGAATTGTTTGGATTCTACGCACCAAAATTAAAAAGAAAAAGTGTTTTCCCGAGATTTAGCAAAATTCATCTAAATGCGAATGGTGGGTGAACGGAACGTCGGAAGCGGGTACCGACAAAGGGAATGTGTTAGCTTGCGATAAGATCTTTTTTATGGTGGCTAATACAATACTGATCGGCCACACAAAAATGCGCTGATCTCTCTTCGATCCCACACGAGGACTTTGATAATTTTTTAATCTACCTATGCTTTTGATAATTCCACTGAAGGTTTGACGGCTAGCCAAATAAACTATTTTCGTAAAGCATCAGGCGAATGTCGTGTTGGAATTGGAAAATTTCCGAAAATCTATTAAAACATTTTTTGTAATGAAAAATGAGTCATTTATTTTGTTGTAAATTAGATCAGAATTCAGATATATAATTTGATAAATGGGGGAAGGTTGAAAACGCAGCAAATACCGGGCTACATTGCGGAAGCCATGCGAAATATCGAAAACTGTTCATCTAATTGAAGAAAAGTACCATTCTTACATCCGCGCACCTGTGAAAATCGTTATCATATAAATTTAGAAATCTATGGGGCCGTAGTTTGATCGGATGTGATAATTGTTTAAATAAATTTGTGCTATGAACCACAAAAATTGAAGACCAGTTTTTCTTGTTTCGGAAATTGTTCCCTTCATTACCCAAGTCCAAATCTCAAAAAGTCATTATTGTAAATCCCTATATAGGAAGTAAGTAGGAATGATATCTTAGAAAGTAATACATTAGTAATATTTTTATATAGGTATGTAGAGCTTTCAGCTTTGATTTCCTATTCTATATTCAAAGGTTTCCAGTATTAGTAAAACTGTAAAACATCAGGAGAAAGTTGAAATTCCATAAATCAGTTACTTTTGTTGAATAGCCGCTAATGAGGGTCTGGAATCTGGTTTTATTGTAGGAAGATGAGGTCATTTGCAGGTAGCTTATGCCTGGTGAAACTTGTCGAATTGCACGATTGGTTGCCTATATAATTATTTGCGTAGGCGCAGCTTAAATTTTGAATGGCCTGTCCCTAGCCGCCTTAAGATAAAGAACTTGTAGCGTCCAGAAAAACGGACGGACGGACAAAGTGGCCATAATAGCGCTTTTTTTGTGAAAATATTTTTCTGTAGTCAAAAACTCTCATTATTACTATGACAACCAACACAATTTTTACAGCTATTATGATGAGGCCCTGGCACGCTTCGCTGCGCTATCTTGTGCATTGCACAATATTCTCAACAACTATGACAGTTGAAAACTGATAATATTTATTGTAAGAACTACATGCTATTTATATCACAGAATTGCTTCCTTAATGACCTAGTTTAATATATTGTTAGTTAGGAACTGCTGACGCCTGGTCCTTGTCACGAATGTCCTCCTGTCGTTTTGAATTAGTTGCGTTTTTTTTCCTAGTGTAGTAACGGTTCCTTATTTTTACTTCTAAGCAAATTTTTACGTATATGGTTCCTAAATTTCGGCGCACGTGAGAATCTGTCGCAATTCTAAACCCTTTTCAGCATTAAAAAGCGTGAGGTTGCACATTTTGAATACTGCTGCATTGTCATAGTAGAAACATTTTTATGAGCAACGAAAATATCAATGTCAGTGAACATTGGCTTTCGATAAGCATGTGATGACCTTTAATACCATTTACGATGGGTAGGTATAATTAATTCGGTCGCCATTACAATATTTTTGTCATAGTGCGAAATGGTGCTTACAATAATAATATTGACTTTTTTTGCAATAACAGCGGGTGCGTTACCGCAATGCACGATGACGGCCTATCTGAAGTGCTCGAAGGTGAAGTGCGTAGATTTCTCGAGCAGTGGCACACTTAACATTCCGCCCACTTTTGGGGGGCAGTTTAAAGATGATTGCTTCATCATCGAAATTGTAAACTCAAATGTGACCAGTCTGACCGCGTTTAATTCAGCAAACGTAAGTGCGTTTCAGGAATTCATTTTGGCTAACGCTCAATTGCAAAAAATTGGAGAAAAGGTTTTTGAGAAATTCAGCAGCGTGCAGCGTATCCACTTGGACCAAAATCTGTTGCAGGAAGTCAAATTTGCAACCCCACTGCCTAGCTTACAGGAGCTTTATTTGCCGAGCAACAGGTTGAAGAAGGTTAGCTTTGAGCCGTTGACCAACTTGCGGGTGCTCAACTTAGATTTTAACAATTTGACTTCTACGGATGGCTTGACTTGCACGTTAACTGAGCTGGTTGAGTTCACTGCCGTCGGTAACCAAATCGGGAATATCGGTGACTGTTTTAAGTCGAATAAGGGATTGAAAACTTTGAGCCTGGCATTTAACCGCGTTACGGAAATTAGTGGTGACGCTCTGAGCGGACTGACCAAGTTAGAGACACTCCTTTTGGATGATAACCGGATAAGAAAAATTGCACCAAACGCATTTGACTCACTGATCTCACTTGATACTATCAATTTGAATAAAAATGCTCTATATTCTTTAAGCGTGAACACATTTAATGCGCTAGGGGTACTTCGCTTTCTTTCTCTGGAAAGTAACAGATTAACAAGCTTCGAGCCTGGGACGTTTCAAAATTTGTCACGTTTGAGGAACTTGGAGCTTGGACAGAACCAACTGTCGCGAATTAAAAATGGTACGTTTCGGGGTTTGGATACCATCGGCTTTATAGATCTTTCACACCAAATGCTCCAAGAATTGGATGAGGACGCGTTCGATGGATTACCCAACTTGAATTATCTGGATCTCAGCGTGAATATGATTTGGAAAATCAAACCGAATGCGTTTCGTAATCTCGCATCTTGCCTTCACCTCAATCTACGACATAATTTATTGCTGTTGCAGCCCAACGTATTTAATGGTTTAAAACAGGTGCATATTCTCGAGCTTGGTGGCAATAGAAATTTGGGCGAATTACCTCTGAATGGTTTTAATGGATTGGAAACGATTAGCATGCTTGATTTATCCAATTTGACAATTAAATCAATCAATTACGGTGCTTTTAACGGACTATTCCAATTATTAATGCTGGATCTGCAGCACAATGAATTAAAAATTATAGAGGCGGAGACCTTTATGGGCTTATCCGATTTGCAAATCCTCGATTTGAGCTACAACCTGATCGAGGAGATCAGGGCAAATGCCTTTTACGATTTGCACAAGGTTACGACTCTCAAATTGAACAAAAATCGAATTAAGGGGCTCGCGAAGGATTCGTTTCAAGGTCTCCGATCGCTTATGATGCTTGACCTCAGCAATCAGACAGTGTTAAGTGTTGAACCATCATCGTTCATGGGTCTTGACAAGCTTGTAACTTTATCGCTAAACGGAAACAAACTCACGACGCTACCACCGGGAGCACTTTCCGGCCTCAAAAAGCTGACCAATCTTGATTTGAGTGCGAATAAAATTTGTAATATTTCGAGCAAAGTTTTTGACGACGTCCCTCTTTTGGAAGTCCTCTACTTGGAAGAAAATGCAATTACCACTATAGAGCCGAATTCGTTTCTTCAGCTCAGCCGCTTGGTCTCCCTTAATTTATCATCGAACAACTTAGGCACCCTGCAGGAATCGACTTTCAATGGCTTATCCGCAATTACCACATTGGATTTAGATTCCGCAGGGATTATACACATAAAAATGGGGGCGTTTAGAGGATTAGAAGCGTTGACAAATCTTGATTTGAGCGCAAATTTCGTTAGCGCAATATTTGCCAAAACCTTCGTTGGGGTACCGGAATTAAAAACACTTAGGTTAGCCGAGCGCACAGAGCTATTGCGGTCGAATGCCTTCGAAGGGCTTGCAGCGGTTCAATCTTTCACCATTACTAACTGCCACCTCAAAGCGTTGCCCGAAGCGGTATTTAAGGGAATGGCCGGCTTGGAGAATCTAATCTTTGAGAAATCCGATCTGGGCACTATCCAGGCGAAGGCTTTCGACGGATTGCTCAACCTCCGGCACCTTCTCTTTGACAACACCAACATAACCAACATCGAACCTGGCGCTTTCAGCGGTCTAGGCAATATTAGATACGTGAGCACTACAATTTTCCATCTCAACTATGGCTCGAGTTACTACCAACGCAACCACTACAACTTCTACAAGATGTCCATTCAACGTATCGATCGGGGCGCGTTTACAGGATTGGGCAAACCAGACTATGGGGTTCACCTCCATCTAGACGGAAATCAGCTGTTCAAAATTGTGACCGACAACTTCCTTGGTCTTGAAAGTATGCGCACCCTCACTTTGAGTGAAAACGTAATAGAAGAGCTCCAACCAAACTCCTTTCAAACTTTGAAATATCTCACAATTTTGATCTTAAATGCTAACAAAATCCAAGATTTGCAACCGGATGTTTTTAATGGACTGGCTGCCTTGGTAAATCTCGAACTTAGATGCAACAAAATCAAGTCTATATCCGGAAATCCGTTTCGCCCACTCAAAAGCCTATCGCTCTTGACAATCGCCAATAATTCCTTAACTGAGCTTCCGGCGAACGCCTTTGAGCAACTTACAATTGCCACATTAAATATTGAAGCCAACTCCATAAGATCAATCGACCCAAATGCCTTTTCTAAACTTCCGGGGTTATTCTATTTAAATATCTCCCACAACGAGCTTACCGATACCGATTTCTTTAAGTCTATAATCCCGTTCAGAATACGAGGATTAGACCTGAGCTACAATCATCTTAAGGAAATTAATCCTCTAATACTAGGAATATTTCTTCGACGCATTGACATTAACGGCAACAACATTCCCTGCGAGAACCTGCCGAAGATTTTAATGAACCTCAAAGCGTCTAGCATTGCATATCGAAAGTATCCTTTATCCGGTTTGGGCTCGTTCGACAACGTCAGTTGCGTTCCAATGCAATTCTCGTTACCCAAAAACGAAGCGAGTGTCAAAGAGGACTTCTCTGGTTTGGAGGCGCTTTTGAACGAAACCGATGAGATCGTGGAAGCCATCGTTGGGGACATCGCGGATTCATCAACTGACCCAAATGAAGTTGCCGAAAAACACTTTGGCCCATTGGAGAAGAGGGTGGATGAGTTGCGCATGAAAGCGAACAAGATTAACATCAGGTACCGTTCGAGGCACGCGTACGATGTCGACGTCTACCAGGCGCTATTAATTATCCTCTGCGTCGTTTTTTGTTTGTCGCAGTTTATGGGTGTTTACAAGAAGTGCGTCGGTAATCAAACCAACATACGTTTCAGGCGAGAACAATCGGAAATTGAACTGTTCGCCGGAACTAATCCCAGCTCATAGATTTCCCTTTGTACTATAAATAATTGTTGTATCCAAATATATCATTAACAACCCTCTCGATTTTTCGTTTATCGTAGGCGATGGCGGAGAAAATATTTATTTTATAGGGCGGAATGTTAAAGTGACATTTTAATAGGTTTGAATGGCAAGGATAAACATGTAAAGCAAATCCTTGTGCATTCTGTCATTCTTACTAAAAATGAGACGTGGAGCACGAAATAAAATAAAGTTCAGAACATAATACAGTATTGCTTCCATGGAAACGACAGGACTATGTGTGCTATTTTGGACGTCTAAACTAAACTCAGAAGATTTCTATGACTTCTGCTATAAAATTTGTGTTCTACACGACGATAAAGGGAAACTAACCATCTCGTGAAAATTAATTCACTCGATTGTTAAAACATTCCTTTATCGTGTAGTACAATATACATAAGTAATTTCGTTAATGTTAAGTTAAGGGTAACTTTCAGTAAAATATCAGAAGTCAAAGGTTGTAGTTCAGATAAAAGACAAAGTTTCAGAGGAAGCATTTAAACTTTCTCTACAGCGAAGCTCTGAATTATTATTCAAAAGGATAACGGGGATGCAAAAAGGGCAACTAGTACGAGAATAACGCCACAGTACGAAGCTGTGTTTTTTGGTCTCTGTTACGGATTGGGTTAAGGACAATTTTGTTGTAGATCCCTTTACTTTAGGACAGAGTAGAGAAAAATTAGATGTTCCTTTTTCGGAACCACACTTTCTGATCAGGTCGCCAACGGGCATACGAAAACCAAAAAGAGCTCACCACGTCTTCGAGAATTCCCTCCAAATGAAGTGACCTTATGTATTTTATTTGAAGAGAAGAACTTAAGAGCCCTTAAGAGGTTTTATCAACATTAGTCGTCTTTGGGACGAAGGTTTTCAAAAGTATCTAAGAGCTTTTTAGAAACGTGCACATTCAGCCCTTTAAGATTATTTAAGATGTGAGATTTTAACAAGTCTTTAAGTGCCTTTAATGTTCGATCAATCAAGCGCCAAGAACTTTTGATGATTTGCAAGATTCTGTTAGACCCTTAAAGGTTTTAAACTCTTACAATGGCAATGGCCTATTAAATAGAGGAGTAGAAAAGACTCAAAAACCTTTTGGAAGACCACTGGAGTGTATTTAAAGTTCTCGAAAAGGTTCATTAATGGTTTTAACAGTCTCGTAAAGGCTTTAGAAACTATTAAAGACTTATGAAGACCCGAAATACCTTGAATGGCTCATCCATAAACGTTCATAATTGTAGACTCTTAAAGTTTTTAAAGATTCCTAAAGGTCCTTTAAGAACTAGCACAAGGTCCGTAAGTGGGAGTGGATACATATTCTAAAAGCTTTTGCAAGGCCCTAGGAGACCATGAGGCTCTTAAAGGACTCCAATAGGGAGGATATAATTGAGTTTTTTCTGGCTGGCTTATCGCATTTTCTGTAATTGAAGTGCACCTTTTCTCTAGGTTCGGCTGTCATCTGTTATACAGCAATTTTCCATCGACAATTGTTTCCAGATCTACAATTAGCCCTCTTATTTAACAAAGGTATGTACATTTTATGACATCAACGAAAAAGGTTTACCTTTGATTTCTTTTAGGGTTTCAATTTTTTAGTTTTAATGTTAGTTCAAATTCAAATTTTATTCAACACATTTGTCATATCTTCCACCTGCTGATAACGAGCGGCCATTTTCTGAAATTGAGTCACCGGGTCATGAAAGAGATTTGATTTGGAGATTCGATCCTCAACAAAGAGTCAACTACCGCAACTGCTTTAACGTGTTAGTTTATAACTATTTTGCCCCTTCTGGGTTAAATGCTATCACTCACGTTCAAGTAATTTGTTAACATTAGTACCATATCTTTGCCATCTCAGCTAAGTTATCATCGAGTTTGAAATAACGTGAATGTTGTTGGAGTCCACCACTTCCTTCTGGAGGGGTTGACCGATTAAGTACCTGGTATAGGAGCATATTACGAGTAGAACGAGACCCTTCAGGCATTAGTCAATTAATTATATACCGAGCTTTGGGGCTTGGGAGGTTTTCTTTTGATTATTTGTAGGTTTTGAATACGAGAACTGAGCTCACTTCTTGGCGTCAACTTTATGGAAGGTCAGAGTTGGCCCTATACGTGTGAATTTTTGTAGGGAGTATCAATTTATCTTTGAGATTTTAGAAGCTTTAAAGGACAAACAATTTTTGTATAAATCTTGGTGCTTTAGAAACCTTTAGAAACCGCGAAAAGTTTTGGAAATATCGTACCTTTTAAAAAACTTATCAGCCCTTAAAAGTGAAAAGAAGAAGAAAAGAATTGTTACGTATTCAGACGATATCTAAAACCCTTGTAATATAAAATTAGTCTTAAAAACCCTAACGAAGCTTTGTCTTTGAGAGTCAGTAAGGGTGTTTAAGAGCAAATTTCTCTCGAAAAGTTTTTTGGAAGGTTTGGGAAACCTAGACCATTTAAGAGGCTTTGAATGTCATTAATAGCCTATAAAAATCGTTAATACGCTTTAAGTTCGTTCAAGATAATCTTAAATAAACCATTGTAGTTTTTATGACTACTTAAACTTTTTATAAGACTAATGGATCTTAAAATGTCACCAGGATCCAAGGGACTCAAAGCCCCTTCCAAATCCCATACGAGTCCTGATTTTACATGCTTTGTGGACCTTTAAATGCTATTCAACAGCTTTTCATAATCTTCAATAGTCTTAAGTTCCTCCAGGAAAAGCGTTTAACAGTTCAGACTGCCTTCAAGAACTTCCATGAATCTCAAGAGTTATAAGAGAAGATTAGAGCTTTTAAGGGATTGGTTATTAGAGGTATTTATATTCAAGAGTCACCAACAGTTTTTACAGAGTTTTTAAAACCCGTAGTAGATAGTGACGTTTAAAAAGCCCCAAGTCTTCTTAGCTTCTATAATCTTTAGGGAATCTCCAAGAGCCTACCAGAATTGTTTAGAGCCCATTTATCTATATATCTATATGACCAATTCCGAGTCCTTAACCTACAAGAGGGCGTTCCAACGGGTTTTCAGGTCTTTGAGATTCTGAGCATTTAAGGCCTTTTGTGGGTCTCTAAGAACGAGTCTACTGGTGCGATAAGCCGCTCGAGAGGATTAAATTGCAAAGAGGGATATTTGACCCAAAATATATGAATGTTATCTTCCCTTCAATCTGTCAAGGTTACAGAAATGGTTTGTGGAAGATGCATTTTGGCACCATCCTGACACAAAAACACAGTGAAAGAGGAAGTCAAGGGTTCATGAAGCCATCATGAATAGTGCGAAAAGAAAATAATCAAAGACCATTGAAAAGCGAACTTTTTCAAAAAATAATTTACGAAAGGTATAAAGGGACAGTAATGGAGAGATTTCGATACAACAGGTCGTGCTTTCAAGCCTTTCTCAGGATTAAAGAACGTCGGAGAAGAAATTTTGATATCCCCTGCTTCCAGTAGCGTATGACAAACATTAATAAGAAACGAAAATAATTCCGTCCGTGAACTTTGCTTCTCGATAACGATGACCTTTAATGTCATAGGTATCAGTATTTCGACCGCCAGTACTTTATCAAATTTCCCTCATAGTGCGGAATGGTGCTGACCATAATAATACTGACTTATTTTGCAATAACGGCTAGTGCCCTTCCACAATGTTCGTGGAGGCCTTACGCATCGTGCACGAAGATCAAGTGCGTCGAGTTTTCCGGTCAATCACTCCCTACACTAAATTATGAAGAAAATTCCAACAGCACTTGCTTTATTATCGAAATTGGTCACTCGAACATGTCCAGCCTGAACGAGTTTAAATTGGACTTCGTAAGTAAGGTACAGGAATTCATTTTGACTAATGTCCAATTGCAAAGAATGGGCGAGACGGTTTTTGACAAATTCAGCAGTGTACAACGCATCCACTTGGACCAAAATCTGTTGCAGGAGGTCAAATTTGTAACCCCACTGCCTAGCTTACAGGAGCTTTATTTGAAGAACAACAGGATAAAGAAGGCTAGCTTTGAGCCGTTGACCAACTTGCGGGTGCTCATCTTAGATTTTAACAATTTGACTTCTACGGATGGATTGACCTGCACGTTAACTGAGCTGGTTGAGTTCACTGCCGTCGGTAACCAAATCGGAAATATCGGTGACTGTTTTAAGTCGAATAAAGGATTGAAAACTTTGAACCTGGCATTTAACCGCGTTACCGAAATTAGTGGTGACGCTCTGAGCGGACTGACCAAGTTAGAGACACTTTTCTTGGATAATAACCGAATAAGAAAAATTGCCCCAAACGCGTTTGACTCCCTCGTCTCGCTTGAAAGTATCAATTTGCAGAAAAACGCCCTATATTCTTTAAGCGTGAACACATTCAATGCGCTAAGGGTACTTCGCTCTCTGTCTTTGGAAGGTAACAAGCTGACCAGTTTGGAGCCTGGGACGTTTCAAAATTTGTCACGTTTGAGACACTTGGAGCTTGGACAGAACCAACTGTCGCGAATTAAAAATGGTACCTTCCGGGGTTTGGAAAGCATCGACTATATAGATCTATCAAGCCAAATGCTTAAAGAATTGGATGAGGACGCGTTCGATGGATTACCCAATGTGGCTCATCTGGATCTTAGCATGAATTTCATTTGGAGAATCAAAGCGAATGCGTTTCGTAGTCTCGCATCTTGCCTTCACCTCAATCTACGACAAAATTTCCTGCTGTTGCAGCCCAACGTGTTTAATGGTTTAAAGAATCTGCACATTCTCGAGCTTGGTGGCAATACAAATTTAGGCGAATTACCGCTTAATGGGTTTAATGGATTAGAATTGCTTGGCCGCCTTGATTTATCGAATTTGACAATTAAATCAATTAACGATGGCGCGTTTAACGGACTATTCGGATTAAAAATGCTGGATCTACAGCACAATGAATTAAAAACGTTAGAGGCGGAGACCTTTATGGGCCTATCTGACTTGCAAAGCCTCGATTTGAGTTACAACCTGATTGAGGAGATTAGGCCAAATGCCTTTTATGACTTGCACAAAGTTACGACCCTCAAATTAAAACAAAATAGCATCAAGAGGCTCGGGAAGGGCTCGTTTCAAGGTCTCCGATCGCTTGTGGTGCTTGACCTTAGCAATCAGGCAGTATCAAGTGTCGAACCATCGTCGTTCATGGGTCTCGATGGGCTTGTAACTTTATCCCTAAACAACAACAACCTCACCACTCTACCACCGGGAGCACTTTCTGGTCTGAGAAAACTGGCCAAGCTTGATTTGAGTGCGAATAAAATTGAGAATATTTCGAGCAAAGTTTTTGACGACGTCCCTTTCTTGGAGGTCCTACAGTTGGAAGAAAATGTAATCACCACTATCGAGCCGGATTCGTTTCTGCAGCTCAACCGCTTGGCCTCACTTAATTTATCATTAAACAACTTATTCATCCTACAGGAATCGATCTTCAATGGATTATCCGCGGTTACCACTTTGGATCTGAATTTCGCACGGATTAGAAAAATAGAAATGGGGGCGTTTAAGGGATTTGAGACGTTGAAAGATTTGGATTTGAGCAAAAATTCCGTTAGCGAAATATTTCCCAAAACCTTCATTGGATTACCCAAATTGAGTACGCTTAAGTTAGGTGTGCATATGTCGTACTTGCACTCAAATGCCTTCCAAGGGCTTGAAGCGGTTCGATCTCTTACAGTTAGTAACTGCCACCTCATAGAGTTGCCAGAAGCGGTATTTAAGGGAATGACTGGTTTGGAGAACCTAATCTTTGAGCAATCCGATCTGGTAACCATCAAACCAAAGGCTTTCGATGGATTAGTCAACCTACAGCACCTTCGCTTTGACGACACCAAAATAACTAACATGGAACTTGGCGCTTTCAGTAGTCTTTCCAAAATTAGGTCCACAGGCACTATACTGGATCCCAATTATGGCCTCATCCAGTACAACTTCAGCAGGATGTCCATTCAACGTATCGATTCGGGCGCGTTTGCAGGATTGGGTAAACCAGGCAATGTGATTTACCTCGATCTCGACGGAAATAAGATATTTAAAATTGTGACCGACAACTTTGTTGGTCTCGAAGGTATGCGCACTCTAGACTTGACCGAAAACGTAATAGAGGAGTTGCAACCAAATTCCTTTCGAACCTTCAAAAATCTCATACACTTGTCGTTGGGCTTTAACAAAATTCAAGACCTGCAACCAGAGGTTTTTAATGGTCTCGTATCATTGCGATACCTCAATTTAAGACAGAACAAAATTAAGTCTCTTTCCGGGAACCGGTTTCGTCTACTCAGAAATCTAGCGACGCTGATAGTTTCCAATAATTCTTTAGCCGAGATTCCCGTGGATGCTTTCGGAAACCTGCCAATTAATACGTTAGACGTTGACGCAAATTCTATTAGGGCTGTCCACCAAAATACTTTTAATGAACTTCCGAAGCTGATCAATTTAAATATCTCCCACAATGATCTTATTGACATCGGCTGGTTGAAAGCCCTTGGCCTAGCTCATTCGATAAGGAATTTAGACCTGAGCTACAATCATCTCAAGGAAATTGACAATAAGAATCTGGGTTTATTTCTTCGACGCATTGACATTAACGGCAACAACATTTCCTGCGACAACCTGCGGAAGATTTTATGGACCCTCAGGGTGTTTAGAGTAGTATATCGAAAGTATCCTTTATACGGTTTGGGCTCGGTTGACAACGTCAGTTGCGTTCCAACGCAATTCTCGTTACCCAAGAACGAAGCGGGTGTCAAAGAGGACTTCTCTGGTTTGGAAGCGCTTTTGAATGACACCAGTGGAATTGTGGACGCCATCGTAACAGACATTGCCGATTCATCTACTGACGAAAATGAGATTGCCGAAAAACACTTTGGCGAACTAGCGAAGATGATGGACGAGCTGAGCGTGAAGGCGAAGAAGATCAACGTCAGGTACCGTTCGAAGCAAGCGTACGATGTCGATATCTACCAGTCGCTGCTGATCATTCTGTGCGTGGTTTTTTGTTTGTCGCAGGTTATGGGCGTTTACAAAAAGTTCGTCGGCAGTCAGACCAACATACGTTTCAGGCGGGAACACTCTGAAATTGATCTGTTCGCTGAAACTAGTCCAAACCCGTCGAGTTAGGCTTGCATTGCAGTTTTTGTATGCAATTATACTATCAAAAATACTGTTCTGTTTGTTTTCCTTTATCGCAGACGATGACAACCACACTCCTTCTGTATGACTCCACAGTGTTTTTTGTGCATTAAGGTATTTCCCTTCGTGTTTGCATCTTTCCATTCATTGATCTTCCCTTTTAGACTCAATTCCATCGGTTGTTAATCCGATTCTATCCCAGTATCTACCCTAAATTCATCTATTTCTTCCAGTATTTTTCATTTACTATGTGTAATTAATTACCGACCTCCCTCTTCCTCTCTATTCATGCGTATAACTAACAGCAGTTGGAGCTGGAAGAACCACGGAAGCCGCGAGAGTCCCACAAGCACCGCAAAATGAAGGGATTGGAGAGCTCGAAACGAGGATCGAAGAGTTCGAATGGTTGACATAAAAAATGAAATTGAGGGAATAGTGTAAACCGACCGAAGTTGGGGGTATGGCGGAGGTATGAAAGAGATGAAAAAGTAAACTAAAAAGATGAAGAAACGAAGAATGGAAAGGAAGGGTGAGGGGGTAAGAGGGAAACGGATAGGAACAAGTGTAACGGTAGCTCTCAATTTCAAATTTCGGATTTCTAGGTAGTAGAAGTTATGGGTGATGTACATGGTGGTCGAAGTATAGGATTGGTAATTCCAACATTTGGGGAAATATAGATTTATTATTTATTGTTAGGGATCATATCCTTGTTCTGCGTATTTAAATTCTCTAGTGTTGTTCCCATAATGGCTTTCGGAAGTTATAAGTTCCAGAGAGTCGGAGATAAGAAGAAACAATCTTGTGCCAGTAGCGTTTCTGTTGCAAAAATAGCCACATAAAATTCCACAAGTGTAAGATCATCTTCCACACTGTAAAAATGGAAGAGAAAATACATTAGATTTTTTGTGCATAGAAAGTCAAGGGACAGCTCAAAGCTCAGACACTCCGGGCGGTATCGCATTTCTGATCTGCTCTTAAAGAAAAATGGTTTACTTTAATTACCAGAAGCCATTAAAAAAAAAGGATAATTAGTTCAAAAGAAATTAGGTAGGGAGCATTCCGGGGAGACTTTGAAGAGATTCTGTATAAGACCACCAAAGGAGAGAAAAGAGAGGAAAAAGGGAAACAAACGGAGGAAAGCTGATAGGAATGATACTAGAGGAAAGCTGAAAGGAATGATACTAGAGGAAAGAGGAAAATCAAGGAAACGAGAGAAAAGATGAAAATTGGCGGAAAGTGGGGACATCAAGAAACGCGGAAAGAGGGAAAAGAGGAAGTAATAAGAAACAAGGGAAAGAGGTAAAAAGAGAAGAATAAGAGAGGATAAAGTTTGTTTAAAGTGGACACGAATTCATCCCACCCCATTCTGAGAAGAAAATTACACCGATGGATATTCTCGAAGAAGAGGAGATAGAATACAGAATATAAAAGAGGAAGAGAAGTAAGGGGCAGGAAAAGTGAGAAAGAAAGAATAAGAAATGGAAAAAGAAGAGACAAATGAGGGACAGGAATGGAACAAAGAATGAGAATGAAAATCGGGAGCAACGAAACGAACGAATCGGATGAAGAAATCAACTTCGACCTTGCTCTGCTGCTCTCCAAACAAATGAAACTTATGTTCATTGCAACATCCAGTTTCAAAATTTTACTACGATATTATATATTGCTACAATAAGCAACCCCTTTAAATGAACAATAGAGAGCTTTCTACACACAACTGGAAAACTTACAATTAACCTATAGCTCAGTTAAGTGATTCCGGTATTGAATTTAAAGGAACAACTGATTACCTTCTCCTGAGTTCATAGCCGAATATTGATTACAGTTTCTTTAAAAAACTCACGCAGGTACAAAATAATCAGACAAGTCTTTAACGGTTATTTCTAGTAACTGTTTCAACTTCAAAATTCCAACTGATTCATATTGAATATAAATAGAAACAAGTTAAAAAGTAATCGTAAACGATTTACATAAAGCGCATTTCCACTTGCATTCATTTCCCATTTGTAAGATGCAACTTCTGTTAAAATCGTAAAAATCCGCCCACAAATATGAAAGATAGCGTTGCACATGGGCAATCCATTTTTGACGCTGTATTTCAATTTCAGTTTATAAGAAGTATTTCACGTCAATGCTTTTCTAAATAAGAAAGTTGGAACTGCGCATGCGCAAACCTAAATTTGGAAACTAATGTTAGATTTTCCTTTGTTCCAAGCGCCAAAGTATCAAATTTCATTTAAATGCTTCCATAAATAAAAAAGTTGAAACTGCGCATGCGCAAAATAAAATTTTGAAACTGGCGCTAGATTTTCCTTTATTCCAAGTGCCTATGTATCACATTTCATTTAAATTCTTCCATAATTAAAAAAGTTGGCACTGTGCATGCGCAAAACCAAATATTGAAACTGGCATTTGATTTTCCTTTACTCCAAGTGCCTATGTATCAAATTTCGTTTAAATTCTTCCATAAATAAAAAAGTTGGCACTGCGCATGCGCAAAACCAAATTTTGAAATTGGCGTTTGATTTTCCTTTATCCCAAGTGCCTATGTATCAAATTTCGTTTAAATTCTTCCATAAATAAACAAGTTAAAAAGTAATCGTAAACGATTTACATAAAGCGCATTTCCACTTGCATTCATTTCCCATTTGTAAGATGCAACTTCTGTTAAAATCGTAAAAATCCGGCCACAAATATGAAAGATAGCGTTGCACATGGGCAATCCATTGTTGACGTGCTACTTCAATTTCAGTTTATGAGAAGAATTTCATTTCAATGCTTTTCTAAATAAGAAAGTTGGAACTGCGCATGCGCAAACCTAAATTTTAAAACTAATTTACTATAACTAACTAATAAACTAAGATTTTCCTTTGTTCCAAGCGCCTAAGTATCAAATTTCACTTAAATAGTTCCATAGATAAAAAAGTTGGCACTGCGCATGCGCAAAATAAAATTTTGAAACTGGCGCTAGATTTTCCTTTATTCCAAGTGCCTATGTATCACATTTCATTTAAATTCTTCCATAAATAAAAAAGTTTGGCACTGCGCATGCGCAAAACCAAATTTTGAAATTGGCGTTTGATTTTCCTTTATCCCAAGTGCCTATGTATCAAATTTCGTTTAAATTCTTCCATAAATAAAAAAGTTGGCACTGCGCATGCGCAAAACCAAATTTTGAAATTGGCGTTTGATTTTCCTTTATCCCAAGTGCCTATGTATCAAATTTCGTTTAAATTCTTCCATAAATAAAAAAGTTGGCACTGCGCATGCGCAAAACCAAATTTTGAAATTGGCGTTTGATTTTCTTTTATTCCAAGTGCCTATGTATCAAATTTCATTCAAATACTTTTATAAGTAAAAAAGTTTGCAATTCGGTTTATAAATGGTCGAGATGCGAAAGGGCACTGTGAATTTTGAATCGATTCGATTCAACTTTTGGCGTTGCGTATTATATGGCTAAAGCTATGCCCATATTGAATTTCATGCAATTCAGTTCATAACTAACGGAGATGTAAAAGTGATCGAACATTTCTAAACAAAGTTATCGTTCACACGGACAGATAGATGAACAGACAGACAAAGGAACAGACGGACAGACCAACAGGCAGACGACAGATAGCAATGCAAAATTATAAACGATCTCTAGGATCGTTAATAAACGGCAAACGTGTAAAATTATGGACATGTAAAAAAAGGTTTTTTGTTTTTTTACAATAACTTTTTTTGTAAGCGGTACAGAAAAAATTCCTTCCTTGGTACAAGACTCGACACCATAACGAACCAAATAGCGAAAAAAGTAGAACAATTGCTCTTAAGATAAAGAACTAGTAGCGTCGCAAAACGAGCGGACGGACGGACAAAGTGGCTACAATAGCGCATTTTTTTTTATTTTTGTGNCTATGCCCATATTGAATTTCATGCAATTCAGTTCATAACTAACGGAGATGTAAAATCGATCGAACATTTCTAAACAAAGTTATCGTTCACACGGACAGATAGATGGACAGACAGACAAAGGAACAGACGGAGAGACCAACCGGCAGGCGACAGATAGCAATGCAAATTTATAAACGATCTCTAGGATCGTTAATAAACGGCAAAAGTGTAAAATTATGGAACATGTAAAAAACGGTTTTTGTTTTTTTTACAATAACTTTTTTTGTAAGCGGTACAGAAAAAATTCCTTCCTTGGTACAAGACTCGACACCATAACGAACCAAATAGCGAAAAAGTAGAACAATAGCTCTTAAGATAAAAAAACTAGTAGCGTCGCAAAGTTAGCGGACGGACGAAATGCGCTTAAAAATAATAACGTGTTACACACTATACTTTTACATAAATTTATAAGAAAAATTTCAAAATCAAGTGTTCATATTTCAACTTTCAGGTTTCGAGTAAATTCAGCTTTCTTATTTTTTACGGACGCCATAATGGATTTTACGCCAATCGATATAGAATCAAATTACAATACCAGCGATACCCAACATTTAGTATTCATTTGCAAATTAATCTTGAATTACAGCGCCTCTTTTAACATTTTTCGTTAATCCTCTCGCATAGTGACCGCGAATACGGCCATGATGGTTTTCGGGTATGCCTTATCCGATTTTAATAAAAAAATTTTAAAATTCCTACCACGAAAGGGCGCACCCCTACTTGAGGGTGCGAAACAAATTCTGATTTCGACAAAACTTGGTATCTGGGGGTTTTTGAACATGAAAATTACAAATCTGGAATTAGTTTTCAAAAATTCGAAAAAAAAAGTTACATTGTAATTCATGGCCGGACAACGAAAATGGAGAGAATTCCACGAAATTTGTTATGTACGTACTTGAATGACGTTTTGTTTAGCTTCAGCCCCTAAAATAATGTTGGGTCACCCCGTATGAGTCAATTTCATTTATTTTTACCGTTAAATGTTGGTCGATAATTCAGAATGAACACAATCTCAATCCTGTTATTCGAATTTGTAGTCATTGTTGATCTTACTTACAATTGTTTATTTAATTATGGGTAATTCTGTTTAAATAATCGCTTTTGTTTGGTTTATTTTTCTTATTCTGGTATATTCGCGTGTAAAGTTTTGCGAAAGTTTGTTATCGCAGATGTTTGAACACATGTATTTACTTTACTTGAAGGCGGAGGACCGGACGTTAATCGTGACTTGTTTAGTGATGGACGAGCAGTTATCGCTTATGTGAAGCCTTTCTTTAAGTTACTTAAGTATCAGCTAAAAGGAGTATTTCCACCATTAAAAAGCCAACGTTACATCTGCAATTTAAACAAGCGCAGTGCCGTCAAAATCACAAATTAAGTGAACTCAAAGAAAAACAAAAAACATTTTTACGAAAATAAAGAAAATTTCTTTATACAGTTACACATATTAATAACATTTGTAGCAACTTTAGTGTATGAGAAAGAAGGATTCTCGAACAAGAAAGAGACACTGTTTACTTTAATAAAGTGAATTTTTTTCTTATATAAGAAGCATCACCTTATTTTAAGATTCTGTCTAAAACCCTAGTCGCAGATATTTTGATAAATAATTAATAAATAGAGCAATACCTTCAATATACAGTTTTATCTTCTCATGCTACTTTAAAGCCATTATTGTTTATCTATGAGTGGTACCAAAAGGAGCCAAAGCTGTTAATTTATTTGAATACCAATATAGGGTTAGTAATCTGATTTCATGTTCTTGTTAGAGTTAGTTTGAATATACACAATAAAGAAGTATTGGAGGGGAAAGGTAAACCGATACAATCAATTTGAAATCTAATTTCGTCGACGTACGGCATTGCCGGGTTTCCTTTTTTTTTATTAATAACCTATCGTACATATCGTATATCATGAAATTAATTGTGTGAGATCCAATCAGTAAGCAGATACGGACCCATTATCTGAAATATTTTTGCTTTTGCCACAAATCTTATGCACCGGACTTGTGACACTATGTGTGTGATGAACAAATAAACAAGCAAAATTGGGCCAGTGTGTTAGTTGATACGTATATGACAATCCGGGGATACACAGTAATACATAAAAGAGTCCATCAGAATCCGTCCAGCCGTTTAGTAGGAGTTCAGTCACAAACACACGTACAGAGGAATTTTATACAGGCTGTTTGAAAAGTATGGAATATAGTTTCAAATGCTTCAAATAAAAGTTATTTTGTATCTAATTTTTTTTCACTTGGCATTTTTTTCTAAAAAAGCGTAACAGCTACGACCAAATTTAAATTATATTGTCAAGCTGAAGAGTACGTATTAATAATGATTTTCTGCTTCCTAACATTTCATATTTATTGTCATTAGACCCGTTTACAATTCAAGTGAGGGAAGGTTGTGTGTAGTTCTTACGCACAGTCCTTTTTGTGTATAATTAATGCATTTCTTTATAATTGATTTGTGTTCTGTATACAACATTTTATATTTGTTTATAAATTTCAACGTTTATTTTTGAAATTGTCTTGATTTAACTTCAATGCAAAATAAGGTGTTTGATAGCGTTAACATATGTTGCTTAAATCGTTTTTCATTTTGGGTGTAAACGTTTGCTCAATTTATGTTTATGTTATTGATTACATGATCTTGACTCCAAGTGAAATCTATCAATTTTGATCATCCGTATGGAAATTATCGAATTGTTTGAAGTTTGATGTGTGTATGGACTTGTTGTCTGTTTCCCCGCGAATAGATCGTCACGGGGGTGATAAAGAACTGTAACCAGATTAGTTACGACACCTAATGACGGAACTGTTCTGGAATCTCAACTATAAGCTGGGAAGTTCCGCACGAGGGCCGAATTTGACCTGTTCAGGGGCGAGACTCTGCTAAGGAAAAACTCTCGGTTTTGAATATGTACGATATGAGTTGCGATTCACTAATTTCCACTTGTTACCGTAGTTTAAACGTTCAATTTGCCACAAGGTCATGTAATTTCTCATGTTTTACTTCTAACAAAAGGGTTCTATTGCATCAAATATCGGTCGCACGTACTATGATTTGGGTACAGGGAACCAAGGACAGTACAAGTTAAATGTTATTGTTACGTAATAATTTCTATGCCGAAGAAAAAACTAGCTATATAAATTTTAGCCTTAGAGATCCCGTCAGTTTTAGTGCTCCATTAGTATATAAGTGTATAGATTGTTTATGCGAAAATTCTACTTGTACTATAGACTGTGTGGAGATTAAAAGCTGTAATTCTGTGAAATACTTAGATCTGATTTTGGATTGTGAAGTAAGTTGGAAATTACACATAACGTATCTCAAATCCAAATTAAGTAGTATCCTAAGGATCTTTTATTTTTTAAGGAAAATGTGCCCTCAGCGTATACTAAGACTACTTTATTTTGCTTTAGTACATAGTCGATTGGATTATGGAATATCGTGTTGGGGAGGGACCTATAAGACCAATTTAAGCACTGTCATAAAACTTCAAAAGCAGTTCATCAGAATTACCCTAAATAAGAGAAAAACAGATCCGTCATATCCTCTATTTCTAAGCCTTAAAGTCCTACCCTTAAGATCAATGTTTGTTTACAAAGTTTTAAAAAAAACATTTAGTGGGAATTTACCCGATATCGATGTACATAATTATCGAAGAAAGTTACGTAGTAAATTTCAATTTGTTGTTCCTAAGCCTAACCTAACTCATTTTACCAAAACATTTCACTTTTTAGCACCAAGAATTTTCAATAAAATTCCTAATATCATAAAGTGTCTCAAATCCAAACCGACTTTTCTTTCACGGATAATGCGATGGCTGCTATCGTTCCCAGATGTTGAATTTTTAATTGAAGTACGGGGGTAGGTAGCTAGTAAACCTACGTGTATAAGCCAAATTATCCACTTCTACAATACGGTATATTTAGAAATGTAACTTACTTATAAATAATTCTTAATTCTAGTACTTTGGTATCTATTGTGATACACAAAAAATTATGTTTTGTTCAATGGTCTGGTTTTATTCTGACCGCAGGCTTATTGTTTTCATTTTTAGTTTAAGTGCGTGAGGGTGTCCTCTACACAGGCTTGCCTTAGAGGCCCTAAGTTTTTTCTCTAGTATAGCAAAAAAAAAAAAAATATTAGTTAGTTTGTCAATCAGATTGTTCATTACTGTTAATTTTGTTTGGTGTTAATTCAACTATTCTGCTGCTGTACTTGAGAGCAAAAATAAAAAAAACTCTTATTCTTATTCTTTTCTTTATTCTTACTAAGCGATACGTGAGTTTTCCTTTCTGTTCAATCAATTTTTTAGGAATTAGTAGTTTAAAATACGAGATTAACTAACTCTACAAATTTCAATTAAAATACACCATTGATTTATAATGATAAAAGCTTTAGGCTGCATTCATACAATTTAGTAGGATCAGATACCATTTGTTTACATGACTTGACTTCAACACGTACAGGTGTAGGCAATATTGGATTCATCGGTTCAATCTATATTAATTAATTTAGATTTTTTATGAAATTATGTGCTAACATTCTCCGGGGGCGACAGAAATCATTCGTGACATCCTTACTGAACACTGCAGCGTAGAATTACAGAATATAGTGCACATTTATAAACAATATTAGATTTAGGGACGTTTTCTAAGTGATTTATTACATCCTATATATCAACAAGCCCGCTCGTGTGTGTTACCACACCGGTTACATATAAATAAATGTGTACATCGGTAGAAACGCATCGGAAACATCCGACATTAATAATGAAAATCTATGTGTTACTGTGTGTCGTACGTATTTCGACGGAATTTCATTCTTTATAGCTTTTTCTAGATCTTTTCGTGCATTTTGTTTGTACGCGTAGGGCGTTGAGCTTCTCACGTGTACACCCTTAAATATGTGGAAACAGCAATTAAGCAAAACAATAAAGAGATCCGAAGTTTGTATGATTCGATTTCGATTACAACGCGATAAAAAGAACACTTCACTACGTAGTTTTGAACAAATATGCTCATTATCTCGTTGCGTATCAGTTAACGTGAGCAATTTCCGGGCGACAGATAAAATATGCATCGTCCTTGTGAAGTAACAATTCCGTATTACTAATAAGTGAATGAAGAAGATACGAATATTTTCCCTTTTGTTAAAATAATTAAAAAGTATACAAATTGACGAAAATTTCCTGGTCAGGTAGCATATGATGACCACCCCCAACGTTTCGTTATTTTCAAAAATTTCCCTGGAGTCTACAATTTCAAGGAAAGTTTAAGACAGCAACCCTTCTCAATATACAATCCAGCCGACATGTGAAAATCGTAGAGTTTGAGGATTTTTTGGTAGTAAATTTTAATCTTTCGCGGGCTGGGTTGTTATTTGAAAAATTCTATTGATAAGAGTTTAGATTAAGAAAGTGGAAGTTAAAGACAGAAAACGAACTAAGTTTTTATCCCGTGAAATAGAAAAGCCTATTGTATCATCAGTAGGAAAGGGCACTCTTTTTATTTCTGATTTTTAAACGTTTTAGCTAAACCGTTGTAAAAGATTACGTGGTGACTAATTGGAATATTAAGAACATTTTCGGCGTATTTAAATCCTCTTAGTCAGCTGCAGGAGCTTAAACTTTTTCCAATATTCATATTTTTTATAATTCCTTAAAAAAGACTTTGTGGCTTGCACAATTGTCAATGTGAGCAGGCAACTAGACCATCATGCTACACGTCCGCCAAAAAACGTCTACAACGTTTTCAGGTATTTCATTTCTCAGCAGCCCAATAAGTGAAGGTTTTTCTTGCGAAAATTGAAGTTTCTCCTTGCGCAGGACCAAAAATTATTTTTATTGTTCTAGATTCGTAAAAGACATCATTTAATATCGAGAATGTTTGAGAATATGACACCTAAAACACTTTACCATTATAGTGGACGATGTTAAATGAGATGAAAGATGGGAAAATCTCTCTATAGAACAAATGGTTAGACTAATGCTGCAAGTATTGCAACCGATACATTTCACTATTCAGTTTTTATTTTTACATTTAAGCACTTCTCTCGTATTTCTAAACTTTCCAGAAACTTTTACTATATCCATTAAATTTAAATCCTATCAAATCTCTTATAGATATCCCTAAAGCGCTCGCCCAACATTTATATTACCACCACAGACGAAATAAAAGAACATACCACAAAATAGTAGTTACGAAACGCAATTCCCTTCTAACGATGCGATGATGACGACCAACTTCAAGCCCAACACAATTAATACAATATCTAGAAAGCGTTTGCATTAACATTTCAAAAATGTACTTAAAGATTAAATGGAAAGCTTTTAAAGTTTCCCAAATCTTCATTTTTAAATCCGTATAAGAGTGACATTGATCAATTGGTTGAATTTTGAATGTACGCCACCGAGCTTTTAGTTATTTTCTATCTTTGAATACCAGCAGCGGCGAGATAGAGCTGGAAATCCGAATAACAGAGCTTGAACTCTGGTACGTTTCACGGCTCATAACCCTCGGCTAGCGGCAACCCCCCACGGTCCACGTTTTTTAACACGATCGCCGCAATAAAACTACAGATTTTGTTGCCGGATTTATAAAACCTTGTGTTATCGTCCGCCAACGCTCACGGCTGTAAATAAGCTGTTAAATTACAAAACAACTATTTGTTTTAAACGGAATTTACATAGATTAATGGCGTCGTTGCGCGTTTACAAAATGAACGATAAAATTCTCCTGTCACAGATATTACTCGCTTTGGTTGGTGCAAATGGTCAATATTTTATGGAAAAAATTATTTCAGTTCAGCTCAAATGCAGTTGTCATTTGTTAATGTTTATAATTATGTACTAGTACTACACTCAAACATAATGAGAATCAAGGCAAATAAATACCAAAAGATCAATATGTGAGACTATTTCATTTTATTAAGTCTAAATCCTGGGGTGGGGCGGAGTTATTTACGAGTAAGATAAGAATTAGCGTATTTCATTTGAATTTGTATTTCCGTAGTTGCTTTTCCATTTTAGAATTGTTTGTAATTGCGTAATTTATTCATCTGGTCAAACTTTGCGTACTTTATAAAAGATTTATTTCAGTGTTTGTGATAAGAACTGTTGGTATCAGACGGAAGTTAATTTCAACGGAATTGCACATCTAGTGCTGATAACGGGATGTGCGCATTAGTTCGGAATAAGTGTCGAATGGCCAAGACACGTTTTTGTGAGGGTTGGCGTTGTCATAAATAATAATAACAGCTTTATGTTGACAACATGAATATATATGTATCAACTTAAAATCTTCACTGTAATTCATTCGAATTCGATTTAGGAGTTACTGAAATTCAATGATATTCTTTGAAATTCAATGGAGTTCAATGGAACTCTTTGAAACTGAATGGAATTCTCTGGAATTTATTGAACTTCTTTGGAATTTAATGGAATATTGTGCTTATACTATACAAAGTTTCATTTAAATATCTCAACAAATAAAAAAATTAGATTGCGACAATTTTTTAAATCGTCTGCATAGTTGCCTGAGGTTTAAGGAATATTTACTAACACAGAGAAAACCGGACAGTCATATGTTCTTTTTTTAACAAGAATGATAAAATAAGCCTATTTTTTTAGGTTTGGTCAGTTTTTGGGCTGTATCTTTTTAGCTCGTTAATCTACATAGCTGAAAAACAGACGTAGATTAAGTGTGATAGTCCTAATTTTTAAAAGAGAGCCTACTATAAGGTTGGATAATATAATGCCAATCAGCTTATTATCGATGTTTTCAAAAATTTTAGAGAAATTAAGAAAAACAGACTTATTTACAGCTAGGATTTTAATGACGTTAAAAATCAGCGAAAATGAAAAATAAAAAATGCAATTATTACTTAAAAATGACATTAAAATTTAAAAAGATGACATTTTAAATAACAAACAGATTTATTGATGAAAATGAATAAAACCGCAAAATTATTTTAAGAAGCAATTAGGTTAGACTGACTCACTTACCGTATCCCAAACAAATCTAATCATTTAGTGGGCTTGCGGATTACTTAAGCAGGTTCAAACAAAACATTAACATTAATTAATTAATCAGCATATAATGGAGGTTTTAGGCTTCATTTCTGAACAGACCCGGAACTACCGAGAGAAGAAAAATATTACATTGTGTCCTAGAAATCTAAGACTGCACGAAAAAGAATTCCTATTCCCCTATTCCCTAAAAATGCAAAAATTCAAAGTAAAATACACAAAACCTCGAAAAACGCTAAAAATGTAAAAATTAGCAAAGAATCAAAAATTGCAAAAAATTCAAAAAAAATGCACCAACAGGTTTATATATAACAGAGCCGTGTCTCAGACTTTCAGAAAAAAAGTTACAAAATCATCAAAATCCAAGCCCTATAGGTATCTACATAGATTAAATTTCTTAAGCCCGTGGCAATTTTGATATAGATCAGAAATGTCCACTGAGGATGCCTTGTCTATTGTTACAGAACTTATTCATAATAGCTTGAATGCTAGTAAAAAAATAACAGAGGTCTGTTTGTAGATTTTAAAACGGGATTTGACCTAGTGGATCATGTCCATTCTGCTTCAAAGTTAGAGGAATTAGGAGTTGGAGGAGTAGTTCTAAACTAAACAAAAGCTACTAAGTGTACAGTGCCACTTAAACAAAATGGAGGTAATGAATAGTTTTGTTTTTGATTCTAATTAAAGTATCATGTTTTTTTTATTATCAACAGGATAGATTGCAGTCGGTAAAGTCGAAAATGTCTAGGAGTAATTGTAGACGAAAATATTAACTGGGAACCTCACAAAAAAAGTTGTCCATACGATTTTTTTACGTTTTGGGAAATTTCTGTTCTGGTGACACGACGAGAGCAATAATTTTGCTTTAATTAATTGAAGGCTTGCATTGCTGGGGCAGAGCTTTCAAAACTTTCATGGAAAAATTATTTTATACGAGTGATGTCACATCGAGGTAAACGAAAATTGTTTATCCTATACAACATAATATGTACATTGTACAGGGTGTAGCATTTAAGACTTCTCGGATCATATTTCCCTTACCATAAAAGATACCGAAAAAAGTGTTAGAGCAAAATTGTACACAATTTCCGTCGCCATACTTCTAAATCATGGAAATTTTGTAGTTTCGGTTATCAAGAAGTGTGATTTGTTTAGGGGGGTGCTAAATGAAATTTTAAAAAATATATTTGGTGAAGGTCAATAAAAAATTTTATTTTTTTGATTTTTCGAAGAAAAAAGTATGTATCAGTGAGAGTGGAAGAAGTTTTAACCTGTGCCTCAATTCAAAACTTAACCCCGAGAGCGATTTCGTTTCTCTAAAAAAAATTCGAAAAACCCTCAAATTTTGAGGAAATAGCGAAATCGTTACATGCTACAAAAAAAATTAAATACTTATTGAGTACATTCCAAATCTATAATAAAATGTGAGATATTCTATTTAAAAAAAACACAAGTTTGATACGCCACTGGAATACAGCACGCCCCTGATGAAAAGTATTTTAGAAATATGCCGACGGAAATTGTGTACAAGTTAGCTCTAAGACTTTTTTCGGTGTTTTTTTATGGTAAGGGAAAGGTGATTCGAGGGGTTTTAGTAGATGCTACACCCGGTATATTAAGTTAAGAATATGTTATGCAAGGAGATGGAATATTGGTACCACTGAGCTCCTTTACGAGACAAGAAGCAAGGTTGCAGTTAAAAGGATTCAAACGTCACCCGGCGACTCAATCATACTTATTTGACAAAAGGCATACTTAAAAAAAATGTATGTAAAAATCTACCAAACTTCATAATCCGTGAATAGAAAATTTATCTGGAAATTAGAGAAAATAAATTTAAAAATCTATCGCATGCTTCGTGCGAGTTAGTATCAAAATCGTTACATTTACCGAAGAAAGGAAATCTCCGCTTTCTACCGATATATAGCGGTAGGTACGTCATCCTTTCGAATAAACAACCCAAGCAAAAGTTCGCGTGTTTTTCAGCTATTGACATTATCTCCGTGAAATGTCTCCAAAAATAAAAGAACAACTAAATTTACCCTCAAAGATTTCATAAAACGGGGAATAGTTTTACGATTGCGAATTCTAATCTTCCGCAAAGAATTTTATTTCACTCCCACTAAGCCCTAACAGTAAAGTATGATATTCTAGCATCCACTTCAATTCAGGAACCCTTTGTTCAGCGCTACCCTTTGGCGTTTTGAGACCACGACTTACACACAGTGTAGCGTATATTCTCCGATCCGTAACTTGGATGATGTAGGAAAAGTGGACACATATACTTTTATTTTAACTGCTATCTGTCCGTCTTTTAGTGCGCTCTCTGAAATGTTTTTTATACTTTTAGTTCTCATCTGGAACGACTTTATGGTCTTCGTCAGGTTTTCATCGTAAAATAACACATACGGTGCCATACAACTCCTAGTTACATTTTTAACGTTTGCTCCTCTATTTCTTAACATTATTAAATTTCACGCTACCACTTTTACTGTCTAATAATGCCGGCGAAATTGACAATTTTCTAAAATAATTTCTATGTGACTTCCATCCTACAACAAGTAAATGTAATTTTGCTAGCGTGAAATTTTAAATTGCGTCTTCAAGGAATAGCGACGAGCCGTTTCTGTTACACTTAGAACATTCATACTAAATAACCTTATTTAAATGTAAAAATATTTATACATTCGACGGAATACGACGAATGCGAAATTATCTACGTGGTTTTTAAACATACTTACATTTAGATATCAGCAAAGCACATTTAAAACCGACTTGGAATTGGATGTGCTCGTGTGGGAAATATTTGGCGCAGAGCAATAATGACCCTTTAGCGCATTTTCCAATGGGTGTACCACTTTCTCTGTTCGTCCGTCTGTTCAGTTTTTAATATTTTATATTCACTAGCTTATAGGTCTGTCATCTGAGCCAAGAAAAATCTCGACGTCAACTTTTTTATTTGTGGAGATATTTTTTTATAATTTTAGGCACAGATGCTTCAGTATAAAAAAGTTGCGCTGTGTTTGAAGATCAGTAGTACCACAAAAAGACACCAATTTGTTCAAAAGTAGAAATATCCGGCATGTTCAAAATTATATGAATGTTACTTCTGGCCAAGACCATTAAGAACAACCAAAAAATTGTAAACGATTTAACACACAATAGGATAAGGTATCAAACTATGTGAATCTGCATAGTAGGTTAAGTCAAGGCAATTTTAAAAACAAAGATTAAAACTTGACACTTTAGACATGCTTACGGGTGCTAAGTGGTTTTCCACCTATGATATGATGATCGGCTACTGACAAGTTGGTTTGCATCCTGAACAGCACGAAAAGACAGCCTTTAGCATAGGGTCGGGTTTATGGCAATTTATGGTTATGCCTTTGGCTTTTGTAACGCCCCCGCGACGTTTTGATGAAAATACATGTGGCCCCCGAAAAAGAATTTATCATCTGAATCAAACATACGTGGTTATCAAATTTGCATGTGATTTAGTCTCTCGGCATCAAGATAATGCGTTTAATGAATTTGAAAGCTCCAAATTCATGTGAAAAGAATAATTTTGGGTACATTTTGCTCTGAAGCTTTTGATCTAGACCACAGAGAGGAGTTATATTGAATTGTTACACATTTAACACATAGGGCATAATCTAGCGAGTTCGAACTCGGTACATGACCTAGGGAATGAAATATGTTGATTTCTATTATATTGAGCCCACAGTTTTTCCTGTTCCCGACGTGTTCATTTTAGAACACTCCGAATCCTTCTAGAATTGTCGTTTACTATATAAGGAAATTATAGCGTATTCCATACGGTTCCGACCTCGATGCACTTGAGTTAGATTATAAATTGTAAGTGATAAATAATAATTACTGTTATAAATTAATCCATTCTTAAGTTTGTTATAAATGTATTGTTAATTAAAAACGTAATTTTACCAGTAATATGAAATCTGGTGGAATTTATTACAAATCGGCACATAATTGTTTAGTTTTATTTAATTTTAGTCGTAGTTTGTACTTATGCTGTAAAAATTGTTCAATAATTTAGTAGGTTGTAATTATTTTTTTTGACGTAGAAGCTAAGCAACATGTGGGTAAAGAATGTATCGCGTCTATACAAAAATTATTTGACAGATGCTTGATAATGGGACTGTATCAAAGTAAAATTTAATTGACTGAGATAAGCGATGGCTATGGTGTAGAGAGATTAAAATACAAAATTCGTCGGCTTTACAGAAGATAAAAAACGCGATGGGGGTGGTGAGAACTTGAACAGTTGGCGCTAACGAACCGGTTGCGGCTGGTGGGCTCACTTTGGAAAGATTGACTAAGCTTCTTTGGACGACGCAGAGAAATTTCAATATCTGGTGAAGGCAGTGGCAGGAACTGCGAAAGAATTGGTTTTAGGGTACCCGCCAACTCCTGAAAATTATCTTAAGGGTGAATTCCCTAAAAGAACGTTACGGAACTTGAAGTCTAGACAGGATATTCTTCAAATTAATGATAAGGTTGAGACAGAATTACGTTCTCTAGAAAGTTTGCAAATTAACATGAAAGATTGTGCTCCTATTATTACCCCATTAGTTGAATCTACTCTTCCTGAGGAAACGCTCAAAGCACTTCGACGCAAACTACCTGTTGAAAAGCATCAGTCATCTAAAGACCGACCGACATTCTTACTACAATTCCCGAAGAAAGAAATTGATACAGAGCAGAGGGTAAAACTAGCTTCTCGACGGTTTGACCCTTTACCGACACGAACGCGTACAGCTCAAGTACTACATAAAAAAGAAAGAACCATTTCAAATATTTGTATTTTTTGTGAAATCGCCGGACATAAAGGGAGAGACTTCAGGAAGGTGCTAAGGATGAAAATAGAAGATAAGAAGGCTATTTTATTGAAGAAGGGAGCATGCTTTATATGTACCGAAAAAGGACATACACTCAAAGATTGTAAAATGAATGAAAACAGCACTGTTTGTTAGAAAAGACATGTTCTACCTATGTGTTCTGTAAACCTATTCGATCGGAAGAAGAGCCCCACAAGAAAAGAATAAGAGTGAAGCGCAGTAGGATTCGAAAATAAGGAAAAGGAAACACCTTCAAACTCTGTAGTTATGTCAGTTGCTACGATTTTGCTAACAATTTTAGTCCCACTTAGAAGAAGAGCATTTGCCCTCTTCAGTGGAGTAACATAAAAAAATACAAGAACAAGAATACAGCAACATTCAACGTTTTATTAACAAGAACTTAATTGCAATAGAATTACAGCACGATCAAGAGACACTATTTTAGAAATGGAAGTATTAGGGACTGATCGGATAACAACTATATCACACAGGTTAAGGTTAAAATTGAAGGAAAGGACACAGAAATTAGAGCTGGTAGCGGTCCCATAGGAATGTTGATAGGAGCTCACTATTTCGGTTCTCTGCTGACCGGAAACCGACGAGTTTTAGATAAAAATCTCACGGCATTTGAAACTTTATTCGGCTGGACCGTGTTAGGAACACCCTCTGCGCTTAGAACCCTCTCAACTTGTGTTGCCATCAATCACGTAGAAGAAATACACGACCTCGAAACCAAATTCTGGGAATTGGAACTTCTTGGTATCAAAGATGATGCAATACAATGTGACAAAAAACAAGCGATCATGAGAAAAAATGAAAAAGTACGAAAATAAACGCTATATTGTTTCGTTGCCTTGGAAAAATGAAGCTCGTCCCCCGCCTAATCGAGCTCTGGCTGGAAGGAGACTAAGAAGTGTATGCAGTAGGATGACTCCTGAATTATATACGGAATGCGATGCAGTTTTGAAACATTGGAGATGGACTGGCATTTTAGAAGAAGCTGAAGATAACGATAAGGAACACTATCTTCCTCACCGAGCTGTCGTGCGAAAACAAAGCGCAGCACAACCCGAGTGAGATCTGTTTTTGATGCATCTGGGAAGAACAAATTAAGATAAGTGCAAACTTTTAATCTTTAATTAGTAGGGATATTTTTCATTTTCATTAGGAGTAGGTTTTTGGTTTCCTTCAAGATACTGTAAGGATTTGTTCTTTTTAATGAATTTTTACACTCTCCAAAGCATATTGGAGTATAAGTTTTTCACTTAAGTAGTACTATCAGGTAAGTTCCAAAAGTACTTCAGCAACATAACAAACGAAAGGAATTAGGAATTATAAAACCAACCGTGCCTCAAACCTGAGAAAATCGTCAGCCCTTTGTGACTGGCACACTTCCTCGGGGGGCAGAACTAACAAAACGCCCTTAAACACAAAAAATTAAACCGAATTTAAACCAATTTAACTTTACATTTGCTTATCTATACTTCAGTAGCTCATTAGACGCCCCATGCCATCCATACTATACAAAATTCTTCTATCGAATCCCGAAACATATAGCGAGCGTAACTCCACAAGAGACTGATACATAATATTAATCGATTTCCCCACAGCGTTATTGGGAGATGTCTAACGTGATGAATAACGCAATTCGCACAATTTGCATATAAAAATTGAAAGACACAGGTCGATAACGAAATTTCGTTTCATTGCGCAACAAATGAATGAGATTCAATCAACTCAACTACAAACCATTGAGAAGTAATGCAAGTGAAATGCTTGCAGTCTGTCAAAATAACAATAAAGAAGGGAACTCTCTTTTGAAATAAATGAAATGAAAACATTTTATCACATCCAAATGTTTTCCTTTCATAAGTTCTCTCAAATATTTTACAAAAATAAGGTCCGACAGATATTTTAAAACTAAATGGGTTAAGTCATTGCTCCTGAGTGTGGCAAAGAAGCGATTTCTCTGAATTTCGGCTTTTAATATATTTCTAAAGCGAATCCCTAATAGGAGGCAGGTTCGATAAGGGAATTTGCATGAAAACCAATAATAAAAAAAGGGTCTCGGTATAATATAAAATTTCATGGCGACGCCACAACAGGCTGCAACGAAAAAAAGGATCGATTGAATCCGAAACGGTGACAAGTTTCATCAGAAGAAAATCCAATTTCTGTGATACAGACTCGAACTATGCGTTGGTTTTAATACCTAATATCAACGTGTTTCACATCGTTGCATAATGAATGCACACCCTCTTAGCTTCTGATATTGGAAAATCGAAATGATGCCATTGTTATACAGTCAGCTTTGATTATTAGATACACAGGCAGCTCTCATCTCCACATGCACCTGCCTCTAGTACTTAATTAACCTCCATTTCTTTTTATTTAAAAATAAAACCGATCAAATCAAATACCGGTCGAGCGCCGCCGTGATTAAACCACAACCAAAGAGTAAATGTTAATCGATGTCCCATTTGTTTTGATAACTCCCCACAAAGGGATTTATTGTAAACTCGTTTTACGATACAGATAGCAACAACTTTATTATAAGAATCTACCGGAAAAACTAACATTGGCGATTTTTATCTGCTACATTAACAGGATTGTTAATACGGGCGTGATGGGTTTCAATTTAAAAGCTACACGGGTTTCGTTATTAAACAAATAGCTTTAATTAACGAATGCAAATTGGACTAATTAAAGTTGGCTGTGTTTGTTCAGATATTGGGACGTATATGGTAATTAAATGTATCGAACATTTTTAAAACCCCAATTCTGAAAATGCTCCAAAATGTTACATTAGGAATCGATGAAGGAAGAAACAGCAAACTCTTAGATTACGCAATACTCATTTTACGTCTACACCAATTGTTAATATTGTAGGGAATATCAGGAAACACCATGAAAGATTTGTCATCAGCGCATCTGACGCATTATTTCCGGGAAATATCACGTGGTTTTTCTAGAACATTCGAAAGCGTTCGGTACCACTCGAGAATATTCTTGAAAGATTGTTGTTTTCTACAGAAACAAATCGAATTGTGTTTCGCGTCAGTTCCAACATCGATACGAAGTGAAGTTTCCAACTCCCGCTCGTGTTATATTGTGTCATAAATAAAAATTACTGTTATAAATTAATCCATTTCAAGACTGTTATAAATTTATTGCTAATTAATTGTAAGTAAATAAATCACTTAATTTACTTTACAATATTACAAATAAGACCACGTTTGCATAGTTTAATATTTTTCCCGCAACCATAGGAGTAACAAAGACTGGTGGTACATATTTGAACAGGTTTTTAGGTATCTAAAATTCTTACCCCAAAGTTGCGCACCCCTAAACATGGGTCTGAAAAGAAATTCTAATCTCGGCCAAGTTTGATACCTTACGGTTTTGGAACACGAAAATTATGAATCTTCCAACGTAAGAACGTACAATTGGGTGCGTTTACTGAATTTCTATAGCGTTACTGTAAAGGCAATTTATTTGTGCATTTGCTCGTAGCAAAACCCATATAATTAAAGGGGCAAAATTAATATTCAGCGAGAATTGGCTTTTCATTCCTGTGAATGAACAAGTTCTCGATCCATACTTTTGAGAATCTGATGCAAGTTTGGCTGTGTCCGTAATAAATGCGGACTACTTATACAAAGTTATTACCAGGGCGGTGCCAAAAGATCAGCTGTGCCGCCACGAAGCGATCTGATTTCCATATTATTAAACATTAATCGTAACCTGAAGAAAATCCCGCCCACTCAAAAAATAAAAACCCCAGTATTGGTCGCTTATTTTTAGGAATTTGTATAGGAATTTTATTCAACGTAATCGTAATATTCCTAAAGGAAGCGACCTATGGAAATCAATTGCATGAATCGTATTTGTATCGCATTTATTCGTATTTTTTTATTAGTTGGGAATTTGTATTCCATTTCGGTGCTACCATTTCTGGACTGAATCTTCTGTTTAGCAATAAGGTATGTGGAAATATTTGGAATGGGAGCGTATACCAAGAAATTATTATGTATAAAGAAGAACAGAAATCCTATTATTATTACTATTATTTAAAAAAAGGACGTTTAGATATGGGGTAAATGTAGCATTGATACGCGATCACGAGATAAGATCGTATTTTGTATACCGATCATGAAGATTTGTGCTTTTAGAATTTTTCAAGAAATATTGTGATTGTTTTTCTTAATTGTAACTCCTTTATTTTTTATGATAGAGAGTTTATTAAAAGGCGATTTTGTAGGTGTTTTACAAAAGCTGCAAGGCTATTTCCAGGGGGTGAGCTTAAAGGGCTCAAACAAGGTAGTGCTCGTATATAAAATACACGTTTTAAACGTGTATAGATATCTCACTTAATTGTTGTCGTACAGACGAAAGAAATGTTTGAAATTCAAAAAGCTACAATTTCATGTTGTGGCATTTCCAGTTATTTTGGAGTTATTTTCAAGAGGACTTTTTTCATAAAATTGCAGAAATTTCAAAATTAAGTTTTTTAAACTAGTCACACTTCTAGAATGTATTAATACGCAATTAGAGAAACCTGGAAAAGAGCGAGGAGTAATTTTAATTAGGGTGGTAATTAGGGTGTTGTTTTCGCTGATTTTTTCGCTGAAAAAGGTAGCGATCTACCTTATTTTCATCATAACTCGCTCAATTTATTCTAAAGTTTGTTCTTGAAAAAAATAGAAAGGTTTTTTAAATGCTAATCTTAAAAAGCCATGACTCTGTTCGTATTCGTTACACAGCAACCATCAAATAACCATTTTCTTTCTTTTTTTAAAAGCTACCATTTTGTTCTCCAGAGTTTTTAAAATAAAATGCATACTTTTTTTCGCGAATAATTGATCTTTTCTCGAGTCTTTTCTATGAAAAACAGAAATTACAATAATGAATTTCCACTCACCCCCAGGTTGAAAGCCCCATTTGGCATGATAGATTTTGATCCTTAGCCTATTCCCTTCCTACTGTCAAAATTTGAAGTTAATTTTGAAAAAATTGCCAGAGTAAAATTTTATTTCCTGTACTAGGAACTGTACGTTATTTTTGTACCACTTTGTACTTTGCCGTACGTACTATGTACGGGAGCAAAGTTAAGTACATTATACTTACATAACAATACGTTACGTCTAATGTACGTACGACAGAGTGCGTACCTAGCATGTACAAAGTAGTGCAAAAATAATGTACGTACGTGAACCGCAAGTGTACGTGAAATGTAGGTCGGTAAATCCAACGCTATACGCAGGTACTATTTATTTGCTATGTACGTACTTGTGTTATTGGGGAGGTGATATGGAATACCCTACAGGCCTACAGGATTAGAGGAAGATGTTGCAGACGGGGGCACGAAAAGTTGCAGCACCTTAAGGCTGTGGATTTTATGGTCTCGATTGTCGGAAAGTTCGTGATATTCTGAATGCACAAAAAATTAAAGGACGTTTGTTGGCAATTGTTAGATACTGCTATGTTTATTTCGTCCGGCAGAATGAAATTTTCGGAAATCTTAATTAAGATGAACAAGGGCGGTTTTTTCGTGTAATTAACATTTGTAGTAAATTTTATTAATATGTCGTTGGTCTATGTAACGGCATGGAGATTATTATGTCATACGAGAAAGCGGTCAAGGTTGTTTTTGTTTACATTTTATTTTATTTAACGTAGAATTTCCGGGAATTTTGTTTGGTTTTTATTTGTTATCGAATGTAAATGCTTAATTTAATTGACAAGTGGATGTGATTTATCGCCTTTGCTGTGTAGTTAAGAGATATGAAATTTTATTTTTTCCTAGAATTTAAGTTTGGATTTATCTCTTAATCTCTGATAACAAATTGATTTATAAAAATTATTGGGCCTCTATCTTTTCGTCAATTTACGTACGTTGAGGGGTTAGTCTTTGTTGTCGGAAGAAGGGTTTAGCCTTAAATTGGACGTCAACAAGAAAAGCGTTCCTTTAAGCCACAGTCAACACAGAACTACGTTTCTTTGAAAATTAAAATCAGCTTTTTGTTACATTCAGCACCAAGTTACTTTTTGTTAGATAATTTATTCGCTTCTTGCGAGTTCCATCGATGATTATTTGTTTTGAAGCTACAGCCAACATTGAAAGTTTCGTCTAATGTGAGACTGAAGTTTGAAGAAGTTTCGTGTGTGAGGCCAGAAGCAGAATTCGCGGCCAATTATTGTTCTACGTTTTGAAGTTTTGAAGTTTTGGCAATCAAAGGTGCCCCATAAGTGTGTTTTCAACGTGACTCAGTTTGAAGTTCAGTTTTTTATTTGAACGTCTTTGTCTACCCAAAGAGAAGATGCTACGATTACTCGGTCGTTAGTATAAAGTGTGTTCATTGAAAATTGTAATTGTTTTTGTGAACTGTGCAAGGATACCTGTTATTTGGATACCTATTTCAATTCCCGAACAAGTAATGTAACTTGTAAATAGTTAAGTTTTAATTTTAGTCTTTTTGTAATAGTTTGTTTTCGTACCATTTTGCTTGTGTGTTGGAATTAAATTGCACTTTTTGTAATGTTCACATTAACTTCCGTGTTTCATTCACAACGACGTCTTTTCTAATTTACCTGTTGTTTTTATTGGATGCTTGCTCAGAGTCCATTTTAATTATTTAAAAATATGAAGTTCAGTTTGGAATTTAAGGTATTTGGTCTGACCCACTATCTGTTAGAAGTTAACAGGTTAACTGAGAGCAGAGTCGATTCTCTCCTCTGTGCTAGGGAGAAGTTTTGTTCCGTGATAATAAATAAAAAGCTAGGTTTTTGTTTTACCCAAAATCGTCCTGAAAGCTTCATTTTCATGCCTACTTTCTCTCAGGAAAGTTTAGTTTCCAGACTACGTTTCCTGCTTTTTGCCACTTTACTGGCCGCACCGTCACTTTACCGGCCTCATTTTTGACATTTCCAAATGTCTATAATGACTCCTGTCATCACTGACAGATTGACATTAATCAAAAGTTCTATACAGAAATTGAAATTTTATATTAAAAGACGATTTCGGGTAAAATTTAATACAAAACTCATCAGTAAAATGTAAAATTATCTGACTCGCCAGTAATGTATCATTTTCCTGAGTTTTATGTAAATAACTATTGGTGTTTTGTGTACGGTCTTGCTGGCCTACGGATCAGTGCACAAAGCAATACATTATACATACACCAAAATTACATTTGTAAACTGTAAGCGAGCGAAGCACCGTTGAATGTGATAAAAAAATGTCTCACAGAGCATGTCAGGTTATAATAACATTTTCATGTAATGAAAATTCCGATTTACATTCTTGAAATTTTCGTTACGGATAATTAAAGCCGAAAGACACTAAATGTGCTTCTGTCGCGTCCCTTGGAAGATTGCTAAGTTTGAAGAGAGTTTGCAAAGTAATGTATATACTATAACCGCTATACAATAATATAATGGGTTATTGATTTCATACTCATTTTCGATTAAGCTGCTTGACGACAATGCCATCACTTCCTAATTGTAAAACCGTAATTTGTTGTTTTGTTAAAGAATGTGTGTGTTTTAATTGTGGGTGAACAAGACCAAAGAAACAATTTTTTTCCTACTTTTAAGCAATATAAGCGTTTGCAAAAGAACTACTTTCGATGGCCAGAAGATAGAAATGCATAATTGTGTTTAGGCGCCATAGGTTAAGCGTGCAATTTTAATTTTCGAATTAATGGTCTAAAATTCTAGCATTCAAGTTAGAAATCGCGTTTCCAATGTTTTCATTAATTAAACATCACTGTATCTTAATATACCCACGAATCAAGCAGTACCATGAATGAATTGTAATTAATAAGGGGTGGTTAATTGTCCTTACAAATACCATTACAACCGACTGAAACGCAAGGGTGAATAGAAACAATAATGCTGCGTATTTTCAAACTCCTTCAACATTCTCGGCAAAATTAAAAACACGTTAAACGAATTTAATTAAATCGTTAGTTCGGAATTAACGACGTTTCTGTCAGGCACCTCACTAAATTCAGCGAAGTGTAATGAGTTGTGGAATTAATACCTATTAATTGCATTCCCATACGGAAGTGCAGACATTCGCCTATTGAAATAATGAAACGTCATATTCAGTAGGTACCGTCATCGCTGCATCCCAATTTACAGCAATTCCAGCCAGTTGGACGCGGCGCGATTAAGCTTTTAAAGCGGGGAAACAATAAAATCGGCAATCAATAGCTTAAAGTTGGAAAGTTTTAACAATTTCAGTAAATAGTGCCAGTTAAGAATGAACAAGCAATTTCTTCTGGGCACTCAAGTGGTTCTGCTCTCGGATGAAGTGGCCAACCACAAGTGCTATACAAAGAACCAGTTAATCTAACCGCCAGACGGTCTTTATTCTTTTCTAATCCAAGTATGGATTAAAATGACATCCACGACGGTTATTAAGTTTATTTGGCGACGCAGTAAGCGAAGACTTTTATTGGCGACAATCATGTCGCTTTTAAAAACAAAAAGAATACTTATAGCGAACCGCGACACTATAATTACCGATTGAAACGATATGATTGTTCCCAAACTTTTGTTGGGAAAGCCCTTTTTTTCGAAAAGTTGAGATTGTCGAAATGAGAAGGCACGGCGCTACGCCGCCGTGTCGTAAAGGCAATGTAGACAACTGGATGTTGTCTCAAGGGAGTCGCATCCACACAGAATTTGAAAGGTATGAGAAGTCGTGAGTTCCTTTGATCATTTCATACAACTTTTGTCGTGGAACTTCACGTTACAGTTCAAATACCACATGGATTCGTGATTTTCCATACTAAGTAGATTTGAATAATTCAAGCCGTTCGCAATTTTTCAATCACTGACGTGTTTCGCCGCGCATAATTAAAGTAGCAGTTTTCATTCTTAAAGGACCTTTTATGGATATTCGTCGACAACCAACTAAAACCGAACAATGAACCGCAACGGTTCACTGGTCAATCCAATCAACGAACTAAAACAAGTTCGATAATAACGCAACACTTGCCGTATTTTGAAAGCTTCAAACAGCTTTCATAAACAGTGTGGCTTAAACGAGATTTGCGTTATTGCTCGAGTTTTTTCATACACAACTTTCTTTTTTTCTCGAAAAAGTTTCAGCTGAACTGAATGAAATCATTTTATGACTTTCGTACGAACCCCAAACTTAAAATCTCTCCCGCTTTGTGACGACAAAGTCTGAAAGGAGTGAAATTTTCGTAATATTTAAAGGAATCCGATATACGCCTTAAATTATTTATATTGAAAGGACATTTCTTGTCGGCAAAGAAAACTTTATGGAAATTTAAAAGATGAATGGGACTGATATCTTGAAATGAACGCTTTGTGAATTACTCGGCATTCAGTATGATGTCAGATTTAGTAAACGTGGTAAAGACTGCATCTGAGAGCAACGCAATAACCCTGACAGACACGGTCTTCCATGTTTCTGTTAAATTTCTTTCATAGATAACTTCCTCTGTGTATTTTAACAGAGGGACATACTTGATTTTCAAGCTATTTCACTGGCTGTTAAGGCAAGCCAAGAATGTTTATGTCAAGGTATTTGTAAGCTCAGGCAGTTTGTCTATAGTTATTTACTTGAATATATAAGCCGTCATGTAGCGAAGGCTATTTCCACAACTGCGGAGAAGAACTGTATCAAAACAAATTGGAACTATAGGTACTCATTTACGATTTAAAAAATATTCATGCTAGCCTTTTGGAAAAAAATGTTATTGACTGAATAACGCTCGCCATGCCTGATGCCTACTTTATGACAGTTGTAACAGGTGATCGCTGAGCAGTTTTTAGGTTTTGAATTTGTATTTTGTTTAACATAGGAAAGTTTACACACATACCGCTTCATAGCGAACGTAAACGAAAGTATGTCTGGAAGTAAAAGCGATAAAAACGCGGTAATTTTTCGATAAAAGTGTGCCTTTCGAGATAACCGAAGAGGAGAGACTGAGGATTCCGAAGTTGGTCTGAGTCAAAGCTTACAGACGGTTAGGTTAGCAGTAGTCAGATCATCTCAAGGTTAGTATATAACAGGTTGCCTCATAACTCCATTAGTTGGGATCGACTCGCTTGCGACAGGTCGGTGTTCAACTTTCGTTACCTTGAAAGTGAGATATCCATGATGTGGTGCACTCAAAATGGGGTTGGCGCTTCTTTATCTTGTCATTGCTGCTTGTATTCGACTTCAAACACCATGAAAGAACTGTAAATAATAGCTACGAAGCACTACCGTATCCATTAGTGTTACGATCTGCCACATAATGAGATTGGCCAGTGGCGTAGCATCCGTAAATGCGAATAGTAGCAAAAGTACCTAAAAAACAAACTACTTTTAACTAATAATAAAGCACGTTGAACATACGAATAAAATTCGTGCGTTGCGCTATTTATTAATCACACACGGGTAGAAACGAAACTTCCTCTTTTCTTTTTTCGGGAATGCCTTTCAACCTGTCTCTCCAGCTAAAGACTGTAATAAAATATGAATCTTCATTGTTTTCTGTTTGATTTTTCTCGTAAAAGCTGTTGCCGTACCAAATTTCTCTTTGAAAAATGCGGAGTGCTGACTAGGCCTATGGAGTTTATTGAATAATTCCGTCCTTGAAGACGTTTGTTATCAAAATTTGAATACATGGGTTTGGTTCGGTTGTAGGAAATTAAGTCTAGTCGTTCATTAAGATATGAATTTTAACATATTATTAAAAGAAGAATATTCAAAGAAAAAGCTTTATGATCAAAAATAGGAAAATAGGTGGTAACGGCATTAGGCACATTTTCAATATTTACGTCTGAAATGAAATTCCCCAATCCTCCTTCTCACTCCGACGTTTGCATCCACAATCTGCACAATTCACCATGATTTTAAGTTGTTTTTTTTGTGTATTTCGTCTCAATTTAAGCGCAAAAACTCATGAAAAATGATGTTACTTAAATGACATTTGTGCCACATATAAAATGGTCGACTTACCTTAAAAAGGTAACACGATTCATACACGGGCTGTACGGCATACGCGGTATCCATATTCTTTCCTAATCTAAGGTTTAAACCATCGTATATCGACCGGTACAGGAAACCCAAGCTGACCCGCAATCCAGTCCGCTCGGCATACTAGGTTAAGTTCATGCGGGAAACTGAAGACTGAAGAGATGTGACCCGCAGTGGTGGAGGGTAGAAAGATTAGATCCACTGCCACCACCGCTTACAATTAAAACGTGCTTCATCAGAGGAATTGACGAGACAGTCAGTAGGATGCCAAGAATATAGTCCTCTTCCTTTAGGAGGACAAAGATCACGAAGCGGGATACCTGAAACAGCACTCAAAGAGCAACGATCGCGACGAGCGAAGACGACGGTAACGCGCTAATGGAAAACAAGTCCATCACAGGACTGTTGTTAAAAACCCCAAGGCATGTCTAGTTTTCGCGCAAGAAGGCCACATAGCTTCCTAATGTAAGGGTAAGGCCAAATTAACCAACTTTTGTAAGGTGCGTGTGTAGTCGACTTCTGGTGCTCAAAACTTTTTCTTAAAGCTCGAGCTGTGAGAAGTGCCCCAAAAGTGGAACCAAATCAACCAAAATGCGAATTGCGAGCGAACGGTAGGGCAGAAGTGGATACCAACAAACGAATGTGGTAGCCTTCAATCAGATCGTATGGATGGTGGAGTCAAAGCTGGATAATAGAATACTGATCTGCCACACAAATATGCGCTGAGGTCTCTTCGATTTCACTCGAGGACTTTGATAATTTTTTTAATTTGTACACAAACATTGTACGTGTACTGTGATCCCAGTGCGGCCCACACTAATCTCCGTGTAAAATATCTAGCCCTACAACAAAAGTTTGCCGACCCCTTTTCTAAGTTGTACACGAGGATCGGTCCTCGAACCGGACCCGGGGGGTATATTATATGAGGCCCTCACCACTACGGAGCTGCCAGAAAGAACTAAAAAGATATTTTACGCGGATGACGTTGCTGTCCTTTTAACGGAAGAAAATGTAGGACTCAATTGGAAAATCTCACACCAAATCGGGAAGATCAGACGTCAGTTGTAGGCAAGTGGCTGACGTTTGGGAGTCACGTGAGGGTAGCTTTCGACAAGGCAAGGAAAATAATGTGCCCTCTCTCAAGGATAATGCCCTCATACATGAAGAAAGGGGTGACGGCCATGGCGAAGCAGTCTACATTTATGTGCGGTGTATCAGAATGAGCAAAGGCCCTAGAGGTAGATAAATACAAAAATATATTCGTAAAAACTCAGAGGCAAATGAACCTAACTATTTCTTCGGCATACAGAACGGTCTCAGCGGACGGAGGCTCTGTGCGTCATAGGGATGGCTGTGTCGCTGGAAATGGTGGCGGTAGCCACAAGCAGATATGATGAAAGAATGGCAGGAAGCATGGAAGGAAACCAGCAAAGCAGGTTGGATAAAAAGGTTAATTCCGAAGATAGAGGTATGGGTGCAGATTGAAATAAGCGAAACCAACTACTTTATAAGCCAACTCCTGACTGGTCAAGCTATGGAGATTCAAAAAAAGAGAAAGCCTGTGTAAGATAAAGGATGACGCGGGGTACAACTTATTTGTGTGTAGGAGATGGACAAACGAGAGGGAAGCCATGGGGATCCATGGGGATAAGTAACGCCGGACAATATAACTAAAAAAAACCGCTAAAAAACAAGAGTACATGGATGCCGTTCAAGAAATATGTGGAGGATATTATAACGATTAAATATAGGGAATAAAAGGGCCCCTCTGACTGAAGGAATGTGAGAAACAGTGCCGCCAGAGCAGGAAGAAGTCTAGGAGTAGTTTTAGTGCGTATGCCATCTGAGTCCCACACTACCGTGCACCAATAGAGCCTGGTCCCCACACAGAAAAAAATCGTACTGTAACGACAAATTCATCATGTATTTGTACGGTATTTCTTTAAAAGAAGTAAGGAATAATTGAAAATAATCAAATTAGATTTAAATCAAAAATAATTATTTTGACTCAAATAAATTGATGTAATTAATGTTTCGTCACAAAATATTTGACTTGGATCAACTTTGATTCACATAAATATCCATACAATTCGCTTAAACATGTTGTTTAGAAAAGAATTCATTTGTGTAACATAATAAACCAGTACATGAATTTAACTTTTCCTGTATTTAATATATATAAAAACTTGACGTTTTGAGCTAAGTAACTAAATAAACCTCTGGAATGAAATGAATTCATTTCAATCGCATGGGTGCATAAATATTTCCCCCTCCAATAAAAACATGTAAAATTCAACTCGGTTGCTCCTCACACGTTCGAGGTTTTGCGTTGCGACAACAAGAAAATTTCTTGCAAGTGCGTAGATAATGCGTTTCGCCCTGAGTGTTTTGGATTTGTTTTATATTTTTAAGTTACCTGCCGTTTTTATGTAGGTGTACTTCTAAGAGAATATTTTGTAAGTTCTTATTCCTTCATCATATGTGGAATTTTAAATTTTTAAGTTTTTATACTTATATCAATTTCTTGTACATAGGGTGCTCGGTAACTATGGAGAGCCAAAATAAAAGGTTATATGTAAATAAAAATCTTAAAAATTACGATTATGGATACCAAAAACCATGTACGTTATGACTGTGTTCTGATTTGTTTCTAAACAGTTCTGAATAAATGAATTATATTCATATTTCATTTTTATTATATATTTAATTTTTTATATTGTGGATAATATTACGGAAATTTCCCTTAAGAGCACAATATTTAAATACAAAATATTATTTGGTCTCAACTGTACGCATTTCGAATAAGAAATATATAGCTTTTGGGCTAAATATTTAATAAGTGCTTCAATTCAAAGTATGGCTTGAACAATGTTTAAGTTTAGTTTAGTCAGGCATGATATATTTGGCTTAAATAGTTTTAAATTTTGATCTAAAATATGGTTTTTAATTCAAACACGTCGATATTTTCAATTTAGGCGCAATCTATTTAAACCAAATAAATTGCAAGGTTAGCAGAAAAAATAGGTTTTTCACTTAAACCAAATAATTAATTGTTAAATCAATTTGATTTGTCTCTGGGTTAATAAAAATTTGCGTCATAGCCTAAATATATATGTATATTGTCACTTAGACTGAAATATTCATGTAATTGGCCCTATCCAAACATATATGTGCTTCGGTCAAGGCAAAATTTGCTTCATTGAAATGATTTGTTTTTTGTGTGCATGAAGAATTGCCACTACACTACCATACGAAGAGAAAGGTCCTGCACCTGCAAAAAGGGATAATCCCTCGACACACAACCATACCCCCTATCTCTTCAATATATCCAATAAAATGTGCCCCCAATAATAATCTCCTCGGTACACGGATATAATGTTATGATTACAAAATTGAGTAACATCCCGGGAGATTTAAAACAAAACAATGATGAAATTAATATAAAACCTCATGTTGGAGAGAACTGCAGAGCGTTAGTCCGCTTACTCAAAGACGAGCAGGTTTAATACCACACATTCCAATTAAAACAGGATTTAAATCGAAAACATTCATTACAATGTGGAGAAAATGGAGTTAGAAACAGAAATAATAAAAAAAAACAACATTGCCATAAGCCAAGAGACCAACCCCCTAAATGTGCCATATGCTTGGAGGGACATCCTGCAAACTATAAAAGATGCAAGGTGTATACAGAGTTGCAAGACTACGGTCATACAAGAACTTATTGCTACAAACGACATCGCTGCATTCGTTGTGGCCAATCAGGTCATAAAAACCAACATTGCCATAAGCCAAAAGACCAACCCCCCAAATGTGCCTTATACTCAGATTATACCCACCGCTCCACAAAACGACCACCTCCAACATCCAACAGACCTCATCTACTAAAATGTATATTTGGAATGCCAACACAGTCTTTAGCTGTCAAATTTTATTAAAACTATGCATCAACATTGACATTTGGCGCATACCTGAAACCCACTTTACAAATGTGGGCTATTACAAACCACCTGGCTGCACCCTGTACAGTACTAATCACCCTTGCGCAAACGCCCACGGAAATTTTGCAGTAATAATTAGGTCAACCATAAAACACCACTCTCGTAATTGTTTCCAAACTGATCACATTCCGCGACGGCAGTAAATCAAAAATGAACTGTATAGCACTTTTTCAAGAACCTCGGCACCATATTCCTAGCAGGAGGTGGTTAAAATGTTAAACACACCCAACAGGGCTCAAGGTTAGTGACAACGAAATGACGAATTACTTAAATGCACGGAAAAACGAGAAAAAGTTTCTTTTCAACTGGAATACCAAAGTACTGGCCATTAGATGTTCCAAAAACACCACTACAACAAATGCGACTCCCTAATGTAGGAATTCCAAGTATGTCAGAGGAAATGGAGAATAAAAACGAATGAAATTAAATCCATTCAAGTTAAATTTACCCTACATCGGGACACTTGTCCTCCATTTCCTATAATGTGCAATAGGGGAATGTGAAATACGTAGCCTTTCACTTGGATAGGTATATTACGGTGACTAAACACATCTTTGCAAGAAGAAACAACTTTCCCTTGCAAATAAACTGCTGGGTGTATAAAGTGCTACTAAAATCCGTGGTCCCCTATACGGACTTCAGTTATGGGGAACTACCATAAAATTGTGGTCACGTTTACTGCACCGCGCGGTTGACCCAACAACATTTTTGTATATTGTGTGATCAAAACTCTCTAAACCTTCCCCATATAGCACAATATATTTCAACCCCCATTTCGAGGAACGATGGATCCAACCCAAAAAAAAGAAACATTTTTGTAGTTGACTTGCGATCATATGAACCGTACTTGTAGTTAAGGCAACAACAACCTGGCCACCTTAAACAAAACAGGCACGTTGTAGTGTCAAGTTGTAGTCGCCAGGTTCAATATTATGGATTTCTACGTCCTTTCGCTGCCATCCAGGGGTAGAAATGAATTCCGGATCGTCTCGGCCCAGTACAGTACAATCGCAACACCAATTTATGACTTCATTCAGTTGCACTCAGTAAAGAAAGTTTACTAGTCATTAAGAACGTTAGAACAACCCCTAACGTTTCGATATTTTCGAAATTTTCCCCGGAGTCTCCAAATTTTACGGAGATTTTAAGACAGCAGCCGTTCTCTAGCCGACATCTAATCTGTACACGCAGTTTGATCCATTGTATACCAAAAAACCGCCAATCCGCAATCCGTCGGTAAATTTTAAGATATTGCAACTAGAAAAGGTTTCAATAAAGGTCACTAAAGTCTGTGAAAACAAATATGTCACTGTTTCAACCAAAACCAAGATGGACAGTTAACGAGTATTCTATAGAGTTTGTGATATAATCTTTGTACCCACTCAAATTACCCCTTCTATACGTTTGTAATTTTTGATTCAATTGAATGTAAAATGCGAACAGCTTAATTTACGAATGGATCACCGAAGTTGTTTTTGAGAAGTTTCTATCTATACGGAACGTAGTTCGAGACATTTTACGAGTAGAGGATACAAGCAAATTTTCAATAGTAGAGCGTTGTACGCTTGAGAGTTCATATGATATTTTATATTGATACAGTTGACCTTGTTTGACGTGAATGTTATTGACATGTGACTGGGTTGTGAGATTTGATTGTATTTGTTATGGTGGGTGGCATTTGAAGGGATTCTATTTCATGTTACTGGGCCCTAGGGAGGTGCGAAATAAAGTTGGACTTGAGATGATAGCGTAAAGCGGAAAGCAAACTGTAGGAACTGTGCATATTGGAAGAAGTCATACACATGAATATATGAAACCTAACGAGATTGTCAAAACGTAACGCGTCAACTTTTCGTAACTGAATTTTTACTCCTTATAAAAGATAAATTCGGACTTTCGTACATGCCTACTAATTTTAATACAATAAATTTAATCGATCCATTCCTTTGCATTCGTTGGACTTTGGAACGGATCCGCTAATCTACAAAATTCGCGAGTTTATTGCAGAAATTTGCATGGAACGCAAATTCATGTAAGATATTTGGTTTGAAACTCTGACATGTTTAGTAGTTTGATCCTATTCCGAATCCCCTAATTTAAAGATCTCGGAGATTCATTTTAATTTTACCAAATTGCGTTCCGTTCAAATACTTTTGTTCCTATCGTCACAACAGAAAAATAAATATCGTAGTCTAGACCGAGATTGGGTTATAACGTCCCAGTGAACATTACTACTCTACCTATAAAACAGAAATAACGAAAACTTGCGGAAGGCTCAATATTTAATTCCCGAAAATTGTTCTCTCACGTTTATAGGCAAAATGACAAATTGAACGAGTGAAAAATTGAAAGGCAACTAATTTTACCTAGAAAGTAATTTAATTTCAGCGTACTGGAAATAAATCAATTAAGGTTTATGGCGTACTCTCTAAAATCAATTTAACGTCGAAAGGGTTAACATACTTACAAGTTACCGAAAAAGTCCATCGACTATTGACCAAACGTGTTTATTTTCGAATAAAAAGGGTACAATTTATTTAATTATTAGCTATTAAACTCAATTAATCTTCGGCCGTACGAACAACGCGTTGTCGGTCGGTTTTTGAACTTCCGTAGGGGTTGGATAAGGGAGCATGTTACCTCTAAACGAAATGAATTGCGAAACAATAAAGTAAATCGATGTTTTCTTAAAAGAACAGTAACCAATCGATGGCGCACCCATGTTTAGAGTCAATTACGTAACCCTCCATCTACTCTTGTTCTAAGAAGGAAATGGTGCCGACTAAATTTAAACTCATAAGGACGTGATGATTAATAAAAACATGTAATATTTAGGCAAGTGATAAATTAGAGGATTGTGACCCGGGAATACCACTAGACCGTACTAACAATGCTGCAGAACTTTGCATAAGGGCAACTAGTAAGATACGGTACTTTAAATACCAGAAATGGACGCATGCAGTTGAATGGCGCTAAGATATGAATTGCAGTTAGCAGTAGGTACACAAATTATGAAACTTCCGAGTCACTTGCGCCCAGGGAAATTAAGTGGACAGTTGCGCCTTCACAATGTTTTTCATAGTGACGTCACTAAATTGTTAATGAAAGTGAGACAAAAAACATTCCATTGCAGTTGCTGTTTAAAATTGGTTGAGATATTTTCGAACACGCATACAAGAAGTAAGTTGGTAATTTACCTATAGATATACATATGGGATAGTTATGTGAGCATTTAAAAATGTACATATCACACTGTAGCATAGATGAGTATTTTATATACCATACCACCATATACCACCGTATTTTGTTAAGCTACATACTATTAATTGTCTCATCTAATTGTATATTGTGGTGAAAACTACGTTAGGCGGATGTTTGTTTTGTATCAGAATTAATAGTTGTTGGTTTTGTTTAAATGATTGCCTTGTTTATTTTGTTTATTTAATTGTAAGGAAATTACGATTATAAGATTAGGTTTAAACATCTGGAAATTATTTGCGTACAATTTGTAAAAGTTTATCTCATGTTTTTCTCCGATCGTAGATAAGGAGTTTGTTTTTATTGCTGCGTGCGTTTTTAAATTTTAAGGGGAGCTAACTGAACAGATGCTCGTTTTGAAGACGCACGGAAAATTAATGAGGTTGTCATATGCACAGATTGACGCGTTCTGGCCAGACGCACATTTTGTGTTCCATAATCCATATTGACATGGTGTATTAGTTAATAAATACCTACCTAAATAACATAGTTGTTTATAGCAACAATCGCTTATACTTGAAGATTCTACAGAAAAAGGTAATAAAGCTTCCTAAAATTGAAATCCAACAATTTTCTGGGGATACAAGCCGAGGGGTTTGGTCACGACTTATTTTAGGGGACAAATATTTCCTTCATTGCCTAAAAATTGCCACCATTTCCCTTAATTTCCAAGATTTCCTCTAGATTTCCCCAAAATGTCCTAATTCCTCTGAATGTCCTCTATTTCCTACATAATTATTTGCTCGAAATTTCCTATATGAGGGATTAGAATTGCTCTCACTGATTTTAGGAGACAAAGATTTTTTCAACATTTCTAGCACTGCCTTAAATTTCCTCAACTGTAATGATTCGCAATTTTTTTAACAGTTTAAACTCCATTATGACTGAATTGTTTTCCCACTTTTATTATTTTAACCCCCTAATAAATATGTCAACATTCAGCCCTGTGATGTATCAGAAACGTCAAATTTAACATGTCCCAATAAACGTTATTTTACATTATTTAGTATAGGCAAAATGACGTTTTTAACAATAAAATCAGTCTCATTACATAAATGTCTAACCTCGTATATCGCAATCCCAAACCCATTTATTAATGGGGCACGTAAGTTTGAATTAATTAGTTTTTTTATTGTAGTTTTTGGATGTATCTTTTTATGTAAGTAAAGAAGATGAAATGCCAGCACTCGTTTTCGAATTGAAAATTGATATCTGTCAGTTATCTGGAACTGCTAACACATGGTATCTAAAATCGACGAACTGCTACGCCAATGGCCAATAGTTATCTGAAATGCCGGGATCACAAACGTACAGATAACCTGTAAAGTGCCTTTTTCGTTAGTTTATCTTAGCCGCTTGCCTATTCCATTGTCGTGACGAATTGCTCTACAATTGATTACCTTAATACAGAGGTATAATGTAATCATCAGACTTGATCTTTAATGATTAAATTATGATCGGATTCGCATTTTGCTATTAATTATTTGGTTTTTGTGGGATGATCAGGACCATATCCCCAACTTGTTCAGTTCTTAACAACTGACGAAAAGTTGTGTCATATAAACCATCACCATAAAACTGCGTTGAATATGTATTTATTTATTTACTTACTTATTTATTTATGTATTTATATATTTAATTTCAATCAACCTGATTTTTGGACATTTTATGACGAACCTTTGTGGCCCTCTCAACCTATTGATATTCGTTCACGACGATTGCCTTCCAGGATATTTCCGATTGATAAAGAAGTACTTGAACCGCCCTTAAATGTCTTCAGAGCGATTCAAACCCGGCCCTTCGCATCAATTTCCGAAAGCTACTCAATGTCTGGTCTTTCCAGGAATATTAATTTGTGTGCTAAACAACGACCATTAGTCCATTACACATCCAAAATAATTTCATTTTTTCAGAGAACTGCATATACCTACTAACATAGGTAATAATATACTTAAAACCGCCACAGGCAGAGAAAATACGCTATTTCAGACAAAATATAAAAGCATAAATTACGAAATCAGTTTTATCCTTTTTAATTTCCATGAGTATTTTGATGGTTTAACCGATTTAATAAACATTGTGTTGAATATCGACCCAGTCAACCGACAAAATTTGGAAATACCCTTGAAACACCTACGTCCCTTTGAAATAAATTTCTCTGTTACCTTAAATCCCAATGAAAAAATGTGGAAAAAGGAAAATTAAATGATTTAATTATACCGCAAGCACTATCTCATGGAGAACGTAGATTTTTCCTAGTAGAAATTCAAAACCCCACTGATAAAAGCATATCGGTACTCGTTGACAATTTCGGATAGCTACCCATTTCCAAATATCAACGACTTACTAGACAAGCTTGGAAGACCGTAGTATTTTTCAACCCTCGACCTTGCAAGCGGTTTCCATCAAATAGAAATGCAGAAAGATTCAGTGGAAAAAACAGAATTCACAGTGGAAAACGGTCATTATGACTGTATCAGGATGCCATTCGTACTCAAAAATGCCCCGTCCACTTTCCAAAGAGTGATGGATGAAATTTTGAAGGATGTAGAGAATTTGCATGGTATTCATGGACGACGTTATAGTGTTATAGTACCAGTTTAAAAAAGTGTGTACAAAATTTAATAGTACATTATATATCAAGGTACAAAATTTAATAGTACATTATATATCAAGGTAGAGAAGTATAGTATTATTGCCTGAGCACCAAGATTACATCTCGAGGCGCTTGCGCCGAGGGGTGTAAGGTGCGAAGGCAATAATAGACTTCTCTACCGTGGTATATATACTATTTTTTCACTACTAGCACTTGAAGTCCTCTAAATTAACATATTATATTGATAAGAAAGTGAACGGTTGGACAGAATTTTTTGTTTATTAATTTAACATGTCAATCAAGTACGTAGAAGTACAAGTCAAACAGGCCGTATTTTGTTCTGTCATTGAGATATTTTCAAAGAGTAATTTCGTTCGAATTTTTTCAAAATGTGATAATTTTAGGTATGTAATTTCTCTGGAAATGGCGGATGGTGGCAATTATTCATTTTAAAGAACTTGTCTAAACGTTCATTGAGCGAAATTTCGGGTTGTGTTTTCTAAAAGTGACAGCGTGACAGTTCTCATTATTGACTACTAGTTAATAATAAAAAACTATTAACCACTTTGAACAAATGCCGAGAAAGCCTACTTTACAAGTGGAAAAAAGGTTAATAATCATGTCATCAGACGCTAGTAGTGAAAAAAATTAGTTTTTCAAAAACTTCGAAAAGCAAACTTAAAAATACAAATCGACAAATGCGAGAGATTTTTCGGACACGTAGTTACTCGGCAGAATAAAAATAAAATAGCGGTCATTAAAAAGTACCCGATTCCAAAAACTCCACGAGAAAATTAAACCTTTTAATTAGCCTTAGTAAATTCAGAGGTTATGTTTGACTCTTGAACTAAAAGGCAAGTGTGAAAGAAATGGATCAAAGCAAGAGCCATTTTAAAAACTAGTAGCTGAAAGGCCACGTCTATGACTGTTTACGCTAAAATAATAATACGGATTACTTTTATTTTCGAGTTATATAACGCCAATTAAGTGACAATGACACTCGTTAGTCATTGAACTCTAAAGTAACAAGCTTTAATTAGGTTGTCATTTTGTGGCTATGAATGTTACACAAGCACGCCGTTGATTGACAATTTAAAATCTCCCTCTTTTGATATCTTTCGCCGGAAACTTAGAAGTATAATTTTTACACATCGTGAAAAAGGACATATTAAGGGGATATAACGTGAAGGAATATACGTGTAACTATTTTTAAAAGTCAAATAGACCCCCGGTAATGAGACAAGTTTCTCATTTATCCAAGACATTCCAGTAATGCAGACGGCAGTCCTGAGGGACTTTGAATCGATGTCGCATTCTTGGGGGTTGCTCATGGGGGTGAGGCACTGTGCCGTCGCGAATTTAAGTTATCGCATTGATTCGATCTCCTCTTATCCTGTCACTAATTTTGCGTTCTTATCCAACTTTATCCGCAATCGTTCGCATTGTCAACTACTTTCCCGTTTATTGATGATATGCTATTTTAGGATTATTGATTTCTTACGCAAACAAACTTTTTTTAACGATCCAGCTTTGGCGGGTTTAAAAGTTGTCACATGTGCAGTAATGTATTTTGCATTCGCTATTTATGTTTATAATAAAAGAAAGGAAAATGAGCGGGTCGGAGATTTCACTTTAGAAAGATCAAGCGAAAAGGCGCACCAACATTTTACTTGAGGAGATTCAATTAGGTGTAGTCATAGTTCAGTTAAATTTCCATTAGGGTATACGTTGGCTACGAGGATATTTTAAAAGTTACCCCACGTCCCTAACAAATAAAGACGCGTCCATGTTATCTCCATATAAAGGACGAGAGCGACATTTTCCACGGCGGCGGCGCTGTACCTTTATAAATTACTAATTTAGTTCCCACTGTAAAGTGAATGATGACAAAACTCCAGAGTCATGATGTCAGTCGAAAGCTTATACCATAATTACGGACCTACAAAACGGGTGTTACCTGGCAAATTGTTCTCACCTGTTTAGCGGGAGAACTTTGATATGAATTTCTGTCGATGCTTGTAATAAGTTAGCTTAGAACTTTGGTTTCGTATAATCGAAAAGTTTTGTCATCTGAACATTTTCTAATTATACTCAATACTTACAAAATTTGCTCGAGTGTTAATAATAGCCAAGTAAAGGATCTGTGACATTAATTAGATGTAACTGAGAGGCATTTATTATCTATCTCTTAGCTTTATTTCCTCATTACCGGTTACATCAGAATCAACCCGATCGATGCAGTAAATACCCATTACTTTTATTACCACTCACATTTTTATTACCTATATACACTTAATTGTAACAATGACTTCCATTTATTACCATTATTAATTACGGCAAATTTCGCCAAAACTTCCAAGATTCCATCAGATACGTAATGCTGACAGTTGGATAATAAATCTTTTAATCTACAATGACGGAACTTGCACAGTTAATTATTAAACTGGGCGAGTTGGAAGTTATGGGGGGAAGAAAAAATTCGCTATCAAATATAATTACGCGCGATTGTGTCGAGACCCTGCGTTCTTCCTGGGTACGAAAATCGTGTTTATCGCAATTACAATTTTGTTATTAAGACGTATTTAACTGTATTACTACCTTTCAATTATATCATGATAATATATCGCATATTACAAGCAGTTAACAAATTTAAAATTAATACATTGTTACAAATAGCACCCTTCACAATAAATATGACTTCCTCTCATATTACCCAAATATTATTAGGTTAAAAAGGAAAAATTCCGGTAAATTGGTTGCTCGCCTAACGTATAGCTGCCTTGTTGACTTCAATATATAAGTTGCTACGAAACAGACTGAGGTAAGGAATAGGAGAACTTGAGATCAAAGCAAGTTAATAATTTGCAAGTGAAGTACAAAGAGGTAACGACGTGCAAGTTACAAAATTAGAGAACAGGGAAAATAAAAAGGAAAGGTCTCTTCGCAATTTCCTATAAATGATTTTCTTGTATTTGCCATTTAAAATATTTTTTGTCAGTTACCTACATTTACGTAGCTTCCTCGCGTCAAATGTGGGAGAGAGGGGTTTCTCTTTTCCTTTTTACCTTTAGATTCAAATAATTTTATTGAAAATGCTTGACTGGGTATAAAGAATAAACGTCCCAGTCAACCAAAGTCGGTCCTGAAGCTAAAAGGTTACCGAGAACTATAAAAATTCGTTAAGCCGCTTGTGAGCAAGAGGCGAAAAGTGCACTTTCAAATTTGTTTTTTCGATTTTAATAGCCCTTATGGACATTTCATGCCTTAACGAGAATACAAACATGAAGTAATTTTTAATTTCTGATCGAATTATACCAATAGCAAGTCTGTAAGTTCCGGAGCCTTTGTGACTCAAACAGACAGACAGACAAACAGAAATCAAGAGCGCAAAAGTGCACTCTTTATTTTTTTAAAATGAAAGTGCACTAAAAAGAGGCTCAGCATATTTTAAGTAACATCAAGGCCATGTGCAAGTCTTTCCGATTAAGTTTTAATTTAGTAGGTTTTAATTATTTTTTGAAATTTAAGACGTAGAAGATAAGAAAAAATGTGCGTAAAGGCCTTATTGCGTCTCTTTGAGAATTATTTAACAGATGTTTGATATGGGGACTTTATCAAAGTAAAATTTAATTGAGTTAGATAAAAGATGGCACATATGCGATGTAAACAAATGCTGGCATTTCGCCGGCCCTTATCGAGGATGAAAAATGGTGATAGACTTCTCGATTCATTTGACTTAGCGTACGTAACAGTCCGTTGCGTACAATTTCAAATACGCATTTTTCCGGTAGTCCGCGGTCTTTCGAAGTCTTGTTTTTAAGTTACATTTAGAAGAAGTGATATAGGAATAGTTTTCCGATCTCCGTCCAAAGTTTGTGTTCACGCAATTAGTTTCAAGTTATAGAGGAGGAGGTGTTTCGTCAATTTTAAAGTTGTGTCTGCGTTAAATGAATGTTTGTTGTAATTAAAAAAAAAATAAGAAGAAATATTGGGTACGCGGTTGTGCCTCTATTTTAATAATTCTGTGGGAAGTGTTTGTTTTCGTCGTTTATCGCATCTGTACAGTTGGGTGCAGACAAAAATTTGCAATACGTAATAATTATGTTTGGCCTCATTTTTTTTTTCAGAAAAAGATTGTCTTTGTAGAGTTAGGGATTGCTCATAGTAGGGGAGCTAACACGAAATCCACTGAACGAGAATGATCAAAATTTTAACCGATGGTGTTCCATTTTGCCCTATCAGAGTATGCTAAAATCGATCGTCTGCCGCCTCAGGTCATACGACTTAAGCTGCTGCGGGTACTTCTTGCGGTACCAATTCTGAAAGGTTGTTTTTCGAAAAAATAAGTTATACACCAAATGAAAACGTTGATAATAGCTCTTAAAAAAATATTTAAAAAAATCGCGCACACTCCGTAAAAAAACAATTCTTAGTCGGTTTTTCACGAACTTTCTACGGATATAACTAGGTTACGGTTGGACGAATGAAGCTGATTTTTTTTACAGACTGATGATAGGTACTACTAATGACTTAACGGTGTTTCGTTTTTAAATTTTTTCTCTAATTACAAGATTATCTTATTATCTTAACATTATAAGATATCTTATAATTAGAGAAAAAATTTAAAAAAGAAACACTCTCATAGTCATTGGCTGTACCTATCATTAGTCTGTAAAAAAAAATCAGCTTCATTCTTCCAACGGTAACCTAGTTATATCCGTAGAAAGTTCGTGAAAAACCGACTAAGAATTGTTTTTTTACGGAGTTATCAAATGTGCGCGATTTTTTTAAATATTTTTTTAAGAGCTATTATCAACGTTTTCATTTGGTGTATAACTTATTTTCTCGAAAAACAACCTTTCAGAATTGGTAGCACAAGAAGTACCCGCAGCGCCTTAAGTCGTATGACCTGAGGCGGCAGACGATCGATTTTAGCATACTCTGATAGGGCAAAATGGAACTCCATCGGTTAAAATTTTGATCATTCTCGTTCAGTGGATTTCGTGCTAGCTCCCCTACTATCACCCAAGCAAAGTTACACAAAGTAAATTCGGTATGGTGAAAGATTGTTATATGATAATTTTGTATTGTAGGCGTTTACATGCTATTTATATGACAGATTTTTACTTCCTTAACCTATGTCAATTATGTTAGTATGCAGAAAATGCGTTAACCTTGCCAACAATGTGATTAATATTGTTTTACTACCTATGCAGTTGACTTCCTGCTAGTAAAGTAGTATACACATTTCTTTATTATTCTGAATTTCCATGTTTTTCTTGGTGATTATATTTCCTTAATTTTTGCGGTGGCTTTCTAAATGAACAGGCTAATTGCACATTACAGGTCATGTAGAATGCTTACCATTTTAATGTTTTTAATTACCCACTATCGTTAATCACCATATGTGAAACAGAGTATAAATGATTTTAATAGTGTTTGTTAGGTTACTACGTAAGTTAAAAGTTCTATTATTCTAAGCTATATAGGAACCAGTACCTTTATAGAAATGTACCGAGTGACCAAATAAGAATGGACCTCAGGCTAGTAAACATAGAGCTTTCGAGTCACTTGCTCTTTAAATTTAAATGCGTTTATTTCGGGTTCAAATCTGTTCAAAATAGTTCTACTTTAACATAATGTATTGCATATTTTTTTTGGAAAATGAAATAAATAGGTTTATGTTCTTTTTAGAAATATAACAAATATTAAGATTTCATTGGTTCAATATTATAAAACAATCACCTGTAAAGCCAAAGAATTCATACATCTTAATCTATTTTGGCCAATATCTCGAGTTATAGAAAAGACAGATCTGAGATTTTTACTAAAATATCAAGTATTTAATTTTCTATTTTATCGTGTAGCAAAACAATGTGGTCTCATTTAATTTTTTTGAGAAAAATCAGGGTATCTGTTATATTTCAGTTAACGCCCTCTAGTGGCGACCGTAAAATTATCAGGTTGGTAGGCTAAATAAAGCTCTTTGAACGAGACAAAATTTGCAAATATCGGTTAAGTCAAACTTCAGAAATCAATATTTACCTTATAGAGTATTTAATTTTCTTCCTCCTCTCACAAAATAGTAAAAAAGAGTAAAACAAAAAAGAATGGGTATTATATCAGGATTAAAGCTCACTCATCTTTGATACTATTTTATTAGATAAATTTCGGGGAAAGTTAAAATCAGGGTTAAAATTTTATATTTGCAGTTAATGAAATTTCATCATCTGCATTTTAATTATTTTCTATTTTCATGCAATTTATAACTAAAAACTGAGAGGTGTGCCATGGCCTAAATAGCTGCACGTTTTCTTATATTATCTATATCCAAAATATATGTGTAATAGGTACTTAAAATGTTAAATAGATACGTAAATATTTTACAATACGTATAAATATATGTGAGTATAGTATTTCATTAGATGCACATGCACATTTTATTTGACTTCGGCACTTGCAGTAATGACTGGCCACTATGTATGTCTAGTTTCATGTTTTTCTAATTAAAGTTAGATGTAGTCATTGGCTAGGATTGAGCGCATTGCCGATCATCTCGTTAAATTTCGAAGTCGATTTCGTTTTGTATCAAAATTACTGATTAATTTGTTTATCTCATGTTTTTCTCCGGTCGTAGGTAAGTAGTTTTATTAAGCATTAATAATCTTTCTTGGAACATTCAAACCTTATATCTACATTAATATCCGCTCAAAGAAAACCACAACATGGAGCACTTTACCAAAAAAGAAGTTGTCTTACCGCTGGGTGCGTTAATTAAATTTCAAGCTAAGGACGTGTTATCGCCGTTTAGAGAACACAGGTACAATTTGATTTTTCAAAGACGCACATTATTTTGCAAAGGAAGTAGGTAAATGGAAAGGAAAAAGGTTTTAAATAAACGAACTGGACGTTAAACGACACCTTTTGTTGGTCAAGCGTATGTTTGGTGGTGACTTTTTTTGGTGGAAGACGAGAATCGAGTTTTTTGGACGTTAAAACGCAACGTATTTGAGCTACGTACGCTTACGTATCAGCAAAGTTAAGTACTGCAAGCATTAAAAGATGGAAGTCGTCGTCTGTAAAAAGTAAACGTTAGGTCGGTTTAAACGGAATACTATAATTGTAATTACAACGAAATCATTTTTGTTTATCGAACTTTAAGTGCAATTGAAGAAGTGAAGTTCCGAAGTATCATCATTTTGGGTCTATTTGTGTGTATGTTTGTTTGAAAATCGAAAAGCGACCCGAGATTTTGGATTATTAACACTTTAAGGTAATTAAGACTTCTTTTAGATAATTTGCTCTATCGATCGCTTGTTGCGTGGTAGGTATTTGTTTTTCTGGCCCTAAATGCATATTTCTCTTTCGTCTTATTTGATATTTGATGTTTGGTGTGATCGTTTTAATCCGCATCATTCTGCATGATGTTGACAAACTTACAGAAAGATGCGCTTATGCATTTTTAAGATCCATTACATTTGGCATATGATTCAGTGATCCTGGCATTGAAAATGTGTTTTACGCGAGTGGTTAGCAAACCTGTAAAATACAACACGCAGAAGATACATCAAAGCCTGCTCTGTTAAGTAACATGTTAATTAAATCAAAGCACTCTACGCTAAGTAGTGTTTCTAGACAATTTATTGCATGTTATGTAGCTCACAAATATAATTATCTTACACGTTGAATGCACTAATTACCACAAACTCATATTCTGCATATGCATAGAGTAGATATTCCACGTACTACACTTTTGGGTTCGGTTTATATCACACATAAAAATGTTATACATCCCTCAACATAAAAGAAAAATAAATAATGTTAATATAAAATATTCTTAAATAAGCAAACATTTTTATGCGCCCCGTGGGAAAGTTTTACAGTTCAACTGGGACGAAACTCTTATTTAGGAAAAAACATAAAGAGCCTTCTTACAAAAGACGTATACACGCTAAATGTGATAGATCGACACTTCCATCTGTTATTAATGACGGGAAATATCCTCGAAAAAAGTTATTCTGACAATAAATGAAATACTAATGACAGTCTCACATGAAAAATTGGCGAAAATGTGTTTTTCCGTCTCGCAGAGAGGTCGTGGAAATTGCGAAACTAAAAACTATGCACGAGCGAATGGATGGATGGAAATTGTTCGATTATAAGTGGCGCAAATAATGGCGAGTGATTAATGGGAACCTTTTGCATAACATTTTGATTTAATTAATCAAGTTGTCAAGCTTAAAAACGTGCCCTGTTGGGATATGAGCAAACTTTTGCTTCGAATTATGCACTCAAAAAATACGTACCATACATTTTTTGGTTGTGAGGAATTAAATATAGTTAATTTTCCTTAGTATCACACTCTCATACAGATAGTTTGGGTGTGTGGCGTTTAGTAGATGATCGGTAACTGTCTAATGAACTGCGCAAGTAATTAATAACCAACACGCGAGACGCGACTATTCTTGTGTGTGCAGTGTAAATAGTGTAACGCCTCGTTGTTGCGTTGAATGTACCCTTAGTTTGAGTGACTGACTGAATGCGCTTTTAGTGCGTTAGGTCAGTGTAGGATGGTACGAATGGGGATCGGGGATATCCTTTTTGCTGTTGCCGTTTAATAAAACGTATCGGAAGATGAAATCTGAAGTGAAACATCTAAAACCATCCAGTTAAAATTGCCGAGATTATATATCTAAACGTATTTACGTGAATGAGATATTGTTGATATCTTTCCGAGGTAAAGTTATTTTCACAGGAATCCCTATTCTGTTAATCACGTTTCTTTTTAGGTTATGTCATTTAATTACTTAACACCTATGTCGCAATCCGAAACATATTTAGAATGGAGTACGTAAATTTAAATAAAATTGAAATTAGTCTGATTATTGATACCTTTTTGGTATACTTAACGCGCGTTGAGAAGTACAGATGTTCTGGATGAAATGTCACTAATTGATATCTGTCGGTTGGCTGGAACTGATCTAACAAATGGTATCTATAATCTGCTCATTAATTTATCGATAAAACATTCACGGGCAACTAGGTATTGCTAAATCGACATGATATTTATTCCGTAAAAATTCAATATGGCGTCCATATGTAAAATAAGGAATGATGAACTTTGTAACAAAATTCTTTGTAAAAACCTGGAAGGAAATGGACGTCGGTATATTGTCCGTTGCATAAACAAAGCAAAACACCACTTTTACATTAGATGCAACACATAAGAGTAATTAAAGCAGTATTCTCAAAACGGTTACTGAGAAACAAAGTAAAACTGTTACAATGACAGATTACTACCTCCACTAGAAAAACATTCGTCTAAAGTCTAAAATTTTCAAAGCATGCAGACTTATAATTACGCGTGTTGAAACTACATCCATGCGCTGCAACTGCCCGGTGTTTAAACACTGTTAACTTTCCCCAGAGACAATTTAATCGCTTATACGCTTATTGTCTGTCTACACTGCTTCGCGTGTAGCTGAAACATCATTTCCTGTAAAGAAGTAAAAACAGTACAGTAGATCAAATCGTAGAAATTTATTGTTTCTCGGGCATGCGTGTGATAGCCGAAATGAACCTTTTTTCATACGGAAATTGGAAAACGGTAATTTAAAGCCTTCAGGTCCAACTCATTGGGACGAGAGGTGCGTGCATCTCAAATGGCGACTACGTACTTTCTCGAATAATGAAGTAGGTATTATTCGAAATTCGATGGGCCTCATGCTACTAAATAGATAAACACTCCCAGCAAAGTTTTCTAATGTGGGATTGTTATAGGAACATAAAAAATGAAAAGGTAGAAATTATGGTTCCGTTCAATTTACCGTTTGCGTTTTATAAACTATTAAACTTCCTTCTTTTATTGTTTTCTTCGTTTTGCGTGAGTGCTTGCTTAAGAATTAAAGTAATCGTTATTAACGTTTATGTTGCGTTTTACTTTGTTTCTGCTGTTTTATCGGACCCCGGCTGTTTAACCACTTAAAGAAACTAAGATTTTTCTTGTGTTGATCTTGCAAAGTAGCGTATCCTTCCAATGAATTCCTCGTTTTATATTTATTTTAGGTATATATCTGTACGTTACCATGTAGAATGGAAATTACTTCACCTTTTTGGATTTGCATATACATAATTACTTTGTTTCTCGATTGTACTATTATTTGACACTAATGTCTCGGGCGAATCAAAAATAACAAAAAATTATGATAGTCAAGGTAATAACTGGTCATTCTCAGTATGCGAATGTTTTATTTTAATGTAAATCTGGAAGGTTTCATTACGACTAAGTACAGAATTCGTTTATTTCAACGGAATTTGTTTATTAGTGTCTATTTCTCCATTTTAGAATTGCTTTTAATTGCATAATTTCTTGTTTAAATTTTATCATTCGTGTAAATTTGTTTATTTAAAAAAATTGCGTCTGGGAGAGTGCATTTAAGTGATATCTGGTCGTGTGCGATAAGGACCCAGTTTTCGCGAAAGTTAATTGAATTCAAGACGCACGTGAGTTTGGCGCTGATAAGGATGTATGATATCTTTGCACGTAATTTTGATACGGAAGAGTGAACACCTCAAGCGCTACTTATTATCGTTGCATGTGTAAGTTGTTTATTATTACCATCTTTTATTTTTTGAAGTATTACCTTGTCATGATTTTGTTTTCTCTCATCCGTTCCCAGGTTAATAAGGCGTATGATCCGTTACAATTAAAAAAATTTTCTCCATATGCTCAAATTGTTGAGACAGACCACACGGCTGCTAATAATTCTTTTTAATTACGCTGTTATTTCTCTAGCGTAACAATTTAGATCTTATCGATAACTCCTTGAGATAAAACTGAATTATGGCACTATTACACTAGCGTCTCATGTTAAAATGAACTTCTCGACAAATGTCAGATATTTAGGGGATTTGCTAATTTCTCGTGTAGAAGACTAAATGATTCTGATACAGTTATCAGTCCAATTAAAAGAAATTTTAACAAGTCACTTGGTGGAGACGTGCTGATCCAAAGAAGGATTAAACTTGTTGGATTTTTGGACGCGGAACAGCTTGCACTACCTCTATCTTTTGAGGATCCAGATTAATACCTGATATCGTGACTCAAATAGGTTATTTCTTTTAGTAGATCCGGAGTCATTTGTGTCACTTCTTTATTGTGAACTTGCAAAAAAACTGCCAAAAATTATTACATCGGGTCACTCTATAAATGGGCGAAAGTCTGTTGAGGGCCCATAACAAGAGAGAGACAATAAATAAACAAATAAATAAATTAGGCACTTTAAAAAGTTTAAACCTGTAAACGCGTGAGTCACGGGTCTTTGAAAAGTTGCGGGGGACCCCTTTTTTATGATCAAAATCACGACTCTGTCAAATGGTGTAAAGCGAAAGAAATAACCTATGCATATAATCAGAAAATGGCGATTAAGAAAAGTGCTTGCTTCAAGTGCTTGAAAATTGGTCACCCCTTCAGGAAATCCAAAAAGAAATTCCAACGTAACTCATATAACCTCAATCGAAGGTGACGACCCAAGTCCAAAAAAACAGGCGACGATTTTGAGGGTGTATATTTGATTGATTGATTGATTACTGCAATTTTGATTATCTATGTTTATATTGAAATGCGTTTCATTGTTTTTGAAATGATAGTATGTTTTCTTTTTCATTATTTCTCACACCAGAAAGCAAAAAAATTTGCAATATTTCTGGAAAAATGCGATTTTACCTTGTATGTATAGGTTTTTTTTTGAGATTTTGAGAGTACTACGAGGCCTCCAAACTACTGAAGCTAATTAAATTACCGACAACTTCTATTTTATTAGTTCTACTCGTAGGATCAAAAGTTTAGGCACTATTTCGGTCTAAGGAAGGTCTCAAATGTTCAGTTTTTGAAAAAAATAGGAAATATAGAGCAAACACTGAAAAAAGTTCAAAAATTTCGCGGGGTTTCTTGTGGTACGCTTTCTGCACAATTGGGGTATACACTACCCTAATGTGGGTCCAAACAACATACTAAAAATCAGAGATATATCGTGATTTGTTGATTTATAGTCGATTTTGACTGGCCTAAAAGATTAATCCGCTTGGTAAAGGACCTCCTCAAGAGGATATCAGAAAAATCAAAGCTGGATTATGATCAGATGGCGATTTGTTGCTATCACCATAAATTACCTCTTTGAGTGGTTACAGAAGGTAACGGCGGTATACATCCTTCTACGTTCATTAGACCCCTGAACGATTATAATTCAATGCAAGCAGTTAAGAAGCGATTTCGTAAGGAATACTTAGCACTTACTCCAACCCCTCACAATTTTAACAGTCGAAGAGCTCCTGCTATTGGAAAAGTTGTGTTAGTCGGAGCTGATAATCGTCGTCATTTCGAATGGCCCCTTGGAGTTATTACGGAGCTATCTCCCCCTCTTACTATTTTATTCTAAGATAATCTGTGCTATTAGTCCACGGGTTATAGAGAAGGTGGTGATGTGTACAGCAAATTTTTGTTTTGGTGTTTCCCTAACCCATATAGATCATTTTTATCACGGGTACGTATCCTTGCTATGGGGGAGATTTTTTTTAAATGGCCGCCTATTTCAACCGAAATTACATCAGGAAAATCCATATATCTCTTAAACTAGCAAGTAATTTTAAAGAAAAAATTATGATCAAACACTTTCTTTCTTACATTGAATAAATGTATTTTATTTTATAGCAGATGTTAAATTGACATTTTAATAGGTTTGAATGAGTCGCTCTTTAACAGTAAGGAGAGATAAAGTGATCACTCTAACGGCAAGAGTAGATAAAATGAAACAAAGGATTGCGCATTCTAATTACATCTATCATTCTTATTAAAATGGAACGCGGAGCGCGAAATAAAATCAAGTTCAGAACAGAAAACAGTATAGTTTCCACGGACACAACATGCTAACTACTCTTGACATTAAATTCAGAATTGTCAAAAGCTTTGTAATGATATATATGGCTTCTGCTATACAATAAAGTTTTGTACTATGGTGCGCTGCGCCACTCATAAATTAACATCTTTCACTCAATGGTTAAAACATTTCTTTATAATAAATAACTGTTAGTCCATATGCTTTTCGTGTACAAGTTGTACATGAGAACATCATAATGTTTATATCAATACTCTTAAAAGACAATAAATGATCAGAACAATATATTTTTGTTGAGATTAGATACATGTATTTGAGTACTAAACAGCATTTTTAGAACTAGTCGATGAACCACATTTGCAAAACTTAGAACATGAGTTTAATCTGCATGCACACTTCTTTTGAAATCCGCAAGTCTTGCAAGAGCATGGGTGCGGAAAGTGATCTGGTAGACTGTGCTCAATAATATTTGGCATCCACCCTGATTCACATTCTTCATACCCATAGTAAGAAGAGTCAAAATGTGAAATCTAACTTTTTCGTTTGGTGATATTTAGTCATTCGAAGCTCATTCATGTTATGGAAGCCTTTGATTGTCAAGTATTGCTCAGTTTTTTGAATCATATTGTCTGTTAACTCTTCCCTTCCAAAATCTTGTATAAGGTATGCACAGTCCTTGATTTGTGTAGGAGCGGAGTGTTTTGTTCCAAATTTACTCGTCGTACCACACCCAGTCAGTGGGTGTATGGCGTGCAAAATTTTAATTGCCTGTTTGTCCTAAGTTTTCGACAGGTCATAAAGTGGAACAAATCTTGACGGTTGCCCAGTCCCAAAAAGAATCCATAATTGCTTTAATCCAATTGGAACACTTTGTGGAAGTAGTACATTGCACATACAAATACGTCTGCGTCAGCTGATGCTATTAGGATATTTTCTTCACCCGTAGTATTAATTGCAAGATTAATGTGCATAAATAATCGTTCGTCAGCTTCTTCAAGAGAAGATTTCAACACTCGCGAAACTAAATGTGAAATTATCACAGTTATGCGAAAATAATATTCGGACACACAGATAATACGTGCTACTTCTAACCTCGTCTGCCAAAAACCCCATTCCGGTCCGGCACCTCTCTTCGCTTATTTCTAAAATGCACAGTTGCACACCTTGATTGGAAACGTAGTATGTTATTGTCAGATATACTTTCATTCATGTTCGTTCGCTATGAAGCGGTACATGTGTAATTTTCGTATGCTGAACAAAATACAAAAAAGTTTTGAATCATTGCACCAAAATGCAAAAAATTTACACATTTCCTTCATATATGCTACCATTATGGATATATTTACGACTTTGTTTACAAAATGCTTCCTAAGTCATCCACGCCAACAACTTTTCATATTTTTTATAATATCCTTTTGCTTTTGGATTTTGCAGGTACCTACTTTTCTTCTGCTTCTGCAACAAGCCACTGAATTTTTAACCGAAGTCATTTTATTTAATAAAGACGGCGATTTCTTAAAGCAAACTTTCATGTCGAGAGACGAAATAAAAATAAATTATCAAACGCCAATGCACTATTGATCAAATGGAAATAGGTATAAATCTGTTTGCTGCAAAACTCCAAAACTCAATATATAAATATTCATGAAAATCCCTGTTTTTATATTAGAACATGAAGGTAAAACAATTGTAATTAATTTTTTGTGTTGGAAACGTTACATTTTGATACAGTGATTTTGGATGTCTAGGTTTCCTATACGGCAACGTTCATCACATCATGAATAGTTACAAGCGCAAATTTTCGCTAATCAATACCTAAACGAATGAATGATGTGTTCCACATGTGTGGTGAGATAGATACAATTTACAATTTGCCTAATCCTTCCTCATTCGCAACCAGCAATGTATCTCTAGGATGACATTACGTAATATTACGCAAACAGCTAAAAGCGCCTATAAATATTACGGTTTGTGGTGAAATACAGTGGTAAGACGAGCTTCATTAACAATAGCCACGGGTCTGAAAATTACCTATGCCGTTAGTATTTTAATTTAAACCAATATTTTCGTAGTAGATTGTATATTCATCAATACTAAGGTAGAGCGTTTTCTCTAAAAACATATTTCCGAAAAAGGGATGCGCATATCTGTAACATGTTACTTCATTTATCTCCATACGGCACCGTTCACACACGGAAGCGCATTTTATTTTTGCTGAGTACATCGTAACGTCACGGGAATATCAGAGAGGCTTGCGTACGTGAAAAGATTTACCAAAAAAAACACCCCACGCAGAGGCCGTGCGCACTTTCCAATTTACACCATTTTATAATATCTACTGGGTGACAATAATAACATATAAACGCGGTCAACAAGCTTGCTTTTTATTCGACATGTTGACAATATGAGTGAGAATTAAACAAAATATGTGAAAGAACGTTCTCCATTAAAATCCGTCGAAAACTTTTAATTACCACAACACAATGCCGATGAATGGGGACAGAATACAGATGGAAATGTGTGAATTTACGCAGCAAATGGTATCGAGGGCATAAATGACTACAATTCGTGTGCATCTGTGCATTGTTCTCAATTTTATATATGAACCAAACTAAACCACATATTTGAATTTATTGCTGCAGAAAATTAAGTTCTTCCTGCACGTCCATTATTTTTGAAAGTAATGTCTGCGTTTGTCGATACTTGTTCCAAATTGTTGAGTGTGATTTGTTGACGGAAGGTTTTTCACTCTTTCACATTCACTTAGCTACCTACTTTATTTGTATTTAACTATCGGAAGTCGAAAGGCAATATCGTTCATTACGAATTTCAACCGGATTTGTTAAGTTCAAGAGAAAACCATTACACAATCTCATTACCTAAATGTAACTTTTCGAATTGGCTAATTAACTAACTCGCCCAAGCTTCACTACTTATCCTATCGTTTGCTAGAAATAGAACTCGAGAATTCGACGGTAGGGCATTCGTAGTCTAGGGGCTATATAGAAGGCGACTGGGGGATTTTTTTTCAAGATGGCGGAAGCGTTTTCAGGCGCTATTATATTCATTCACTTTATTTGCTAAATTGATAGTTATACAAAAAATAGTATGTTTTATTCGGAGTAAAAGCTACTTCTTATGATTCGTCTAATTTTAATTTAAAATTTTAAACATATCACTTCTCTCTCAAAAAATGCTATTAGGGCGGATATAGTTTTTGACTCCTATGTGGACAACAACAGCATCAAAGCGGGTGAAAGACTAAGACGCATGAAAAAAGATCCCATAAATATGACATCTCTTCTTATTCGACACCTGCCAAAGGATATGGACGCATTTTGGGTTTCAAACCACAACAAAATTACAAATATTCTTCAAACAATATTTTCTTGATCACAAGGGCAGATTTTCTAAAACTGGCACTGAAAATTATAAAATAAAATTATTTTCAGGTGCGCTCAAACTGTCCTTTTATAAACATTTGTCAAGTAGCGATAACGTCTTTACAGTTTTATTTTGAGTGAAAAATTCTAAACAAGAACATGGCTGGTTCTTAAGAAGCCTATAAGTAAAATCAAATTGGTGACAAAGTTACCTGCAACGTCTATTTTGCGTTGGGACGATAGTTTTAGCCTAATTTGTAACAGGCCGTTAATTTACGAGTGATACAAATTACGCGAAGGAACATTTTCGAACCGCAGATAAAAATGGTATTAAATAGTGGTCAGTTATTTTTGAGAATTTGCATAAGTAGTTTTGTCCGAAGTAATTTTAATATTCCTAAAGAAATCGACCCATGACAACCATTTGCAAAAACAGACGTTGTATTATCCTTATTGATAAAAATCGAATCCAAACAAACAATTCGCTGTGTGATACATATTCAACATAATCCCGGAAGTACCCAGACCTTCGTTTACTTTAAACGGGAAACTATTGCCTCGATCTGACTCCGAAATAAGGTCGGCAAGTATTTACCTGGCACCGGCCCTTAACAGGAACTTCCACCCGATTCCAGCAATTCCTATTCAAAGTTGGTTGAATCGGGCGGCACGCACGGAGGTAACGATACTCGGGTTCAAGTCCGGTCGACTGATTGAATTCATGAACGCAAGATACCAGATTTGTATCGGGTAGCGTCAAACAGCAGGGTTTGAACCATACAAGAATTAACGATCCCCGAAATAAGGTGGGTAAAACGGCAAAATAAAAAAATAATTATCAACTTATAAGGCCTCGGAAAACAATAATGAAACTAAAAAGCTCTCGGTGAAATGAAAATAAAACGGAAATTAAATTAAACGGACTTTAGTTTCTAACAGAGGTTTGGAATTTGGCTCTGGATCTGATTTCTAGTGCGTATAACCGGTATAAGAAGTGTCCTCTGGTTGTTAACAATCACACTTTTATAAGGACAAGGAGAACCACAAACAGGTGGAAAATTAAGAAAGGATTTAAAAGTAAAGGATGGAGACGACAATGATGACATCTAACGAAGAATGTTTAAAACACATACTACAGGATGTTTCACAAATAAAATTTTGACGTTACCATTTTTTATAATTTCTTACATAGTATAGGCAAAATAACATTTTCTACAGGTAATCTGCAGGTTAAGTTTAACGTTGGTGATACATTACAAGGTAGAATAACCCTTCACCACTGAATTAATGAACGCCCGGTACATGGATTAAAACTACCAGCTTTAGTGAACACCAAGTACTTCGACAAACTCAAACGCGCTTCCTTACGAGAAGTTGTAGTTCCAGACTTTCTAGGAACTGGAAATAGAAGGGGAAAGAGTAATTTGTAGAATCATTTTAGCCGCCTATAAGGAAATCAAGAATTTTCCGTTTATACCCATTCCCGTAAATACATTTTAACTTTCTCTGCAGCATCATCATAAGCTCTCTTTGGTTGAAATAGAAGAGGCAATAATATTGCAAGATTTCAGCTCCGTTAATTAATGAAGAAACTGGCTAGGGCGTTCACTTACTTACACATAGATAAATCTGATAGAGTAACATGTCGCTTAACCCCAAAATTCAATTAACAATGGACCTTACTCGACTACCAAATTAATAAATTTCAGCCCGGCCATTTGAGTGAGCATAAATACCGGTAGCCAATCAGATCTGTGGCTGAAAACCTCGTCTGATTAGATTGTGTTTAGTGTCAAATGAAGCGCGCTTAATTGGCGTTAGTTTTGGGACTGGTTGCGGATTTTTATGATAACCAGAAGCCGAGAAATTAGTGAGAGAAGTTTTAATTTTGAATGTTATCACTCATGCGCTGACCGGGTGGAAAATCCGAGTTCCATTTCCTCCAAATCGTTTATAATTTTGTGTTACTGGGTTTAGAAGCGTCCGATCGCTTTAAAAATTGGTACACAAAGGTCGCTAAGTCTCATATAAATGCGTGTTTATCTTAAAATTTCAACAACATGTGGTAAAACCCTGGGTAAAACGTTATTTCGTTATTGTTATAATTGTAGATTTTAAAACAAAACCCGATGTTTATATTGTTCCTGTATACTGCATCAGTAATATCAAATTAATGGACAGTTTTTATCTCAGACTGCCTACGATGCTGGGCAAAGACAAAGCTTGGTGTATCCCGAGGTGTATCCCTATATTCTTGCTTAAAGCTTTTCAAAAGGCTTTATAATTCAGTAGGGAAATAGGATATTGGGGTCCCCGAATTGATTCATTTATAACCAAAGGGGACATTATTTTATGATACGGTTTTAGGTTAATAATACCTAGTTAGAAAATTATGCCCCTTCGAGTGTTGTCAGAGATCTACAAGTAGCTTGATAATTGGTAAAGTTAAATTGCGACAGGTTTTGTTACGTTACTCCCAAACAATATTATTACTTCATCCAACTTCTATAATACCCGCTCGTTCTTGGTTACGGTTAATATAAACTACCGCGATACTACAGTGTAAGTTAATTCATTAAATCGACAAATTCTCTACGAGCTTCGTTTACCCGTTCTATTATAATCCTATACGCACGGAGAGATTACGTGGCATACTTGAGAAAAGAATTTTAACGAAAATATTTGGCAGAACGGACAAATCGTCATTGGTAAACATTTGTCTATAACCAAAATTTAAACTGTTATGTACTTTCCCCAACCGAAAGCGAAAATTGCGGAAGCGAAAATGGTTTTTTTATATATAAAGATAATATTTTCTCATGGGAACGCCTTTGCTATTTTTACTCAGCCGTTCGCAAATTAATAAAGGAAATGTGCTTGGTGGAAGAACTCGAGTTGTATACTTAGTTTACCTTTTCTGTGCATAGTAGACATTGTAACATCCACGCAGCAATCCACTGTTTACGAATTAAAACGATAGTGATGGTGCTTTCAAGCAATGTTTTCTCCTTGCAGGCTGAACTGAACTAAATTGGTACTTTAGCATCTAAATTCACTCTGAATTCGCAGTGTGATCTCTGAATTCGGAGTTTACACTCGGCGCCTTTTATGTTAACGACTTTTTTTGCGGAAAATTACTATTCGCAATCATAATGCAGCAATCTCTATTCGAAATAATTTTCGATCACCCGGTATACAAATTGCATGGTCTGGTTCAATCAACGATCAACGCTCGTTATTCTTATAAAATTGAAAAGCTTCAATTACCCTAATTATGCAATGTAGAATAGAGTATGTCCCTAAGGAAATGTTATACCTTAATATTCATTCTTTATTGATTGCTTTCCGCAGCTTCGCTTGAAAGTTTTGTAGGAAATATTTCACGCTAAATTTATTGTTAACGAAAAGAGTTAAACTTTATTTTCCTTATGCAAGCAACTCGCCGAAACCTACTTAAAACTTTTTTATTATCTTCGCATGCACAGTTACATCAAAGCTACTCTATTAATTGAATAGCGGATACCTAAAAAAGACATTCTTCAACAGGATAATAAAGTAGATTCCTTAAATAAACCACCCCCATTTCAAGAGACAAACCGCGACTAATTACGAAAACAATACTAAACCTACTGTAGACTGTTTTTATTAAGTAATTGATGCATTATTCTTTGCTCCCCTCAATGTAGAAGAAAATGGCTTTCTACAAATTTAAGTGCTAAAGCTCCCTTTTGTTCGCTTTTCATTTAGTCGACTAAATATGCATTTGCGTTTTTCAAGCCCTTTCTTCGACTACGGCCTAGTTACGAAACATGTAGCTTAGATCTAACGAAGTCTCAAGTAAATTATCGTAAAAAATATAATTTAAATGAATTATCTCACCTCTAATCTTCTTAATTTAACTCTTGGAATCTCTGAAATAAAAAGAAGAATTTATTAATTTTGTACGTGCATATAGAGTAATTAATCAAAGTAGAAATTTAATTAGCAAATTAATCTATTAGGGTCAATAAATATTAAGTTATGTAACAATCTAGGCTCCCACAAGTCCTTAATTTGTTGTACTGATTGCGGTCAAATTCAAAATCGATCTGAGCAGCCGGTGATCTAATTATCCTAAAGTGTTTATCGTGAAAAGGGCGTCCCGAGGGAAAAACAAGCTCGCGTTAGGTTTTATTCATTCAAGAAAAATTATTTTATGTATTCAACTAACGTTTTTCTTCCCGAACACATTCTGAGAATACGAAAATGTTTTTGGAAACGTTTTCTAATTCGCATTGAAATTTAATCGCCTCGACACATATGTACGGAACTGAATACAACGCTATTGTGACCTATAACTGAAACAAAAATGAGCACGCTTTTACAGCCTAAACCTATTATTGGCCAACAAGCTATCAAAATTGTCATTTTTGTAAATGTTAAGCATCGGGTATAGCAAAACACAGTATATAAGCTCAAATATGCTACCCAGTGTGTAAGAATAAGGCAAGGTTTTAAACCGGTGTGAAAAGAGCGCCCAGAGTTTCCGAACCGAATCCGTTCGAATCCGGGTTCGGGCATGGATATTTGTAAATGTATAGTGGGTTGGGTTGGTAGAGCAGCCTCGGCTGAAGCCCCGCCCACCTAAAAATAAAGGCCAAAAAAAAATTTAAAAAAAATAGGCCTTGCCACGCGATATTCTTTGTTTTTATTCATTTTCCACTTACTGAAACAATTCAAATTACAATTAAATAGAAAACCCTCCCGTCAAGCAGAAACATGAGACAATGAAAGGTGGAAAGAAACCGCCCTCTCCTTTTATCTCCAAAACGGCACATACTATCACGACCAAACTTTCGTGGACGGTTCGAGAATAAAAAAAATCGTTTCTATCATCTATCATCTCATCTTCATGTAACGGACCTGATACGCATCTTGTATGTGGAGGGTGGCTCCCTACCGGACCCGTCCCCAGGGATGGCCCTGTGAATGATCGTTTGAGACATAGGGTTAATTCGGAAGTGGGACCCTCACAGACAAATCTGTTAGAGGCATCCTAAACCGCATCGCGAACCATCTACCTCGTCCGGCTATGTCGTGTCCAAGAACTGCACAAGGTAAAACGGCTCGTCCTGGTACTGATCTACTTCGGATCAGCCATCACGGAAAATCATGCATCAGTAGTAGGTCGTCTGTGATCATGTCTCACGGACCTGAGAATGTGTGTCCGAACCAAGATTAGTAAACCTCATTAAAAAAAACTGTAAGCCCAACGTGAAAGAGCATATGCCGACATGCTGGATGATCAGTAGGTAAACCAGTATCTAGTAAGCGAACTCTGGAGAGCAGGGGAACTCCAGTTTGAAAAACACCCTTCCTGCCGCGCGGAGCTCTTTGATATAGACCGGGAGGCAGCGTACATAGTAACTAAACCATTAGGTTTTCCTGCAGTTTTCCTAATTCGTAAGGTAAATACCGGAGTAGTATAGACCAACTAAAGACCTTCTGCAGAGGCACCTCTAAATAGCATTATGCGGGTCACTCTGTAATTGGGCGCATGCCTGTTGAGGGCCCAAAACAAGAGAGGGATAATAATAATAATAATAATAATAATACAAATACACGCCACAGATCATACTCGAAAACAACACACACAAATTATATTGGGACAGGACACTACTCACAGATAAAACTATCCACAATAATAGACCAGACATTACACTTATAGATAAAACACAAAAATCCATTTGTATTATAGACATTGCCATCCCCAACACTAACAACTTAACTAAAACACATGCAGAAAAACACCGCAAATACACCGATATAGCTATCGAGCTTAGGACGCAATGGAGAATGAAATCTACTGTTATAGTTCCCATTATTCTTAGTGCTACCGGAGTTATACCAAAGACAATACACCACAATTTACAACTATTAGGTTTAGACAAAAACACATACAAACATTTACAAAAAGCAGTCATTATCAACACATGCCATATTGTTCGTAAATTTCTAAACATAACACAAGCTACTACATACAGAAATGATCCACAACGTATACATGTAAACAACAGTACTCGCTCACAACACGGTACACAACATACTGTAATATCTCCACCTCTAACCCAAACAAGCACACAAATACAACTTACCGAACAAACAAGTACAACAAATGATACAACATATACTACAATCAGAGATTCACCTCTGAAGCAAACCACGTTATCACAACCCATTAGTATTCAACCCAAACGCAAAAGCCTAAACAGCACTTTAGACTCACAACATGACACACAACATACTGTAATATTTCCAAACTTAACTCAACCAACCACACAAACACAACTTCCTGAACAAACAAACGCAATAAATACAAGTAACGCAACACGCACTACAAAGACGCCCTCACCCACACGACCTAGCACAGCTGAAAAACACAATACTCTTTCTTCTCAGAAACACACCACGTTATCACAAACACAACCCACTCGTACTCAACCCAAACGCAACAACCTTAACAGCACTACAGGCTCACAAAATACTGTAATGTCTCCACCAATAACCCATGCAACAGCAGAAATACAACTTCAAGAACAAAGAAACACCATAAATACAAGTAACGCAACATGCACTACAAAGACAGGTCCATCCAATAAAGTTACACGCCCTAGCACATTTAGAAAACACAAAACTCCTTCTTCACAGAAACACACCACATTTTCACAACCCACTCGTATTCAACCGAAACGCAAAAACCTTAACAGAACTACAGGCTCACAACATACTAAAATATCTCCAGCAAAAACCCAAGCAACCTCTCAAATTACAACCTCAAGAACAAAGAAACACCATAAATACAAGTAACGCAACATGCACTACAAAGACAGGTCCATCCAATAAAGTTACACGCCCTAGCACAATTAAAAAACACATAACTCCTTCTTCACCGAATCACACCACATTATCACAACCCACTCGTATTCAACCGCAGCGCAAAAACCTTAACAGAACTACAGGCTCACAAAATACTGTAATGTCTCCACCAATAACCCATGCAACAACAGAAATACAACTTCAAGAACAAAGAAACACCATAAATACAAGTAACGCAACATGCACTACAAAGACAGGTCCATCCAATAAAGTTACACGCCCTAGCACAGTTAAAAAACACAATACTCCTTCTTCTCAGAAACAACCCACTCGTATACAACCGAAACGCAAAAACCTTAACACAGGCTCACAAAATATTGCAATATCTCCACCAAAAACCCAAGCAACCTCACAAATACGACCTCAGGAACAAAGAAACACCATAAATACAATTAAAAAACACAAAACTCCTTCTTCACAGAAGCACACCACGTTATCACAACCCACTCGTATTCAACCCAAACGCAAAGCCAAAGTAACACTTACACAATAAACTCCATTTAATAAAATTACAGGAATTATTATAATGATTTTTTTGTTTTGTTTTCCTCTTTCCTGATAGCGTTGGCTATTGTGCCCATCAATAGGTATGTTGGTAAGTACGAATTACATTATCCCTAGATGTCCAATGTACGTGTGTGATAATAATAAGCGACAAAAAATTCGACAACACAGGCTGAAAGTACTTTGAAAACTAATAATAAAATCACTCGTCTGCCAGTCGTAAGTGGCAGCATTAACTTGGGGCGGCGCTGAATAGGTGACTTCTTTAGGTGATCAACTAAATTACCAAACTATAAGGGTCGCGGAAAAGATTTGCATCAAGAAATCCCATTTTTTCCATAGTTTTCAAATATGCTATGGCAGACGATTTCAAGTGCAGCGTTGGTAGCGAAAGACGCCCTCCAATGTAGGGAAAAACACCCCTGAACTAAACCATGAAGACCGTATAAAAATATACATAAAAAATTCCTCTTTTTGTCACTACTTTAAAATATATCCTGGCAGACGATATTAAGTGTAGCTTTAATAGTGGCAGACGTCTTAGAAGTTAAAAAAAATTAGGTACAGTAAATCCCAGCGAGTGCGAGTGTGTGAGAGATAAGCGCGCGAGAGCACAACGAACAGAGATAGCTATAGATTTACGCACCGCTTGGAGTTACCAAACGAATTAAATTAGGGAAAATAATAAATTGTTTATTTCGCGATAAGATTGTCGGTATTTCTTGAATTCTTCTCAGACTGAGAAACAGAAAACTTGAAGAGAAAAGAATATAGATCTTTAGCTCGTTCTAAACTATCCTCTGACTCCAGTTCCGTTTGTCTCTATGCAACATTGATGGATCGATGATTAAAATCGACAAGTTTGTTTTGCTGAAACTTTTTCGGAAGTATGATTTCTTCTAGTGCTCCTAGTCCATCGCCAGTTGTAGATGTTGTTTTAATCGATGGATTATTTTTTTTTGCATCTTTTAAAAGATCTCCGGTAAACCTTTGAGCGATTTTCTGAACACATGCTCGGCAAGATTTGTGCTGTGTCAGCGAGAGAAGTACATCTTACTTTTGACAGATAGTTACCCCTTCCATGAAGGACGCAGAACATGATCGTTGGGTTCAAAATAAGGAAAGATTACAATCCTATTCAATTTCTGTTTCCACTCAGAAGCAACCTGCAAATTTCATAAAACCACTTCGAAATGATAGCTCAAAGCCTCTCTTATAGATTACTTATACCGTTCATAGGCAAAAAAGACCTGTTGCGCTTTACTTGGAAGGAAAGTTGTGTTTGCCACATATGCAGATAAGTGCTATAAATTTGTGACAAGGGAAGATGATGTGGTAAAAACTGAATTGTGCTGCAGCCACTAAGAGGCAGATTCTCGAATAATTTACCATCTTGGTAAACTACCAACAAGTAGCAAAGTCATTATTAGCGCTTCCGATATGGATATTGCTGTTATTGCTTTGGGAAATGTAAAATTGACGCTACCATCAAGGTATAGATGGAAGTAGGTCTCTTTTCCAATAACACGCAGAAATTCATAAATCTTCGAGAGATGTTCGTGGATTTGGGTGTTGATGTGTGTAACGCGCAGGATAACGCGTTACCGGGTTCCCACGCATTTAATGGATGTATGACTTGTGTATGGTCCTCATGGTTTAGTTCATCGCAATTTGGGCGAATGCCACCGAAAAATGTCTGAGTTTCTACAATCCGTTTGATTGAAGTGGATGGAACTATGTGAATCAGAACTTTAGAATCAAATGGTTTGAAAGATCTCAGTAGTCAGTATCCTATCGCTATCTCTGTTGGTTATGCTTTCGCGCGCTTATCTCTCACACGCTCGCACTCGCTGGGATTTATTATACCTAAATTTTTTAACTTCTAAGACGTCTGCCACTATTAAAGCTACACTTAATATTATCGTCTGCCAGGATATATTTTAAAGCAGTGACAAATAGAGGATTTTTTTATGTATAATTTTTATACGGTCCTCATGGTTTAGTTCAGAGGTGTTTTTCCCTACATTTCCCTATATTCTTTCGCTACCAACGCTGCACTTAAAATCGTCTGCCATAGCATATTTGAAAGCTATGGAAAAAATGGGATTTCTTGATACAAATCTTTTTCGTGACTCTTATAGTTTGGTAATTTAGTTGATCCCCTAAAGAAGTCACCTATTCAGCGCCGCCCCAAGTTAATGCTGCCACTTACGACTGGCAGACGAGTGATTTTATTATTAGTTTTCAACGTAGTACTTTCAGCCTGTATTGTCGAATTTTTTGTCGCTTATGGTTTAGTTACTATATGTACGCTGCCTCCCGGTCTAATAGGTAACCGATCATTTAAAAAAACACCATTAAAAATTATTTGTAGTGGCATGCGTCTACTGAATTATGAAGGTCACTTTTTAATGATAAGCACTATTTTTCGTGAGGTATTATTAAAGATTGAACCTTTTTTAAAGATAACAACATAAATGTATGCTGCTATATCTAAGAAGGTAGACTCTTAAAGAATATGTAGGGAAACTACCTACTAATTGATTTTTTTTAAAATATGTCTCCATTTTTCCAACATATTTTATTTTATTTTTTATTGTTTTTTATTGAGTCTTCACACTTGTCAGGGTGTATATATAAATTTAACATAAATAATATAAGACACTATACACCTACATATAAGAAACATAGGACACATTTGAAGATTTAAAATGATACTATTACAAGAAAACAAAATATAAAATTTACGAGATTAGGTGACAAGACTCTATGAATTCTTCTACCGAGTAAAAAAAACATGTGCATGTACACCGTTTTGGGTTACCACCAGGCGAGAAAATGGATGTCTAACGAGGTGCGCCTATAGTAACAATCATATGTGCGCATGCGCAAACTGTGCAATTCCAACTCTCTCATTTATGGAGATATTCCATTTAAATTTAAACCAAAGATGCTTTTAGTAAAATCAAACGTATCGCATATTGTAAACATCATATCAATGTACGCATGCGCAGTCGATGGTGCCAATTTTCTTATTTATTAAGGTATTTCTTTGAAATTTTATGCTTGTAATAAAGAAAAACATATCACATGTAGGTAGTAAAAATCGAAAATTACAAATGTCACTCCCAAAGGCACACACATCGATGGGATCAAATGGGTTACTTTCTTATTAGCGTAGATAAACGAAAACCGCTTAGGTACTCGTGACCTCTTTTTTCATGCTTATTCCATTACCGTCGCCAGAAATAAGCTGCCGTCTTTTGTTTTTTCACTATAGAGAAAACCCCTGAGAAAAACTGAAAAACGGCCGATTCCTTGAATTTGCCGTAACTCCTTTACTTTTAAAGCTAGTAGGTACAAAATGGCTTTAGAATTATTCACACACATTTTAGATTTTAACGTAGAAATCAATGCCGTCAGTCGTTTGTTTCTAGACCTTTTAGTAACTGCAAGCCTTGAAAACATTTTGTGCTCATTTGGTATAAACACATTGGGTGGTTGCATACAGAAGTAATCAAATAGTTAGAAATTGTACAAACTCATTAAAAGAACTCCGACGAACCATACCGAAACCGGAAGATCTTCGATATATTCGTTACTTTACACCATAATGGTGGGTATTGGGAATTTGAGTGTGATTAAACAATCACACATAATGGAAAACATGTTTTCGGAGCACATGAAGCAAGCTGAGTTTAATTATCTGCTTGTTAGCAAGTGTGTTAATTACTATACAAATTATTATCTATCCATTAAATTCTATAACAATTGTCAACAAAGTCCACAGTAAGACATAAAAGTTTGATTGCGATCATCTCCTACGTCCGCATTCAATATCCTTTTGGATGCTGCATTAAATATTTCTTAAGAACATTATCCTTGTTTCCACCATTGTTGCGTTGCTAAATTTTCTTCGTTCTTAAGTTTAACATAAATTAGATTTTATTTTGAGTTACTATAGACCTAATTTCAATTTTTTTTGTTATTTTTGCAAGATGCAAGCACCTAATTTTTCCAACAGCACCGAATGATGCGGTGCATTGTCCAAGATCACTACACATTTACCTTGAATTTTGTTCAGAACAGGAAGTAATTGATTAACCACCCAATTATGAAAAATCTCCCCGTTCATAGTTTTGTGACAATCCCTATCGTTACTATTTGAAGTTTTTAATAAATTACACCCTTCCAAAAATCCAAAGCGAGTCCCCCAAAGCAAAAAAAGTAAAGCGCTTCCCTTCTGATTTAATTATAGACGGATTACTTTTAATTTCTGAATCGTGTACCCATTTTCGGACGCTGGATCCATTTTGAAAAATCCAGGTTTCGTCCAGATTCACGAATGTTATATTTTCACTTGAATTTTGGTATTGCAAGAATTTCCGCAAAAATGTAATTTTGGATGCAACATGTTTTTGTTCACAGAGAATTTTACGTCCATTTACGTGTTTATAACCCATTGATTTTAGAATGTTATATAAAATAGTTTTCCCCTTATCAAAATCAAAATTTTCCCGCGCGTCCCTTAATAAGTCAGCCAAGGTTTCATTTTTCGAGTGATAATTCCAAATCAGTTGATGCAAATCTTCCTGAAATGAAAATTTTGTATATATAATATCAGTTTTAGGTCGTGGACTAAAAGGTTTCAATTCAAAAGTATCCAGCCGGATAATTCGTTCAATGGTTTTTTCTGATACTTAGAATTAGTATACAATCCCCAAAATTAGACCAAAAGTTTAAGTTCAACGTATCCCAAATGTCACTAAGCCAGGGGCTAAGGATTTCCGCTTTCTTTAGGTCTGCTTTGTAATGGCCTGTAGGCTTTTAAAGTTTTGCATTTCGCATGCTGACAGTTTATGATTTTTGGCATATTTGCTTAAGTAATAGTTCAGTATGCAGATAATTTTGACCTGCAAAAGGTGGTGTAAAAGATTTTATTATTTTAAATGGTCCATTTGGGTTCAAATAACATGGATTTGAAGAGTGCACACCAATTTTTTCCCGACGCAACTTTTGGCAACCAAAAAAACACAAAATGTTTGAACCTTTTTCAATTTTTCGCTTAAAACTCGAAAACGATCCATATTTTATGAATAACACTTCTTTAGTAAAAAAAAGAAAACAAAAAACCTCTGCGTCGATCAAAGGATGAACAAACATAATCGGTCCAATAGAAAAATTATTAAAAGCGATCAATAAACACCCATTTTTTCCAACTTTTCTACAAAACTGAGTTAAGCTTTTTTTTGCGTTGTGGCTTCTAAAGGAACGGTAAAATACACTACCCCCTTCCTAAAGATTGTAGGACATCCGAGTTCAAAAAGTGCCAAAAATTTATTTCAAATTTGTTGGAAATTTTTGAATTAGCCGGAATGAACAAGACTCATCCAACTTGCTCGAATGGCTCTCCCAACACCACCCTTTCACTGCAACTGACGCCCTCATGTCACTAAGCAGCGGCATTTGTGACGTTTAAGCCTTACCCCTTATCTAATAACTGGCAAGCGAAAGTGTATTTCATTTCATATATAAATTGTAAGATGCTGCGTCATGAAAACAGCAACCCCAAACTTGTAAAGTCCCTAAGAACATTGTTTTGGGTGTAATGCTTGTCAAAACCACGTCTTTTGTTCAAGTTACTAATAATTTTCGACCTTCTACATTATTTCAAGTTATTTCTAAATTGTAAGGTACTTGTCTTTTAAAACACACCAAAACTTCTATTCTCAAAACATCGTTTGTGGTTGCGTTACCACCATAATTTTCATTTCCGAAATTCTTTAACTAACACGCTTCAACTACAGTATTTTTGGTTAATTTTCATATAAAATTTAATGAGCTTGGTTTGATAAATAGCCCTCGAAATTTAAAACATTTCTAAAACCGTCATTTTAGATGTTACACTTACCCAAACCACGTCTTTACGCAATGGGCTAATGAATTTGAATTTTCGACAGCATTTCTAATGTGCTTTACGTTTTACAATATCCCTCGGGGCGTCGTTTGGGGATAAAAAAAAGCACCTCATGGGGTAGGAACTTTACAAATCAGAAAGGCATGCTCCAAACCTGGGTATAGCCGTAAGTTCAATCGTTCCATTTGTCATGGTTGCTGAGACAAATACCATTAAACACTCTTGCAAGAGATACCTAATAATACTAACAAGTTCAAGACAAAATTATCTGGTCTGAAAATGCGAAAAATGAAAATCCACTTTTCGATTCTTCAACGCTAATGAAGTTTGTGAATACGTTGATATATTGAATGCATTTTTGGACCAATTAAATGCCTCTAATAAGGACTCGGATTTAACATGAATGCAGAGAGAAAGAATGAAACTCCTAGTCACCCTTTTTGTATAGTTTTTAGGCATGATGTGACACAATAATCTTAAGTTGCATGTTTCGATTTCAAAATTAGTAAACTCTGCGACAATTATTATTAAAGCTAATAAAAAGGCAAGTGCGGTTTTTGATAAGAATGAAATTATCAACAGACTTCTAAACACCTGTTTAAAATGCCGACACGGCCGACGCAATAGACTACACATGTGTTTCTAATTTAGACTTGGATAGATAAGATGATTACTGTCGTGTATAAATTTTTGATTTGGATAATGATTGATTGAAAATCACGGCATTTACATGTGTGGAGGTAACTTTCGATACACAATATTTAGTCACACTTCACCTATTGTCCAACTTCAAAATCATTTTGCATTGTATGCCCAATGTTTAAATGTAAAAATCCAAATTACTTACTGCATTTTACGCGGCACCTAATCTGTGCTTGTCAAAATTCACCCTTAGCTTTCCTGCTTCGAACCATTTGGAATTTTTGGAGACCATTCCGCACAAGATGCACTGCACTTCGCGTTAACACGATCGAATGATTTGGTCATAAGTTATATTTTTGAAAGAGGGGCGGTAACGTAAGCAGGTAGAGATTAATCACCTGATGGGCTTATCTGCACGTGCGATCACTTTTACCTTTCAATAATTGTTTTGCCATACCGAATGAAGTCGTTACTGATAAAATATGACATGTGAACTTTGTGTTCTAAATTAATTTTCATTCGCACATGGAAAAAGTCAAAATCTGACTTTCCTTGTCCACCTTCCAATTGCATTTTGTCACTGAATTAGCTTTCTTTGTCTCGTTCAAAAATAAACTTTAGCTTCTCATTGTTTTACTCAATATTGCCAAGCAGTATTTGAAATATAACAATCGCAAATATTGTTACTATTTTATAATACCTGTGAGAAAGTGCGTGACGAAGCGTAGGTTTTTCTATATCAAAAAGCGGCGGTGGATAGTAAGGTATTGGAATGGAGTGTCAAAATCAAGTATGGGGAAGAATTTAAGATGATTTCGAAAGGAATTCTGAGGATTTATAATGAATTTTATCCGATTTCAGGGATTTCCGTGGATTTCCAGGGATTGACGGGGAGCTTACGGGATTTCTTTGATCGACTGTAAAAATTTTTCTTTAGGACCGATTTTGTTTGTTCATCTTTTGATCGACGCAGGATTGCGTTTTCTTTAATTTACTAAAAAAGTGTTATTCATAAAATACGGACTGTTTTCGAGTTTTAAGCGAAAAACTGCAAAAAGTCCGAACATTTTGAGGTTTTTTGGATGCCAAAAGTTGCACCGGGAAAAAATTGGTGTGCACTCTTCAAATACATGTTATTTGGACTCAAATGAACCATTTAAAATGAAATCGTTTACACCACCTTTTGCATGAATCGGCCCTTCTGACTGCTCCGCATAGGTACTGGACTATAATTTTATAAATCACAATTGACTGATAGGTACGTATCCATGACGCCGATATACAAACATTTATTAGGTCTAGGGCAAACAAAGTATGAAAGCGCTGACAACATTGTATGTTTAACCTCAAATAGTCAAATTAGACACTCCTGCACTTCACAGCTGATCGACAGGGATTTTTAATTTCAATAAACATAAAAACAACATTCCATTGCCACCTACTTGGACAATAACTATTGAACAGAGGATATGTTCTTTTTCTTTGTAAAAATGAACATTTATTTTTGTTCCAATGGAGATCATTTTCGGCCAATCGTTTTAAACATGCTCTTACATTGGGGATACATTCATCTTCTGTGAAACCGTGAACAATAATGCCGTCGAAATATGCTTCGCATTTATTCAATCCTTGTCATATTCCAGAAAATATTCTATTAAATTCGGAAGGGGCAGTTTTGATGCCCAAACTGAGTCGGTTCATACGATATGTTCCCCTGTGTATGACCAGTGTTTGAATTTCGGATTGACTTTTAAATGCAGATATGCCTTATATAGGTCTAACTTACAGAAGAATTTTGAATTCCTCAAGCTGTGTAGGATATCAACAATTTTCCGAATGGGGTGGTTTGATGATACTAACCGTTCATTTACTCCACACTTGTAATCTACGAAGAGCCTCACCCCACCATCTACTTTTGGCATTATCATAAGTGGCGAACCCCAGTCGCCGGAAGAGATTTTTGTTATTATTCCTGCAGCTTCCAAACTGTGCAATTCTTTGTTTACTTTTTCTCTCAGTGCATATGGTACGTTTCTTACTCCAGTGAAAATTGGAGAAGCATGGTCTAGTAGATGGAGTTGAATTTCCACAGTAGGCATGCACCCAATATTTTCCTAATAATTGGTCTGGCGTCTGGATCGAACCAACTGTGACGTATTCTGAAGAATTTGTTGTTGCATCATCGATTTCTTTAAAGTCAATTTGTAGCTTGCATATCCAATTCCGTCCAAATAAAGGTTTGTAACCAGAAGATACGATGTACACTTCATTTTCAATTGCTATTTCTTTGTATGATACGTTTACTATTACTTTTCCTTTTGGTTTTATAACGTGATCTGAACGGAATACTGTAAGTGTTGGTTGAATTTTAGATTTCAATTTTAATGCATTGTAATCGTTCTCCCCTAACAAAGTGAATATTGCACCAGAATCTACGTCAAATTGTTGTGGCTTTTCATTCATTTTAACAATAACTATATACTTATCTTGGTGAGGTGATATCTCAAATAGATCGATGAGGTTGCAAATTCTATATTCTTGATTGGAAGCTTCGTTCTGGAGATATTGAGTCGCTGTGTTGTAATTTTCTGGTTTTTCATCATTGTAGACTGTAGTGATGCAAACCTTAGCTGTGTGTCCAATCTTCTTACAAGAGTGGCATGTGAGTCTTCCTTTTTCAATTCTACAGTCCTTTGAGCGATGGTTTGACCTTCCACAATAGAGACATAAGTTATCGATACCTAAAACTCAATAATTGATTCGATTCCCTCTGGATTCTGAACTTCCTCTTTGACGGTTTTGAGAACAATGATATTAGCGTTGTTTAGAAGTATTCCGGCTTTTAATTTCTTCATTTTGGTTTTGACTTTGACGAGACCGGTGATGAGACATAAGATGTGTTGATTCAGAGTTAATTTCTACTGAAGTTGATGGTTGCAATGTAATTTTGTGGCTTTCCATTCTGGATGTTTCAAGTGCTACTACTTTTGACACAAATCCATCAAAATTGTTCTCTCACGAATCCAATTACCTCTCAGTCCTCTGATAAAATGTGCACGCAAACTATCGGCAATAGAGATTTTCTTTTAACACTCACATGTAGTGTAGAATTCACATTCGGAGAGAGATTGACGCAGGGTGGCTACAAATTGTGCTATAGATTGATGTTCTTTTTGGGCTATGCTGAGAAAATAATGTTGGCTCACTACAGGTTTCCTTCGCGGCGCCAACATCTCCCTAAATTTCTTCGTTAAGTCTTGCTACGGGGGTTCCTTCTGGACTTGAAAATTACCATCGGTTCCGCCCGGCAAGGCAAACCGTCTTCTTCTCAGGCTGCTCAATCGATAAAACTAAATGCTCCGGCTAACTCAAATCGGTGGGCTTTTAACTCTTTTGAAACTGCGTAACAAACCTTAAACTGCCGCCTACCAGTCTCCTGCCTCAACTCCTACTCCTCCCTTTCCTTCCCCTCGTTCTTCGTTAAAGACAGGCACATTGAAACCAAATAGATAATATATTGAAATGAGATTAGCGATACAAACAATTTACAGGGATCTAGCAGTTCTTCTCTTCTCCTTGTAAAAACCCTAGCTTAACAATGACAACTAAACTAAATAAAAAATCCTAACAGGTGAGACTAATTTACTCAAGGGGTGGCCATCCTCTACAGTTTGAAAATTGCAACAACAGGTAATCGGTTTTGAATCCAGCATGGGCTGGGACTTATTTAAATAAACACAAAAATTTATCCTACTCTTTGGTAATCGTTCATTGGACTTTAATAAACAATCAAATCAAAAAATTTTTTACTATAGCTTAATTACCAAAAAGTGGAATTTTACAGAATGTTACAAATTTAATTAGACTAACCTTTACAACATTTGTACAGCCGATCTTGTGAACTGCTCTTTCCTCTGGTACAGGGTGGATGTGATGAAACCTGACACTTAGGTCTCTTTGACTTCCTAGGGGGTGGCTTGAATTTAACACACGGAAACAAAAATCCACGGTGCCTATCCTTCCTCGGAACGAAAGCAAAGTTTAGTGTTTGAACGGAAACTTAGTCCAGGAAATCCTTCGCGTGGCGAGTGGGAGACGGCTAGTTGCCAAAGTTTCTACACAGCACGTGTATTTAATTTTATTTTATTAGTTTATTAGCTTTGACCGCCTGCGGGAGACGGATTTTTGAGTTAGCGGTACGGCAGAACACAAACTTTTATGATCACTATCCGACGGTAAACCGCGATGGTTCGACGTATTATTTCACCAGCTCTTCTTGGGGCAAATATCTCTCCGAAACGCAGCGCTCCTTCGACAAATGACCGTACGGCACTAGTAGGAGATTCCACCTGGGGCGGATCCCGAAATACTGCGCCTTGAGGACTAGGGCAGCACTTTGACTTATATATCCTCGAGAAATCACAACGTATCCTAACGCGATTCACTGCATCCAAAGTAAACTGGGGTGAAGCTCAAGGGTTCGCCAAAATATCACCTGATTGGAACCTGGGTCTTCTTCGCCAATAAATCAACGCGAAAAGAAAATAACACTTCGAAACGGGTGCAAAAAGCACGCAACTGCGAGCAACCGAAATAAGCCGGTGGCTCAAACCGCCAAGTGTACCAAAACGATCGCTCAAGGTACGTGTTGACCGCTTGACGTACTAACCGCGAGTCTTTCCAAAAACGATCCCCTTCTTCAGAATTGAAATGAAAAAACCACACCCAAATTACCATAAAACAAAAATGGCTCCCGCTAGAAATTCTCCCATTGGTTCAGATAAAGAAGACTTAACCCACTCTAACTTCGTCGTCAACCTCAAGGAACTGCTGACTAAACTGATCTCACGGTTTTCTGCTGATGACGTGAAAACTCCTTATCTCTTGACGGCTCGGTGCTACATCCGCTCCTATTCTCGGTCTAGACGGCGCCAAAGTTGATAAACGAACGACAAAAAACTCGCATTACTCATGATGACGTCAATCAGCTTTGCACTCTTCCCACGACGAAATTAAATTTGGCGCGAAATCAAACCACTCGTTACAGTCTTCACATCCAATCTCTTTTATAGGGTTATCGGGTCCCATGAATGCGGCTAAACTATTATAATGATTAAGCCCGACCGAAGCACATAGAAGTTGAGCTTTTTTCTGCTCGTTTTGCAGATTTTTTACGGCTGTATAAGTTTTGAAACTGTTTAATTTTTCTTTTGATGGGTAAAAACTTTCAGAAGGTAGGTACTATTGTTCCCATGTGTTGTTGCGCTAAGTGTTGTATTGCCTGATGTACTTTATAAGAATCGATTAATCTTGCCTGGGTTTCGTTAAACAATTTGATAAATTGTTCAAACTGTGCTTCATCCATATTTAGGGATTTTTCTTTTTATGTGGCTTGTATTTCTCTGTTTACAACTCGTCGCCAATTGTTGTATATTAAATAAGCGATTCCAATTGCTTTTACAAAGTATATTGTGAACTAATTCTACATGTGAACTTTTAACAGACCATTCGCATTTTTTTATATAAACAAGTAACTAAGCAGGAAATCACGGTTTTTCAACTTTCGATAGTAGAAGATTTGAAATATAGTTATACTATACTATACAGGTCGTTCCAACGTCCCATTTCAGTGAAATTTACTATACAAATCCGCAATAACAAGACTGCAGTTGTTCGTGGAGTTTTAAAAAAATTAAAGTTTTCAAGCCACTACAAAAAGTGGGTACGTTTCTGCATTGAATCCAAAGGGATGTATGTGCGAATCCGTTTGCTTTTATCACGTCTCGCCGCCTCGAGAGAATGATATTGCACAATCCTCTTTTGCGCCAAATCCATTACTACTTTACCATCTCTATGTATAGTGCTCAATAAAGGTTCAGAACAATTGCGGATCTAATTAATTATCCACGTGAAAGGGAAAATTGAAAGAGGTGTTTCCTCGACATTTGGTGTTAAGTAAAGTTTATTCTTTATAAACGTACGTTATACCGTTAATAATGGAAGCAATATAGTCTTTGAGGAAGAAAACTTAAGATAAAAACTTCTTATAAAGGCCAGCTTGTCAAACTTTATTCCTTTATAAACGTGGAATAAAAACTCTTTGAAAGCGTTCCGAGCGCAACTTTTCTTATAAAAAAAAATACGTTTAAGTAATTCTAATTATTCTAGCGTCCAATTTATTAATTTTTTGTTTATACGAAAAGTTGGAAGGGAAGAAATTGAACGCCATTATTATATCAACTTCGAGTTTCGGGAATAGCAGATTTAATAGATAGGCGAGCGAGGGTGTCGCTAACTAGCGCAAAATTGAAACCTGATGCACGCTCTGACTGATATTTGACATGCTCTTACAATTACAATTATATCAACTCGGAGCGCGACTGAAACGCGTGGAGAGTACCAAAAACGGAATGCCGGAGAATGCGGTTTAACTGAGCTTTTAGAATAAAACCCAAATTTCAAACTACAACCTTTATCTAGTTATAGAAATGCGGCGCTTTGCGCTCAACCGAAATGAAAATGAATTAATTGCCAGAACGTTCTTTGCGAATTTTACGTTTGCCCAGTTGTTAGTTATAAAAATGTTGTTTTATTCAATAAAGGAAATGCATTATTAATTAGAATACCTAATACTCCTATCTTGTGGACACTCGGGGCTTCGCGTATGCGAAGAATAATGTGGAAGACAAGGATCAAAGTGCTCGCTAAATTGAAGTGCCATGGTTGTAAAAAACTGTTTATGTATTTTGGTGGTTGTTTAAATTCACTCCTAAGCTGATTACGAACGACTATCGGAAATAAATGTAATAAACATTCGTTTTCTGTTTGTCTATTCTTACCATCTCGCATTTTCTATATATTCTCTACTTCCGATCACTTAATTTTCGGGCTATGATCAATGATGATTAGATTAAATTCATTTACAAGAAATTGGCAAATATTCTTAGACCATCTAATTAATGTCACCAGAAACCAAGATGCTCAATTTAAAGTTGCGTTTAGCCAAATATCTAATTAACGTAAAAGTCGGCCCTGAAAAGTCTAAATTAACAAAGAGAACAAATACGATTTCAATTTGCATTTGAAACTTAGTTTAATTCACAAAAAATGTAATTAAACTGAATTTTTTTTGTTGAAGTAGACAATCAAATGAGGTTACTAAATACCATTTTGAAACTGGAAAACTTGTTTAGGCAAGATGCGCCTTTTTGCTGCTGTAGTTTCCTCTATTCTTCTTCCATAATGCCTCAGGGCGTCAAGTGTTATCCACAAATTTTGTAAGTTCTCTTTCATGTTTCTGTTGAAATCCATGTTGTAGTAGTGTATTCGACCATTCTAGTAGTAGTGGTACAACGACAGCTGCGCTGAATACCTGCTGTTTAATTTTCATTTTTACCGTATGTACGTTGGTCGTTTAACATTAATTTAAGATTACATTGTGTATCTTTATGCCCTTGTTGTATCGTTGTATGTATTTATTGTAGCGAATATCCGCATGTGGACCTATTGTCAATTTACCGACTATGTTCCAAATATAATTTCGTTACTGTATTGGTTCTCTTGAAACAAGGTCTTACAGGAACGGCTGTTCTGATTATTGCTTTGTACTTTAGTGTTATAGTATTGATTCCTTCACTAGTCGATCAATCCTGTTTCCTATCCGTAAAGAATCGGTAGCGATTCTGATAGTTTTGTTCTGTATAGTCTATATACACTTTCCTTGCGGTAAGTGTTAGTCCTACCAATTCTATCTGGAATACAGTAGGGAGTTTGTCTAGTAGTTCCTTCCATTAGTTTAGATCCATCCGTGAAAATGAATAAGTCACAAATAAAGCAGACTGTATTGCCTGCATTTGACAGTATCTATTGATTTGAAGATATAATTCAAGTAACGTATCAATTTTGATCATACTAAAATGTACAAATTGACGCTTTGTCTGAGCGCAACTTTCTCAAACTTTATTGTCATAAATATACCCGAATGAAATTTTGGATATACCATCACATTATTTATTTACCACATAATATCTTTTATATCTACGAAGCACCCTCGTTCTCCACCTGGAAATTACCAAATTTGGTGATCACTCTGTAGATAAACACCCGGTATTAAGAAGTGATTTCTGTGTAGATTAGGTAGAAATTGGTAGGTTAATTTCTAGAGCCGCCCGTTAAGGAAAATAAGAAGCAGTATGTAATTTGCCATTTGCAACCGTTCCTGTGGCAATATCTAATCGTTTTTATGGACGCCGTAAGATTTCTTGCCCGAGAAAAGAGAGAGAATCAATTTTATACAGTTTTAGGTCCGTTAATTACTCATTTAATCGATTTTAATTTTCTAATGGTGTATGAAATTCAGCATTAAAACCAGCAAGGTCATTTAATTTAATTTAATTTTGAAATTTCATTCGGACACTTAGGATAAGTATAAATGAACCGCAATTGGTTGAATGGGAGATGAAAAACCATCGATCCTTCCATGGCACAGCCGAATATTATATAACTCTCTTAATTTAGAGAAGATCTTTTTGCCATTTTTGCTTGGCGTAAATACATGCAGTTATTGCAGTTATCTAGATTTTCCGAAAATTTACTATTTACCCGTATGATTCAATTTTGGTTTGTTTGAAATTAATTATACCGCACTGTATATAGATCTTTGGCATTTGGGTGTTTGAGAGAAATATAAGTTTGGTCGGTTTTTAAATCTTTTGCATCTTTTTGCACTGGGTAGAAAGCGCTACCGAATTCGATTATTGCTATGCGTTTTAAGTTTGTTTTAGCATTCACCAGTAGCTACTTACCCTTTAGAATTCCTTTAGAAGCCGTTTCCCATTCGAGTTACCTGGAGCTCACCCTTTCCGACCGCATCTTGTACAGAAGCAAGAGAGTCCGAAATCTTCTGGTGGCGCCCGAAGCAATCCTGTTCCGTCGTCTTCCCCCGACTATCGCCGCCGTCACGATACAGATTTTGATTTGAGAACCGAAGCCGCCGTTGGTGCGCAAGCTTCCGGCGAAGGTTCGTCGCAATATGTGTTTATAGTTCATCAATCTCCCAATGCGCCCTGCGGCTCAATGCATGTCCAACTCTGTACATCATCCTGTGGAAAGTATGCGTGTTGGTTATAGGGTGAAGCGGAAGCCGCATTAGCGCCGTGTTCCTGCTGTATTTATCACACTATCTTTAACGTGTTAGGAAAGCACATCAGACTGATTGGACGATATGCCTTAGGTGTAGCTGTAGATTAATCACCTTTTGCGATGAAAACAATTTTTATCTTCCTCCATAGTTTCGATATGTATCTGAAAGCAATAAATCAGTCCCTAATGCAGAAGAGCTGGGATTATGGCCGTCGAATCATAGTGATTTGTATGCTGAGAACGATTTCACTGCTTAAGTTACTCTCGACCAATTCACCATCTAACTGGTAATGGCCCAGGCATTCTCCGTGGGAGTGAAGAAGGTTGCCTCTGTCCAGTTAAGGTATCCGGTGGCTCCAGGAAAGTGAACGTCTCTCAGTGCCTCAGCTGTCTCTGAGAGGTTGTCCGTATACGAACCATCCCCGTGTCTGAGGCTAGCTGGGTTATATGAATCTTTTGATAGGATTTGCTGTGGGCGGGATGCAGCAGAAGTGGATTCTACACAGCTCCAAAAGTTCTTCCATGCCTCTCTCTCACCCCTCCTGATATCCTTCTTATTTAGTCTTAGGTTTACCTCATAGCTCTCCCAGTTGGCCTTATTGAACTGTTTGCCCATCTGAATTTTCTTCTTTTCGGGCGCCCTGTATCACCAAAGATGTCTGTGCAAATGACTCCACAATTGACTTGTATAGAAGATTCACTTCACTCTGTAAGTCGGCAGGGTCCGAGAAATGTCCCCCTAAAGGGCGCTTTCTAGTTTTTCTCCAAGGAGATGTTTATAAAGGGGAATATTAGTTACCTTGGGATTGCGATAACCTTTTTGGACGTCTCCGTTGCAATTTTGAATGAAATTATTTTATGCTCTGAATTATGGCGCTTCTGGTCCTTTCCTCCGCTGGCGATTGTATTGACCTGGTCTTCTTCCTCAGTGCCGAAGACTATCTTTCACGCCTCTCTGAAAGAGACACCATTTTTCTCTCCGTCGCTGATGTTTCTTATTTATTCTCTATATTCATTGTCCATACATGCATCACAGACCTTTTACTGAACCTTTACCTACTCTCCTTTTCTAACATTGCAATATTCTATTGACTATCCCATTTTAATTTAATTGTTATTCCTTTCTTGCAGTTTACTGCAGTACCTAGCTTTCTACACCTACTCCTTTCGTCTCTCCCTTGCATTGATTCCCTTTTGTTAAAGTTAATGTCACTTGATACTACTATTCCCATAACATCCTCGCAGTGAGTCTTCGGTTGTTTTTCTTTGTTTTATATCTGAATAATGTGTATCGTTTTCCCCCACACTTTAACCTTGTTTGTTTCACTTGGTCCTATAATTTGTATTCTTCATCGATTAGTTCTATCGCATTTAGTCGTTGTTTTTATCTCCGCTAATTTCCGATATTCCCATGCAACTTCGAAAAAAGCTAAGTCTTGTATACGTATTTCGTGCAGCGCTATAAACATTTTAATCTTCTTCGAATCTACGTTTTGCAATCGCATTTTAAATAAAATTCAGCATCGACTTTCTTTCTAAGCATTCGTGCGGGCTATGAAAATAAAAATAGACTCGTAAAGTTGTAACTATCTCGTGGTAACCGCGGAAGACCACGTTTAATATTGAGCTTTAAAAAATCGATACGAGACTGTATGAATGTAAATTCTAAAACGAAGAATCAGATTGGAAGGTTCGGAATTTTAACCATATTTATGAATTTAAGGATACGAATTCGTACGTTCAAGAAAAGCTTCTCTTGTAGACTATAAAATCTCCGTCGATTATCCTTCCTGTTTATTTAACGCACGAGTAATATCCTATAAAATCTGAATTTCGGAATAAACTTGAAGAGTGGGTCGAGTTCCCTCGTTAAGTTTTACAGTCTAATTTTCTGTCCCGGTAGGTGCCGCGATTAAGTATTTAATAAGCCCGTTTAGCGTCTTTTTATTATAAATATTTGAATGAGCCTGTCAACAAAAAGAAAAACAAAAAAAACGGATTAACTGACAAACGGCGACCTTTTATGATTTAGGTAAATGTTTGATAATAATCACCACGAATTACGGTAATTTATTGCCTTTATTTTATTTTAATTTAAATTAGAAATATTTGTCATTTGCTGAATTGATCCCATAAAATTTAAATGGTGGGTTTTATGCATCACTAATTGCTTTTGGATGCTGTATTGATTAAATGTAGAGATAACTAATCAGTAATTTAAGCTGCCATTATTTATATTACGCCATTACGAGTAAGGGGTGGAAAGCAATGAAACTTTGGAGATTATTCAGTTTCGTTATTTAGTTTTCCCGATACTTTCGATGAAGTTGAAATATACGGTTCATTTAAATCGTCTATTTTTTTTAAATAATGCAGTCTCCGACTGCGGGCTACCTTAAGTCTGGTGTACCTGCATAATGAGAAACTTGATACGCTACGACTCGAACTCAAATTTTAAAATCTAGTTAATATTTGATAACTCTGGGGCATTGCGAACTGCACGAAACAATGTAAATAAATTCAGGATTTACTCATAGTTATAATTAATTTAATGCAAATTACGCTTGTATGTATTGAGTGAAGAAGTTGAAACTGATGCAAATCTTTGAACATTCTCCGTTTACACTAAAGATCGCCCATCCAATCAGATGAGCCCGCATATTAATTTATTGGACCGCCTTCCTTTAAAAAGACTTAAATATTGTAAAAAATGTGGAGTAGTTGGAAAAATGCTATTTAAAAAGCAGAAAATTCTTGGAAAGAACAAAATCAAGGGCCAATTATGAAACAACGGGCAAAGGAAAATCAATTCATCGAAAGGCATAAATTCAACGTTCAATTTAAGCGCAAATCCGCCAAAATCCCAAGTACACCACACCCGCGTGAAGTTAGCTCCCCAACATTAAAATAATGAAACGTAAAATACTGTCTTCGTTTGCACATTGATTGCACATTTAGGCACACCTCGATTTTTCGTTTGCACATTTCTCTGAAAAGAGATTCTCAAAAAATAAAAATTTGGGGGATACCTTGACGATTTTAGCCCTCCAACATTCAAATAATGGAGAGCTATATATTTCATTCGTTTTTTAAGGCTCTAACCTTAAAATAGAACTGTATATTATACTTTATTCGATTTCACCTCCCTAGTAGGGGAGCTACCACGAAATACACTGAACGAGAATGATCAAAATTTTAACCGATGGAGTTCCATTTTGCCCTATCAGAGTAGGTATGTTAAAATCGATCGTCTGCCGCCTCAGGTCATATTACTTAAGGCGCTGCGGGTACTTCTTGCGGTACTAATTCTGAAAGGTTGTTTTTCGAGAAAATAAATTATACACCAAATGAAAACATTGATAATAGCTCTTAAAAAAATATTTAAAAAAATCGCGCACATTTGATAACTCCGTAAAAAACAATTCTTTCTACGGATATAACTAGGTTACCGTTGGATGAATGAAGCTGATTTTTTTTACAGACTAAGATAAGTACAGCCAATGACTATGAGAGTGTTTCTTTTTTAAATTTTTTCTCTAATTACAAGATATCTTATAATGTTAAGATAATAAGATAATCTTATTAATCCACTTATTTACTCCAATCCAGAAACCAGAATCCGGACCATCTACAACTCTGTGACGACGATAACGATAAACGTACTATTTTTTGTTGTGAAATATGATTTACTTTATTAATAGTTGGGAAGCCCAATATAGGTTTTGGGATTTACTCAAGCGCGGTAGATTAACATAAAGAGTGATACCTTGCACCCTGCTGAGTACGTCCACCACATATAAGCCCTTAATATAGGATCGTGTGAATCTATGGCAGCCCATCAGAACCAAATAAAATATCAAATGAAAGGTGCTTTTACACTGTACAATTTTGAATAAAACATTTTACCTTATATCAGATATAAGCATTGGCGTTGGCGAGTTATTTTAGAAAAACCAGAAATTTTCGTTGATTCTTGACCACAGAAATTTATCTCGACGTCAGTCGCATTGGCAAACTTCGTTTTTTCTTCCTCTTTACCATTTAAATAAAACTTTTTGATTTGGTCACTGTTCCACTTTAATGTTCTATGCAGCAACTACACTGAAACTATATAGCCCAGTAAGTGGGTTTTTTTTTTTAATGCAATAGGTGGGGTAGTAGCGATTTTTTAGTATGTTGTTAAGCTTGGGGCCCTAATGAAAAATTTTGGAATAATAGAACAATGGAATAATGGAAATTTTGTCCGCTTTAACTTTGTATATAACATCTTTTGTCGTTTTTGAGTTATTATCAAAAAAAACAAATTTTTGTACCTAAAATCCAAGATGGCGGTTCGAGCGCATGCGCCTCGAGGTCGAAAACCTGGATTTTTCATTATTAGGGCCCTAAGCCCAACTACATACAAAAAAATCGTTACTACCCTACCTTTTGTATTCAAACACCCCTTTTTGATACCCACGTACTGGACTACTACATAAATTTGATAGTCCACACAGGCAAGTCGGCCACCAAATTAGCTAGGTCCTCAACTTCACTTGCCGCTTGCGGGCAAGTAGCAAGTGACTGGCAAGTGCACTTTCCTCTCATTACACTTGGCAACTTTACTAGCCGAAAGTACTATCCGCCAGTAAACGACCATATCCGTGGTTGGTTTCAGAGTAAAATTGAAATTTGAAGAGGTTGATAAACTAAATTTTTTGCAAGGGAGGGCCGAACCTAAAAACTAACATTAGACGACGGTATAAGCAACGATGAAACTTACGTATAAAAAAGTCGAAAGGTCAAAAGACGATATCCTAACTAATAAAATACCCAATTAAGGGCTTTGAAACTGGAAACCATCTGCACTTCCAAAATCAGTGCTCGGTTTAGCTAATCTTACCTTGTCATCGTTGACCCAGATCCTGGCATTGCATGTTAAACTAAGAGCCGATGGATCCTTCTTTGCTCTTCTCGCTCGACACAGCCATGATGAGCAGTTTTGGAGTTTAAGGTTCTTAGCAAAGAGGTACATGTATCCTTCATAGATTATGTATCTCTTTCCCCTTTTCGTTGTACCGAACTCCATTGTTACGCGCCCCGTATAGTTTGCACCGCCTAAATCTCATACCATTATCAACTTTTTGTAATAAATCAAATTTCAACTTTTAGCCACAGGGACAAGTCCATTTTTGATGATATTTTCCTTGATTTTGGCATTTTAATGTGGCACTTAAATATTTATGTTGGTTAAACAAAGCCATACAATTTGTAGAGGAATAATTTTTTTAATAGTATTTATGAGACAAGAATTCATACGTACAATCCTATGTACCTTTTTAAATGGAATGGACCATATCAAAGCAGTAGAGATATTAGGTCACTTTAATAGCATCCATATCACTCAAAATCTGGAATTTAGTACTTATTTTATTGTAATCTCCGTATTAAACATGAGAACACTTGCTAAAGGTACCATGAATGAAAATTTATTTAAAAAAAAAACAAAAAAAAAGGTAAAAAGACACTCATCCGTGATGTAAATTGTCCATGCACTCATGTTCACAAGTAGACGGATGCTGCTAAACGCTGGTAGCGGTCTATCAGCAAAACTGTCACCTGACATTTCTAAACCTATTTACCCAGTTTTATTGTACCAATTCACAATCAAGGTTTTTTTCATTGGGAAACCTTTTAGCACGTACAAATAATATTGCAATAGGAATATGAAAGTCTAAATAAAATTTTAACAATTATTATTTGTTAATAGATGCAAGTTAAGTTTCCTAGTTCTCTATCCTTCGATGTCGTCCATTTAAAGGACACATAACGAAATACGTAGGTATGTATTGCTATTTCTGTAAATTAAAATAATTTTCAAAAAACGCTTTGGCACGTCAAATTGATCATGGAAGGAAACAGTGTCTAAAATAAAACTTGCTCACTAATGTCTTTGTCTCGCATCGCTGACAGGGCAACCCTTAAAATCTTAAATGATGCATCGTTGGTAAGGTCGCCCATCTCTGAATTCGGATATGTAATTTTTTTGGTTTAGTGTTTCATTTCCAGCGCATTCGACGTTGCAGGTACAAGTTTTCTCTTTTTTATACCACTTGCAACTGCATAATTTTGACGCACGATCGCATTAGCTTCTATTACATAGTGATCGGCCCGACATCCTTCCAATGACATAAACAACAGCGCGCCCTCAACTTACTTTTAAAATATTTCGAAAATATCAAATCTAAAAAATTATAGTCTCACCAAATTCAGAGAAGGAAAGCCTTTCCAATGATGTCCTATCTTCCTTCTTGCGCAATTACCAATGCTAAGGGTTTTGCCTTAGTACTAGGTATGCCATACAAAAATTAAAAAGGAAGTATATAGGTACTTAATAATTACTAACATTTAAAAGAAAAAATCATCAATATCGACCTGTTCCTAAAACGTTTCAAGATTTTTAAAAGCTTTACTGTTTTGATTATTAACAATCTCTTAAAAAATTGCCAGAATTTTTCCATGTATCTCTTCAAACTATAAAATAAATAAGAGCAAGAAAATCAAAAAGAAACTTTTAAGTTCATTCACTACCATAGTTGTAGCAAAGATAACACAAAAAAATAAGCGTTAGTGTAATTTTACTCATTCACCAATAATCAACATATAGCCATATGTGGTCAAAGAAACGTAAAACTGGTTCTAAGAAAACTGGAAACTTACCTTTTATGAACGCGACCAAGACACTACCACCAGAAATAAAATTTAATAAATTTAAAAAATAAGTATACACAAAATCAAAACCCGTGCTCAGATAAATTTTAAAATACCAGTCTGTCAAACGTTCAAGAATGAAGATACTATACAGGCGTTAAAGTTCTAATTAGTTGTGGTCATACGTACTTAAACCTGATTTTTCGGACCTAATTACTTTTACCTTGTAATAAACCCTATTCATCTTCCAGAAATAATAGAAAGGATGTCATTACGATATTTCTCTTATTGTTTCTTTATGAAGTGCAATTTGTGTTATCGGGGTTTTTTCAAATTTACCTTTAATGATAATATTATCTTAAGTCATTTCCTTTGTCACCCTTTTCAACTAAAGAAATAAAGAACAATTTTTATGTGTCTTCATTAAGAAATCTTTATGTAAGGGAGCGTTAAAATTACCTCCTTTTTCTATTTTCATCTTGATCTTATAATGTAAATATTTTTAACTTTAGACTTATCACTTTGTTTGTGTACGGTATTATATGTTGATTCTGTTTTAATATTAAGAGCATCTCAAAAGTAGCGAATATTACACATAATTGTAGATATACTATAACTAGTATTTGGTATTTAATTACTCCACAAAGACGGTTCAGTTACCTATTCTTATTTTCTGAAAGCGAAAGCGCATCAGTTGATAAAAATTATGTGTTCTTAAATTACAGGATTTAACTATATCAGACTCTTCATACAACTTTAAAAAAAACCAGCGTGATTATATTTAAGAAATGGAAATACATAAGAATCGCGATGTGTTGAAAATGAAAGACCAAATAACTATTATTTGAAACATTTTTCCCTAAAGTAGATGTTTACCAACATGTGCACTACTACATACATTCTGTAAAAGCAATCGTCTAGTAGCCTCTTAAAAATATTTAATTTTAATAAACCAAAGATTTACAGAATTTATCCGGGTGTGAATTATTCGGGAGCGAATTTTTCGAGTGCGAATTGTCCGGGTGCGAATTATCCAGGAGCAAAATGTCCAAGGGGTGAAATGTCCGAGTGCGAATTATCCAGGTGCGAATTATCCGAGTGCGAATTGTCCGGGCGCGAATTGTCCGCACAACGATATAAATGCAATCGGCCCTATATAAAGTGCGCTTAAATAGCACAGTTTAAACCGAGTTACATTTCTAGTTATACTTTTAACATCTAGTGGCATGTTCTAGTGACTTTTGGGTTAGAATAGGCCTTATAGGTATAATGACACACTTATTAGGAATTTCGGTGAATCCTTTTTTATAATTGAGGCACATCGGGCAAACTTGGTTTGTCCGAACAATTTTGTTACGCTAGTTCTTTCTTGTACTTTTGCTTGAAATTTCTTTAAATTGAAATTTGCGTTAGGAAAGAAATTTAACAACTCGGTAATTCATAAAAGAAGCGTATTGAGAGTTTTTAACGACTTTACTAATCGCCACTTTAATTTTTTATCTTCGCTACCTCTAATGTTCTGGTTAAATGAACGGACAAATAGGAGATTTCCACACCGTAAATTTTCCTTTCACCACATATTAATGATATTCCATGTTACCATTTGGAGAAATAATTAAGATGTCATTGGCAAAGGAAATACCGTAAATTATGTTATCGTGAGTTTTTATATTTTATATTCCGTTGCGAAGATCTCGATCGGTTCATAAAATGCTGAAAAGGGACCCGAACAACCATTGTCTTCTTTCCGTAGGAGACTGAGACAGTGACTTTATCTTTAGGAGGAAAAACGTCCCTACAAAAGTTACTAGAGTTGAGGTCACTGAAGGCCACGCGGGTTGTGTCATTTACTAAAGTGGTTCTGAGCTGTGATCGCTGCCTTCAAGGTCATTTCTATACAGGGTGACAATTTGAATACTTACCACCCCCCATATCTTAGTAAATAAACGAGATATTTAAAAAAATCAAAATCCGTTTCGGTAATTCAGAGGGGGAATCACAATGACATAGTTGGCGACGCACCCCCTCAAACCCCCTGCGCCCTAGCCACCCCAACTTTTAAATCTTAAATAGGGACTCCCCATGTGTGGTACGTCATTGGAAAGCTCTGAAAAAATGCTTTCCAACCATACCAAATAGCATTACATTTAGGTTAGTAATTATCGTGCAAATCAAAAAATAAACATGGAAAATTGTATTTAACTTGAACTTCCAAAGCCGACTCGACAGCAACTCATTTTTGATCGCCAGTTATAATCTATTCTCAAACTCTTGTCGAACCTTTTCAAATGTTGGTTTTGCAATATTTCGACATTCTTGAATTATTCTCTGTCTTAGTTCGTCTATGTTCGCCGGTTGCGTTTTAAATACGACAGATTTCAAATGTATCATATTAGTTTATTTTTTGATTTGCACGATAATTACTAACCTAAATGTAATGCTATTTGGTATGGTTGGAAAGCATTTTTTCAGAGCTTTCCAACGACGTATCACACATGGGGGGTCACTATTTAAGATTTAAAAGTTGGGGTCGCTGGGGCGCAGGGGGTTGGAGGGGGTGCGCCGCCAACTATGTCATTGTGATTCCCCCTCCGAATTACCGAAACGGATTTTGATTTTTTTAAATATCTCGTTTATTTACTAAGATATGGGGGGTGGTAAGTTTTCAAATTGTCACCCTGTATGTACCTATAGTAGGTGTAAATAATAAGTATAAAATAATACAGAATCCCATTTATTTTCAAGGTATAGGATGTCAGATCGTTGACCAAAACATGAAAAATTTGAACAAGAAAGTAAAGTCACTTCTTGGTAGAATGAAACCGTTCGTTCACTGCGACAGGGCGGTAATTATAATACAGTTCGACTGTTTATTATACCGCATCTTCAATCAATATTATTTAATAGCTAGAGTAACTATACGAAGCTCTGTAACTTTATGTAATAAATCGCCACCATTAATTAGTAGCAGACTTTAGGAACCATTTTCAGAGAAATTAGGCAATGACTTATAATACCACTTCCGCAATATTTTTCAATTACAAACGGTAGTATTTGCTTTAATTTACATTATAGCCGCTCATTATTTATTATATTTGCGTTTCACTGCAGCACCGATAATAGCTAGATACTAGTTAAGAATTCCATCAGCTGAAATATAAACATTTCCGTGAAGGTAGAGCAATATGTTCCGAAATGTAGAAGAAACGATGGCAATTTGTAAATTATAAAGGATTCTATTCCATCATCGTATTTCCCCCGTGAAACCTTCCTTTGAAGTTTCTCAACTGCAAAACACTGATTATTTCACGTCTGTTTTCTTTGTATATTGCTTTGATAACAACCTCCCATCATAAACAACGTCAAATTTGTCTGTGTTTTTTGACACGATAGCATTCAATGCTCGATGGTTATTTTAAATCAAAGGGGACTGAGAATTAAACATTTTATGATGACTGCAGGAATTTTTTTTTCCACGTTCTACATTTTAGATAAGTAGTTATATAAGTAATTCCAAACTGTCTTTATTTTCCAGTGCAAGAAAAATTAAACTTTCTCAAATTGAAAACCGAGAATTGTGATGTGAATTCATGACCACTCTGTATCAATTTGCTGAGTACGGGATAATGTTAGCTAAAGGCAAAGGTCTATTGGAAAAGTATTTAACAAAATTCTGCAGATTTTGTAGAACTGACATATATCAGTCACCTAGGTGGAACAACTATAAGTAAATACTACCACCCCCGTGTGAAATGCTTTATGCATCCATCTTTTATGACAATTTTATCTACGGTTTAAGTGTGGCACCGTCGAAACGTTAGATTACATAACGCAACAAAAAATGAAACTAATACACATGATTAATAACATGAACATGAAATAAATCGAAAAATTTGTGTCCCTAGATAAACCACCACATCTTGTATATTTCCCTAGCAAATGTACGTATTCCTATTACATGTTTTTGCGCAAAAAGAAAAATTATTGTACTCCACTTACGATCAGACCGTTCACCATTTCATTCTTTTCGGACATCGGCCTACAAAATTTATGAGTCGTAACAGAAAACAAGCATTTTGGTTTACTTTTGGTTATGATAAATGACACTTTTTACGACAAGTCTTCTAATCCGGCCCGATTATAAGGGATGCCCTATTTCACCGTTCGTTTTGCAACCTCTTAATCCGATTTTACCGGACTGATAAGCAAATCCTATTCGGGGATTACCGCGCGCAAAAGTTTTAAATTAATCATTCCACTACTTTAACCGGTGGTCTACAAAACTATTTCCTCAATAAATATAACAAAACTCTCCCCTAAAATTTTATTCCCGTTATTGCTATTAAAGTTTGATCCGTATAAACTTTAACCCGTTGCATGTCAATATAAAATCCATTCGGTTGCTCTAATCCCAACTTCGTCTGTAAAATCACGTAGTGGAATTGTTCACCTGGATCAACTGAGGCTACAGGCGGATATCATTAATTCATGAAGCAATTCGGCTTGCATTCATAATATGTTAAATCCATCAAATGCATCATTACAATTAGAAAATTATAATAAAAATGGACCACACTGGTTGTAATTAGACCGGCTTGACGAATTAAAACGACATAGGCACAGGCAGGAATGTTCCTGAGATTGTATCCGGGTGAAATGAGGGAATTTTGCCCTTTTGTGCAATAATTACATATTCGCCATCATGTGTAATTGGTGCAGGGAAATTAGAACGATTTCGCCCGAAAGTTGTAAATTTTTGTAAACAGTTCGTATCGAAATGCGATTTTCGGTAGTATTCAGAAAAATACGAAGAAAAATGTTGTACAATACTAACTTGTTCAATCTTACAATAATCTGGATTGAACAGATTAATTAAGCAATAAATTAGCATAACTGATTAGGTACAATAACAGTGACAAGTACGGCGCGATTTCAGTGTAAGAACGCATTGTTTGCATATTGTAATATGAATATTATTATGAAATCTTACTAGGATACAATTGTTTCGATACATTAAGAAATTAATTGTATATGTACCAAGGCTGATTAGAAATCAATTAGTATTTAGCGAATGCCTTTACTCATTTGGGTTGTAATAAGCTTTCAGTCTTCAATTTGGTAGAAGTGGCGGTCTGCCGCCTTACATTCTATCTCAAATCTACTCGATCTCATACCGAGATTGAAGTCGTGGAGGCTGGCAACCGATGGTGCGAGCCCGAGTAAGAGTGGAAAGGTGTGTCGCAAACAAGAGCTGAAGTTAGTGAAGAAGAAGAAGCAATCCATGTACGAATGGAAAGGTGCATCGCAAATTAAGAAATACAAGTTATAAGGATTTTCGCCAGAGAAGGCAGAAACAGTGACATAGGTGGAAAAATGTAGTACTTAAAAAGAAGCGTCACAAGAGAAGCATCTAGGCTGATCGAGCATTTAAAAATAGCAGAATGCAATTACGAAAAGACATGGAAAATTCTCAGGAGGAGATTCAACTACAGAAGGTTGATAGTAAGAAAAGTAATAGATAAAATTTGCGGATGCGATAAATCATCATGAGTAATGAATGACTGGGAACAGACACAACCTCCTGAGGTCCACCGGTTACCTATATGGTAACAGGGAAATGGGACGTAGAATCTGGTGAACCATTCGAGCAGTCGTCAAGGACACCAAATTAAACTTGGAGCCAAGCATTGTGTCAGAGCAGCCCCATACATTAAAAAATCCAGAAGTAGCGGTAATCAGCATGGTATCACGACTCCTGATGGAACGTACATAGTGAAAACACCTCGAAAAATGCCATTCAAAGAAGGCCAAGACATCCTAAAGTGTTCCACGCGATTCACAGCCGAAAGACGCCAAACTAGAAGAAAGTTCTAAAAACCTCATGGGCAATTATGGGGAGCTGGATGAAATTAACAAAGGAGAACAGGGTACGCATTGCGCATGTCATTAAGGAGTCCAGCATAACAACCAAGCGGAGAGTAGTACCTATTTGACGCTAAAGGCGCTGATGGGAAGAGCCAAATGTGATTAACGCACGTGCAATAAAACTTTTTTATTTATGAAAATATTTAAATGAAACTTTATATGTAAACACTACGAATAGGTATAAGTAAAATTAACGACTTTTTCAAAATATTATTTTGCGCATGCGCAATGCCAACTTTCTTATTTATGAAAGCATTTAATTGAAATGTTATTCATAGGCATTTGGAATAAAGACAAATCTAACACCAGTTGCAAAATTTGGTTTTGCGCATGTGCAGTGCCAACTTCCTTATTTACGGAAGCATTTAAATGAAATGCACATGAGTTAAACCAAATTTTTGCCACTGTGCAAGCGCAAAGCCAAAAAATATGAGTATGCACGGAATCCTTGGACCAAGCCCTTTTAAATGAGCACTATATCGCCAAAATCGGTTCAGTGGTTTAGAAGGAGTACGTGTGACGGACAGACGGACGGACGGACGGACGTCAAAGTGCAGCCAATAGCGATTTTTTACTTTGAGTAAAATACGCTAAAAAGCTAGAGAAATTGTCACTCTGGGGTTTTCCAGAGAGAGTCCATATCTGCCCTCGAAATTGACCGGGGATGCTCAGGGGCGGTGTTACGGAGTGCCGGAAGTTACAGGGGAGTGAAAAATCAACCGTGCCGAGAAATTACTCGGAAATATTTACACGAATATTTTCACGGTCGCTCAGTATAGGTCTGCGCTCAAAATTTCCAGAAGATGCCCAGGGGTGGTGACACAGGGGCGACGGAAGTGACTGCCACATTGTAATAATACGCACACAAATCCACAACATGCAACGATTTGCGAGAAATTTTTCGGTGCGGTTAATTTTTAACCCAGTGTACCGGGTGACCCAATAAGACTGTTTCTCGGCCATATCTCGAGATCTGTTCGTCATATGACTTAGGGGTAAAAAATTATTGGGTAAATCGGTCATGAAGAATCGCTGGAAAACATTTTCAAGTTCTAAAAATGACCAACAGAGGGCGTAACTGCCATATTAAATTTTAAAATTGCATTTTCTTTAAATTCGCATAATAAACTAAAAAAAATTTTTCATATTTTTAAAGAGAACCAGTTTATCTATCATTTTCGTAAAAACCAAAAGTCAGTTATTTTAAAAACAAAGATCGTGAGACAATTGAACGTGTTTTTGCAATAACCTGCTTTAACTTCTTAACCGTTTGACCGATTTTAACAAATTTGGCATTCCTTGGGCAACGAGAATCAACCAAAATATAGTTAATTTAGTGGAATCTTTCTCGGCCAAGGGGCTAGCTTTGACACTATGACCCAAAGTCCTAAAAAAATCAAAAAAATCAAATGGAATGACATGACTTTTTCTTTATGAAAAAGTAGTCAAATAACATCCAAAGAGGCCACTGAAAATGAGATTAATTAATTTGTGATTGTATAGTGGATTGAGCAGGAAGAATAGCAAATTGCTAACACTCCGCCCACTAAAAAAAAGGCGATAAAATAAAAAAAAAACATAACATTAATAAAAATGCTTAAATTGGATCTTAAATTTACTTTTTACGTATTTGTCGATGGCGCGATTTGAAAATCACCCTACAGTTTTAGGTAGGCCTTGGAAAATTAAACAAATGAAACACGATGCATTATAAAATAATAACAGCCGTAATTTGTAAATTATTCTGCTGTGTTTACATTCCGAAAGTGCAGTTTTAATTTTAAATCTTTTCTAAAATGCCGATTTCTAACCAAGAAGCATTTAATATGCTGGCGATATATTTCGAGTATTTTCAAAATCCGACCATCGCTGCCCGCATATTCTATGTGCGTTATCCAAATCGAATCGCCGCCAGCATATTAAATGCTTCTTGGTTAGAAATCGGCATTTTAGGAAAGATTCTCGGAAAGATTACAAATTCAAAAAACTGCACTTTCTGAATGTAAACACAGCAGACTTGAAAATATTTTCCAACGATTCTTCATAACCGGTTTACCCAATAATTTTTTTTATCCCTAAGTCGTACGACAAACGGTTCCCGAGATATGGCCGAGGAACAGTCTTATTGGATCACCCGGTACATATACCACCTCCGTAGCGCAACCTCTTCGCATCCCCGAGCAATTTCAAGGGCACATCTGGACTCGGTGACCGCTAAAACCCCCCACTAACCAGCAATATCTTGGCATGGTTAGTTTTTTACCCCACTGCACCCCCGGCGCCTGGAAGCTCCTAGTCTAAGAATTCCCGGAAAATTATGACTACGAAAATCCCAGAGTACCTAACGATTGCCAAGCAATTTCTCCAGCATTCCATATATATTTATTTATAATTTTTATGCAATAATAAATGCATTCTTGCACCCCTTATGCAATTTTCAAAAAATGACTCAACTTTTCTTCGTATTTTTATGCCGGAAAACGCATTTCCATCGGAACTGTTTTTTTTCCTTATTTCCCTCGTCTAAAATGTCAGTTTAATTTAAAGATTCTTGCACAAAATGATGATGCAGAACTGGTTGTGTAAATTTCCCCCGAATAAGCTATAAGAGACCCTAATACGTGATCTATTCTAATTTTTTTCATTACGCACGGGTGTAGGGTAATGGATACTACTCGGAGTACCATATCGTGCCTCTAAATTATACGTTATGACCCGAGATGACCTCATTTTCAGGGAGGTCGTAGATAAAGTATAAAATATAGCCTAAGAACTCGCATTTACATTTGAAGGTAACCACTAATGATTAAAGTGTATTTGACATTTCATTGTTGTAATGTATTCACTTTAAGAGTTTCGAGTTTAGTAGAGAATAAACCTTAGTACAGAGTAAACCACCACTTGGCGCTTGGATTCGAACCCACGCCCTTTCGGACTGGTGCCTAAAACCAGCGAAACTCGAACTCTGTCAATTTGCGTCCCGCATTGCATTTTAATCCCACCGAGAGAAAAAGTTCCACTTTAGTCCCTTAAGTGAAAGACAAATCAGGTTGATTTAGTCCACGGAGTACAAAAAAGAATGGTTAACATTTTATAAAATTTGGTTTAAGTGTTGAAGGAAAAAACTGTGAAACATATTTTTGAACAGGCATTAATGAAATTATTGATTTTCTATAGTTTCCCTTTATCCCGTTGTATCTTAATCTAATATCGGCCTTACATGGTCGAGTCTTCCGGAAGTAAACCATCCTAGGTTGATATTTCCGAAGGTGAATTTTTTTGGGGTATAGTTTTCGGAGACGAGTTTTATAATGGGAATAGAGTTGAAAACATAGCGCAGTTATTGTATGTTGATGTCGATCTTTAGGAGTCTAGGATCGTGAATTACGGAGGCGAATTTATCGGGCGGATCCTCCGGATGAAATTTATATCACATGTTTACTAAACGCTAAAGAAATTTTCAAAATTCTCTACTCTAAAGTGTATGATATGTGCACGGAGTTTGCTTTCAGAAGAAGGTTTGAAAGAAAACACAAAATTTGTCTGTATTAGTTTCTATGCAGAAGGTGTGAATATAAATCGAGTAAAAAGCCCTGTCGGGCATTAAGCTGACATTTACCATGTAAAATTACAACCAAAATCCATTTTTGTAAATGTGAAGTAATCAAACTTGTGTGTTAATACGAGTATTTATGTGTGGAAAGTGCAAGGGACAGCGGTTCGTTGTTAATTTATATCCGTTGAGGTTTCCGTTGTTCAACCCTAACTTTATTATGAAATTATAAACCCATACGAGTTTTACGGCCAGACGGCATTATTCAAAGTAATGCGAGGTTTTGTCCTTCATCAAGATAAAACACCTGGAAGACAATACGAATGTGACACATAATTGGGGATTAGATACTACTGCAACACTTCCAATAAAACCTTCACGTCATCAGGTGAAGGGTGGAATTTAACCTCACGTATTTTACTATGCAGATTAAGAATTGTTAGTGGTTTGTTACCGCTGCGTTGTCAACGAGATGTTTGTTGAAATTTTAATAATGACTTTAAAGGTGAAGCACGCAAGCGTAATTATTTATTCGTTTCAATCAAACTGTCAGAATCCAGGCGCTTTTTCAGCAAATACTACACGAAATAAACTTTTCCTCCTGCCTACAATTTAATTTATCGGTAAATAATTTCGTGTTAAATTATAATTAAAAATTCAAGTATAATATACTGAAGAAGAGTGCCTAATCGGAAAGTTTGCAAGTATCTCATGTTAAATTCACATCTCGTACAAATTCTACTAATTAATTCATCGAATAGCTAAGAACCGGCCAGGATTTTAATTTAAACCGTAATAGTATAGTAACGTAAACTTTGCGATTGCGGTATTTTCGTAGCTTTGCTAGATTTGTTTTTCTTAATTATACGCGTTTCCAGATGCATTTCCTAATCGATCCTTGGTTGGACAAAGTGCATACGGTTGCTGCATTAGACGACGAGATCCTGGAATAGGGATTAAGTTTAGCTGTATAGTGGAAAATCGTGTTTTCTTCTGGACGTAATCTTTAATGTCAATCGTTTACTTTACGACGAATACTCGTTCGACTTTACATTGAATGTGATCAAGGAAAATTGATTATACCTTAGTACACATTAGACGCTAACCAGGAGGCGATTGAAAACTCACTTCTAAAATTAGTGGTTCTTGTTATGGTCGACAGTCGGTTCTTCAACTTCACATGGCACATCGCAAAAATTGGAGCCACGATTTTTCTTGTATTTATACAGTTTATTAGGGGCAATCTTGACAAATGATAATTTAAATTTTAAAACTCGTATTTCATTAAATGTGACTTCTTCAACGCCAGCCTACTACTATTCTACTATTATCTATATATTTTGAAAGAAAAATCAAAATTATACGAAATAATATAAAAATCCCATGCTACAATAGTTTATTGTAATATTCTTATTAGACCGAGAGATAATGACAGATTTTTTGCGATAATTAGTAAACGTTTGTCACCGCAATTTCCTCTTTACATGGGTTAGAACTAGCGCGTAAACGTACATCATACGTCTGATGATCGACTAGTTCTTTTTTTATGTAATTTTTTACATTTTGACAGCACAACAAACAAAAGTTATATTTGCCAACAATTTAAAAATAATATTGGAGAGTAAAATAATTGGGCCTAGCACATTGACTATTATATTAAACTATATCTCGAGAACGTGATTATTCACAAAAGAAAAATGGAAGGTCTGGACGAGACATCCATTGGTGTTAACACCACACAACAAAGGATTTGTGTCTAAAAGAGAGCTTTCCCCCTCCAAATCCACAACTTTTATAGGGTGTTAAGTTTTGTACGTACGCTTCCAGTAGCCCTCAACACCGTCAATCGATCAGAACACAAATGATTTCTCAACTGACCTATATCATTGTTTAAATACTACAAATGCCTATTAGTCCAGGCTAAATAGCTCTAAAATAATCTATTTTCAAAAAAAAATTAGTTACCGGGCGAAATCGGGTTTTTCAGGCAGGTGAAATGAATAGAAATTGGGAAAAAATAATTAAAACAGCTGAATTTTTCGGCGGGTGAAATCACGGGGGTTGAAAGGGCTGGAAAGTGGTAAATTGTGGCAAATTGTGGCAAAACTATTAATTTTAGACGAAAATGTTAAATGTAAAAGTTATAGAGATTAAAACTTTTGTATCTGCACTATTTTCACATAACCTCCAATTTTCCTAGAAAAACCGGAAAAATTGTTTTTTTCGTTTTTTATTCTTATTTTTGCGAAAAAATGTCGTAGGTGAGGTCGTAGGGGTTTGAAATTTGGAGGAAACATAGCTTGTTTTATAAAGTTGAACCGTTTCCAAGATCTCACGATTTCTGAAAAAAACGACCTATTTTTCAAGGGGATGAAAAATCTATTTTTTTCATCGTACAGAGGTGCGTGGGGTAGCAAAATTTTCGTAACGACTTACATTTTAATAATCAAAAATCAAAAATATTATTCCAATAGAAAAATTTTAAGAAAAGCGGCAAAAACGCGTGGGGAACAGTTTTAAGATATACCGTTTTTGACAGTAGATAAATAGCTTTTCTTGCAAATAAATTTACGTATTGGATCCGCGCTAATAAAATGTTTTTGAAATCTGTCTTCTCTCCCCTCTTTAATGTTGCTAAAATATGTTCTTTTATTTCCCAGTGCCCAACTGCCTTAATTAAAACATCTTTATTATTTCTTTTTTCTGCATTTTTGCCGCAATAAAAGCAATTCGAAGTAAAATCGAATTCTTTTGCTTCCCGAACAATTTGTTTTTGTTCAATAACTCTTCTTCCTGCCAGGATTAAGCTGGTCCTGTTGATCGTTTTATAGGAATTATGAATAAAATCCTCATAAAGTTTATTCCAGGTTTTACATCTCAAATCATTTGCTTTGGTCAATGACCGGTAAAACTAACGTTCTTATTTCAGATTTTGCAAGTTTTCAACAGGCCCAACGCAATTGCATCAGCTATAAAACAGGCAGGAAGAAGAGTCAGTGAACAAAAAGAAATTGTTCAGGGATCAGGAAGCAAGATAATCCGATTTTATTTCGAATTGTTTATTGCGGTAAAAATGCAGAAAAAATAAATAATAAAGATGCTTTAACTAAAACAGTTGAGCATAAGATAACAAAAGAGAACATTTAAGCAAACATTAAAGAAGCAAGAAGACAGATTTCGAAAAAATCTTTATTAACATCCAACATGTTGATTTATCATGGCAAAAACCGTGTATATCTTAAAACAGTTTTTCCAGTTTATGGCGATTTTCTCGAATTTTTGCTATAGGAATAATATTTTTTTATTATTGTTTATTGAAATATAAGTCTTCCCGAAAATTTTGCTTCCCCGCGCACCTCTGTACGATGAAAAAAAATAGATTTTTCATCCCCTCGAAAAAGAGGTGTTTCTTAGCGGGATTCGATTTTTGAGGAAAGAAATTCTTGCAGGGAGACGTAACGCCTTCTTACAGAAGTATATGATTCCCTTTACTGAGATGCGTGGCTGGAACAGATCCGGACACAGTTGGGTATCGATCTTGCGGCGATTAGTTGTACCTTATCACATGTACTGTGGGAGGAGACCAACCCCCGGAACAACATCCCTTGATTGAGCGAGATTCTCAGTAACGCTGACCATCTCATCCCTGATGTGATTTATACCGGAACCAACACGCCAACTTTTCTTAAAGAACTTGGATAGCCAACTTAAAGATGTGTTAGCTCAGGGATCCTTCACAGACACTCTTTTTGGAAGGAAACTTAATGAACAGCAGCTCGTACGTTGAACAGTTTTAGTCAAGGATTACAACCACAGCAACGTTTCACACTTTCTTCGTCTAAAAAGCCAGCAGAAAAGCTCTCGGAAATTGGTTTTTGAACTTAAGAGGCTCACCCAGAACAGTCCAGGGTCGTTACCAGGATGGACAGACCTTCAGACCCGAACCTACATTTCTTTTCGAAACAATGGTTACCCTCGATAAGTTGTCATTTCGGGTTTGAGATGTTCAGAAACTAACAAAATGCAAGCGCCCAAGGAACCAACCTGATCATCCAATGACAGCAGAGACATTTCTAACGCGACGCAAGAACTGCGTATGTTTAAAGTATAAAGTAGCCGCATACATGGACCAATTTGTATCCAAGTCATTCCTTGTTCCTAAACCCGAAGGTTCCAAGAGGGTCATTGTAAACCTAAGATCTTTCAACCGCTTTGTTAAAACAACCCATAGAGTGCGATAAGACACTTGATGGCAGTAATCTGTTCATGAGTGAGGTCAGGCAGCCAGCATCTTTGTTTTTCCTATAAGTTGTATCACAACTAGTAAATGCGTGGAGAAATAAGAGGAAAAAAAAATAAATGAACAGCTGTCGACGTTTGAACGATGTGGATGAGACTTACTGGCAACCCATGCCACTTTTCTGGAAGATGGCCTTTTTCTTATTCGACCCCAATCCATTCAAGAGTTTGAAAGAAAAAGTTTTTATCGAGTGCTGTTCGTACGATGGAGGAGTCTGCGTCAGAAAGAGGGAGAGGGACTCCCTCAGGCCCCTCGACGCTAAGTTCATATTGCGAAATATGTCCGGGTATGAATATATGATCCTATGTCATGACAAACAAATGACTAAAAGTGCATTTAGGAAATTTTTGGGAAAATATATTGAATATTTGGTGAGCGATCTCAGGACTGATTATACCTACAGAGCTGCTTTTTGGCTCAAGTTGTAGGTAATTTTATCATCTTGAAAAGAAAGGGCGGAATATTTTCCGTCCAGTCGATAATTCTCAAGATATTTACGAAAAATGAAAAGAATCCGGAAAAAATCGAGGTTTTTCGATCACCACTCAGCTAGTACAGGTCTTTGGAAGTTGAAAATTTGGTTTTACACTCATACATCCTGAGAGCATAACAAAAAATCGGATTTACTTAATTTTTTCCAATGTTTGCATTTTTTGTCTTATTTTGCTGGCCTATTTTGATATACTAAGTACCTATATAAATACAATTCATATAATTCCAGCAACACGCTACATCGCCTAAATTAAATTTCATTCTCATATTGCCCCACAGACGCAACTATAATTTATATCGAATCTGAAATTGCATATCGGAAATCGATACACGTAATTAATAATTGGACTCGCAGCGTATCGGTTTTGAAAATGTTAAACTAATTCTTTTTACCTCCATTGTACATATTATGTACGTTGCGTGCGGGATACTCAATCAAATATAATGTATGAATTAAACTTGTTTTATTGATTGTTCTTTTTTATACTATTCATTGGGATACGATTGTAATTATCTGTAGTAAAAATTTTCCAGTATCATCTGTACCCATAGCACCAAAATGAAAAAAAAATTCAGATTAAAAAAATGAAAACGCTCGAGCATATCGATTTTGAATTGCGTTAAATCGCATCATGAACGTTTGTAAGTCTCATTCTCATGTATTGGATTTTCAACTGCATCGTTCAATCCATTCATTTCAAAATCATACTAAGAGGATTCTTATTAATATTTCATGCGGTAGTGGGAAACTTCTTTCCGTAAATAAACATTAGGTATTATTATTAATACTTTGGAATTTTCGGAAGTTGATCGAGGCTAATGTCTCCCAAATTATAAAAATCCCTTTGTAGCGGATGCCGGAAGTACACGAAGCGAGAATATTATAAAAAATCGAAAATTTTAAGTTTGTTTTGCTCCACCAAACTAGACAGGTCCTTTGTGGGTGGCGTAGTGGATCGCATACCATTGCACACACCCTGTATATGACAATATTTCAATTTATTAAGTGTAAATCTGGGGGGTTATTTAAGAATAAACACAGAATTGGTTTATTTTATTTGAATTTATTTATTTTCTTAGCTGTGTTTCCAATAGAATTGTAATTATGTAATTTCTTCAACTGACATAACACGCATTAATTAAGCAACTCCTCGGCAAATTTTGTGCCCTTTATTTAAGTGTTTGCGATCAGAAAATGCACATCTGGTGCTGATAACGGAATGCGCATATTGCTATGTAAACAATGTCGATGTAGACGTTGAAGTTTGATCGAGACTCCTGAATTAATGCCGGATCATTTATTGTTAGTCAAATCTTCTTGTCAAATTATTTAATTTATCTGATAGCGTTTTTCGTGTGTAAACAAGGAGCGAGTATTGCGTTCCTAGTTGTAACCAAGTGGACTGTTTTTCACAATTTATCGTTTATTTTTGTTATCAATTTTGCTTTGTTAAATCATTTAAGTCACAGTTTTGTTTTAATTTATGGGCATTTTGATTACTTTTGTTAAAAGGTTGATGTAATTTATTAACGATAAGAATGCATTTTATCGGCAAAACCTGCGTGTTTTTCGTAGAAAATTGTTATATCAGATAAGAGATAATTCAGCATAAAATTTTGATACGTGACTTAAGGAGTGTCAAGAAACGGAATTTTAATTTTTTAATTTTTAATTTTAAATAATAAATTTGGTGTAAGAATTTTTTTTGCCAATTTTCGAGGCTGGAGTGCCGTTCGTTGAAATTTTAAAATATGCGCGTTTCGTATTGTTCGTCAAGTAATAGCCAAAATGCTTTAGTTAGGAAGTCAGCCGAACTCGGGTAAAAGTTTGAGAAGCCGTAAAAGTTGGGTGTAGCAGTTCTCGTCTTCTGTGTCGAACGACCATCGTTTCATCTGTCGCGCGTTTGGTTAGACAGTGTAATTCGATGTAATAACATTACGTTCTTGTGACCCGAAGTGAAGATAAGTTTAAGAAAAATAAGTGTAGTGCAAGACGTTTTGTAAGTGCGTTGTTCTTTTGCCAGAATTTTTGGGAATTGTAAGTAGGTTAATATTTCATGAATTTGTTTATAATTGTTATCTAACGCTTATGCGGGGTGTGTAAACCGACATTGTCATAGTTCACTTTGATTGTTAGAATTTTATGATTAATTTGATTTGTGTGTAAAATAAATTTTGTTTGTGGGAATTCATGTAAATCGTGTGTTTATTCAAACTCCTTTAACGATCCAGATAAAGGTCTCATGCATAATTATGATTAGTTTTGTTGATCCGCACGCAAAGTTAATTTCAGGTGTCTTCAAAATTTGTTCATATTTATTTGTCACCGCCTACGTGAGGGGTAATTTGTCCAATCGGGCTTTTTCTTTTAGGAATTGTGTTTTAATTAAGTGTTTAGGAATAATTTTTTGTGATTGTTATTCAATTAATAATTGTGTGGAATACCAATCATTTGTGCGACTCGGATTGTTCTTCTCGAGACCAAGAATTCTGTCAGGTGTTAATGAAAATTTGTATAGTTAATCCTTTGAAATTTTCGTAAGTTGATCGAGGCTACTGAATCTCTTTGTTTTATTTTATTTTTATTTGTCACTCTTGCTCTAGGCTCTCAACAGGCTTACGCCCAATTACAGAGTGACCCGCACATTAGTAATTTAAATCAATACTGGTATTTTTCTATATATCAGCTGCTGAATGTGTACGAAGAGAGATTATAAAAATTTCAATTTTAATTTGTTTAAGCTAACTGGACAAGGGTGTTGTGTGTGGTGTGATTGATCGCACACCATTGCGTACAGCATTATTTATTTGGCGCCCAACGTGGGGCACTGCAATGATTATAAATACTAATATCTCTGCGTATGTACTGAAAGTATTTATTACGGAGTATGGATAACTATAAACCGATTTGGATCCTACACGTATTGTCAAAAGTATTTGAAAAAATTCTCTGTGAGGGAGACATTACATGCGCACCAGTCCTGTTTCCGAAAAGGAAAAAGCACTTCGGACGAGATCATCGACTAATAAAATATTAAATAATTTCAACAATTTACTTTATTTTTACGCCTAATTGGAAAGCTGAAAGTCATTTATAAATTTAGTGATACAAGTATAAAGCACCTAATTATGCGTTTGTTTCAACAATGAGACCTCGGAACGACTATGGATAACTAGTGGTGCCCGCAAGGGTGTATTTTGAGCCCTTTGTCATTTTTAGTCTATATTAACAACCCTTCATTGTACTGTCAGTTGTTCACTATATACAGACTCTTAATTTCAATCGACGCCACGTATCACGTTGCTCATAAAAACACGGTCGGTCAAGGACATTCCTCTTTGAAAATAATGTGATGAGACAGTAGCGACTAAGGGGAACTCGACCATCGCTCCCTTCCCCACCCAAGAGGAATTCTCTCCCTTTCCCTTTCATCATTCTTTCTGTCAGACATAGGGTTCTCATTCTCAGTCCGCCGAGATGTTGTTTTCCTTGTTGCAATACATTCGAATAAGATAACTTTGTAGTTCTGAAAAAACGCGGAATTCTTTCTTTCATTCGGATGTGTGAGGAACGTGGTCTACTGCAGAATAAACGATTTATACAGGAGTTGGAAGAAATCGGTGTTCAGGACGTCTGCAGAAAGAGGTTTAAAATAATGTTGTCGCGTCGGTTCGCCGTGGTGGTGATGAATCTCCTCAACCATCGACATATAAAGGATCAAGAGACTCTTCGGAATCAAAATCATTGAAGAATATCTTAAGTACCAAAAAAATTCCTGTGTCTCTACGGAATGTTGTCACTCTGGGCGTGAGTGGGAACAGCTGGTCGTCGAGGGGATGAATGGGTCTGACAAATTATACATCGTTTTGCTTCTGTACATTGCAGCTGATCCTAGGTACACAATCAATGCCACATCAAACTGTACCAATCTAAACCGACAACTGGAGTCAAAAGAGGGCATTTTCAGCCAAAAATCATCACTGACTGGAGTGTACACATTCTTTCCTCACTGAAAACAGGGAGCAAAGTCATTTCATGTGCTTACAGTGAGGCGGGCTGATCGAAAGCTCAGCCATCTTCTTACGAGAAGAATCCACTCACACCTCAAATGGAACAGGATCAGACTGAATCGGACAATTTTGATTCGCCCACGAAGCGTTAAAAATTAACAATTCTAACCAAAAATCATGTAAGATCTGTATTGGGAAACGTTTGTTTTGGAGTAAAAACAACAAAGAGTTACTGGAGCAATTATAATGAAAAGAAACAAAAACGTGTACATATGCAAACACCTTCGACGCTAACCTTACTTTCATAGAACTTACTTACTAAAACATTTTAGCAGTGTTGCCATACTTAATATTTCTAAGCAAAAGACAACATCATTTTATTGTTATATTTCACAATCTGGTTTACTTTTTAGCGCATTTCCACAAAAATTAAAATAAATGCTCTATTGTTTTTTCTTTTGCTCTATTTAGAGTAGCTGTGAACGAGGACCTATTAACCACCACTACCCATCTCTACTTTGTCTGATCTTACCGTAGTACATAACTAAAGGTAACTTTGTACGTATGCTTAAAGTGCATCTAACATATTTTTAAAAATTCAGTTCTTTCAGCCGATGTTTTTACGGTCATTTTGTTTCGTTTTTCATATCCCATTAAAAATTCATCTTTTGATGGAGGAATTCGAAATCTGTATCATGCAAGCCAGAAGTCGTGGTACCTACTAGCCTTTGGAGTACATTTGAATTTGTATCCCGTTAAATGAGTACTTTCCTCTATACCGGAGTCGAAAATTGACCCAAACCTCATAATTTCACCTTTTTGGCAGAAAGTGTCCATTTTTGGAGGAGTCTACTTTAAAAACGTATAGAAAATTAGTAAGTTTAAATTAGTAGCTTGTTATTTTTAGGAAATTTGTATACTGATTGTGATTCGAGTAACTTTGACATTCTAAGGAATAGAAAGGTATGTGTATGTGTATATTATGAACGGGAGAATGTACTAATACCGCATTATATGGTAAAGATAAAATATCTAGATAAGAATCACATTTAAGAGGGACAAGGACCACGAAATAAGCATTACATTTTTTATATATTTCTTTTTATGAGTTTTTATGAGACAATATTTTTATAAAGGAACGTGTAAGGAAAGTTGGAACTCGATCGCTTTTGTGCTTATTAATCTATTTAATCACTAAAGTCATTACAGTTTCATCGAACCATTAACATTAGAGTTTGTATTTTAGATCTGAGAAGGAGAGATGTTTTTCTATCTCTTCTTAACACACCTGCACACGCGCGCGACTCAAAAGTAAAACGCCCGGATTCGAAAACAATATTACCTAAACTCAATAAATACTGATTAGCTATTAGTCACCTCTAGTTTTATATGTACGATTCATGTGTGTGTGGAAGTGTGCCATCAAATAAAATTTTACGGAAAAAGTAAATTACTAGTGCACAACGGCGAAAATTCATTATTATTATTGCCTCCTTCTTGGCACTGTTTTCTTAAAAAAAGTCTCACTAAAACGATATTATTGTTAAATGCTAGAAATAGGCGTTATGTAGTAATAAAATGAAAATATCCCCAAGGACCACACAATATGCAACAAGATCGTGTCACATTTTTTAAATATTGCAGCTCAGCCAGGAATCTGTAATTATCTATCCAATTTGGTTGCTTTATGGAAGTAGAAAAGTATCTACGAGATGACTGCACGTTTTAGACTGTGGCATTTGCTGTCGTTGAGTGTAAAGTATGTCTGCTTTGTTCACCAAGTCGTAGTGGCGTATCTGTGACAGTCTGTCTAGAAGGACTAATGTAAGGCGCTTAGAAAAGCTTGTCAACGAAAAAACAAAGAATGATTGGCAATAACACCATAAAAATGCACTAAGACAGTCACACGAGGACATTTGAACTGTCCGGTAACAAGGGTGCAGGGTTCGTTGATCTGTAAGTGGTTTAACTATATGTCAAAAGGACACCATGAGAAAAGTGCCTGTTAACTGCAAGAGTAAAAAAATCAATGACACAGCAATTCGCAAAAAAGATAAACGTGAAGAATTATCAAAAGGAAGAGCATTGTATTATCATCATAAGCAACATGTCTAATGTCAAAAAACCATGCTGAAATGTTTGGATGAATAGAAAATAAAATTGATTCACTAGAAGGAAACACATAACAATGTACCTTATCTTTTAACTTTCACACACATTACATTCAAAAAAGGTAAAATCGAGTTTTATTACAAACCCTCTTTGGAAAAAATGAGTTACAAAAGTATGTATATGATTGGTCACTTTTAACAATACCATTAAAAGTACAAACAAAACAAAGTTAATTTCATACTAGTCGACTTTTTAATTGTAGGTAACAATTTCAAGTTTTGCAGTACTTCCCGAAAATATAGGTTTTATTACAAAAATGAGGACTTTTATAAAATACCTGCCGACAATATTATTATTGTTGCTCGTTAAGGAAATTGGATAAAGTACAACAACAATGAATTAAAAATTTACGCTGTGGGCGTCACGCTACAAAAGAATGGACGAGAAGTCGTAAATGAAAAATATACGCTTCAAAATCTATTTAATAAAAAATATGTTCTCCGTCGTTCATTTTCTGACACCGTGACATATTTCTGTTAGAGAACCTAGAAATATAAGGCGCAAGAGGAAAGAATGCGGCAAAGAGCGTTATAAAGGTAGAACTCACCGCCTGTATCTTGACATCGAGGGTGAGATGCACGATTTTTCCGTTCGCGCGCGTTCTTTCCACACCCTTTATATGCATATATGGAAATCAATTTTAAAGACATTAAAATTGGTCAAGACGCGCGTAAATTCTTCCATTAAAATTTCTCTCAAAAATTTGGGTCGAAATTTGCAACAAAAGATAGAGTATACTTGAAAAGGTGCCTCGCCAATTCGCGTTTATTGGAAAGTTTTGCCAAAAGCGCGAGACGGAGGATACTAGGCCGAGAGCCTGACTAAAAGGGGTTGCTTCACAGCAAGGGCTGCTTGTGAGTTTTGCCGACAGCGCGCGCACTCTTCCCATCTCCCGTACCGAGTTTTCCCCGGATGTCCCACACTCCCCACTTCGCCGAAAAATCTGTCTTTTTATGCTATTTATCTCCTCCTTCGTTTCGTTTACATGTTCCTATTTCATTTCACATTTCCACTTTACTAAATCTGCTTTCTTGAATCGTTTATCATGGCATACGTCTTGAAATGGAAAATGTTTGGGGCATACTTTCTTATCTCCTCTGAAAACCTCATTATTTTCGTCGTGCGCCGTTAATGATGCCCAGATTTTAGGGGTAATCAATAAGGAAAAGAAACTGAATGTGGTACTTTTTAAGTAATGCCTAGTTGAGTTATTTTTTACGTTTTGGCCGGGATACAGAGCCTCTCAATTATATTCGTTTTGAAAGAATATATACGCGGAAAATTTGGGAAAAGTGTTACCGTTTTATTACCGATAGCAAATACTAAGAGCAATGCAGGCAAAATGTTCCCTTTGTTAGGTCGACTAGCGTATATGCAGGAATTGTAAACAAATTGTAGTAAAATGTTAATCCTAGTTTAATTAACGCAGTCACTATATTTTAGATGAAAAGGTTTTGGTATAAATTTTCCAATCACGGCGCATAATTTTCCCTTTACACGTACGTTAAAATAATTGCACGTTGGTAAATTTTGCATGGTCAATGACATTTTCCTACACCATAAAAGTCAAGAAAATGACACATTACTGGCGAGGAAATATTGAAGTGCGAGGCCCCTTGGGGCCGAGTACTTTAATTTTCGAGTCAGGTAATGTCATTTTACAGACGAGTTTTGTATTAAATTTTACCCGAAATCGTATTTTAGTATATTGTATAACATTTCAATTTGTATATAACACTTTTGTCAATCTGTCAGTGATGACAGGACTCATTATAGATATTTAGCAATGTCAAAAATGCGGCCGGTAAAGTGACGGTGTAGCCAGAAAGTGATAGCTACGGCCAGTAAAGTGACAAGCGCCAGAAAACGTAGTCTGCACTGCCTCTGTCCAGAGTTGGACTGGGTCACTGGGTCAACTGGGTCACCTGAGTCACTGAATTGAACTGGGTCACGTCATACTCTCTTTAGTTAGACTCAGTGACCCAGTTTGACCCAGTTTGGCCCAGTGACCCGGTTTGACCCAGTGACCCAGTTTGACCCAGCGACCCAATTTCACCCGGAGACCCAATTTGACCCAGTAACCTAGTTTGATCGAATAACGCAGTTAAGTCAGACCTCGGTTCAAGTGTACAGATTAATGAAATAAATGAAACTTGATGCTGGTTTGTTGAAAATAATACTCGATTGCTTGACAACTGCCATTTCTGTGATGTTTGCTTTAATACTGCCGTAAAAAACTTTCCATGTCCCGAATTGTATTATGGTAATGTTATTTCTGAACAGTTCCCTCCTTCATTTCTTTGCTTCAGGGCTTACCAGTTGCTTACTGGTGTTCATTCGCATTTAATTTTATTCTACCAGTTAGCTTAATCCAAATAAATCTTTGCTCTAAATACTTTCATTGACTACTTGAGTACAAACTATAAACAAATGCATTTGATTTTTTAGGTATTAGTTGTCTTGAATGAAATTGGGCTACGTGCTTGTTGGCGAATAATATTGAGGAAGTTTTTTTTTTAAATTAAAAGATACTTGAAATTGTTTTGGATGCCAAAATGTAAATACCAATACAAACCTAATGCCATAAATTTGAATAAAAATTAACCTTAAGACCTAGGGGTCAACGGTTTAAACTGGGCCACCGGGTCAAGATGGGACACCGGGTAAAGCTGGGTCATTGGGTCACCGGGTCAAGCTGTGCCACAGGGTCAAACTGGGTCAAGCTGGATCACCGGGTCAAGCTGGGTCACCGGGTCAAACTGGGTCACTGGGTCAAGCTGGGTCACCGATTCAAGCTGGGTCACCGGGTCAACTGGGTCGCCGGGTCACTGGGTCAGTAAACTAACTGAGTCACCGGGTCACTGGGTCACTCTATGCTTGACCCAGTCCAACTCTGCCTCTGTCATGGAAACTCAAATTTCCTGACAGAAAGTAGGCATGAAAATCAAGATTTCAAGACGATTTTGGGTAAAATTATGTACCTATACATACGAGGGACACTAGAAAAGAAATCTATCTAGCCATGGAAGAAACAAATGATAAACTTGCAATGTGCCACACAAATTTGATCTTCTTGTGACAATTACTTTGCATTTCATATGGTGTTTTGTGCGACATATAAGATTTCCCTGAAGTTAAAGCATCGCAGTGCCATAGAACTTTTCACTAAAGACATAAGCCAGAAACAATTCGCCAGAGAATGGTTGCTGTGTATGAATATGGCAAGTGGTAAAATTTTAAGCTAAATTGTTTCGGTGGGGACGGGAATTTACGATCCACGAATCAGGTTACGAAAGTTGACGCAATGGTTCTCGAAGATAGATAGTGTCAAAATCGGCACTATCGGTATGACATTAGGAATATTCGAACCATAATCCACGACCATTTGAACACGACCAAGGTGTGCAGAAGGCAAATTTCGGAATGCCGTTTTGCAGCTTTGGAAAAGGGTGCTGACTTTTTGGCATAAATTGTTATTGGTGATGATACCATTGCGACCCAACGAAGTTGGGATCCACATAATGGATTCACAAAACTTTTCTTCCTCCAAAAAAAAAGTCACGCTTCCAATCATCTGCTGTAAAGCTGAAGACAACAATTTTTTTGGAATAATCAGTGTGTTCTCCTAATCGAATCCATGAAAAGGGGAACTACTTTCATTGCAGAAGTCTATAGCAACACTTTACCAAATCTTTGCAAAATCATTGACGATAAACGGCCCTCTCAGGCCAACTGGAAATTATTCCTGCTGTACGACAAAGTTGGATTGGGTCGGGAATTATTATGTTGCGGAACATAAACATTGTAATAGCAAATGGATTGCGGTAGAGAAATTAATGAACGTCATCAAGGCCACAATTACAAAGGCGAAGACTGATTACAGTGACCGTATACAGTATGGCCATAAAGCTCCATCACCCACACGTTAGTAAGGGAGTATTGCATTTGGGTAAAAATGACCCCCCACTTTTTTGACGGAAAAGGTTAATTTCCACCAATCCAATCTATTTGGCCAAAACCTGGCGGATTTCCCAACCAATGACCACACTATTTCTATAGGGTTACTGTAGTTTTGATTCCACGCATCCCTATGATTCCAAACGACATTCGACTTCAAACGGTTACAATTCAACAATTCCAAATCCGGTTTGCATTTGGAACGTTGGTAAAAAAACGCAAAGGCTGCCGTTAAGTGTTTGTGGGAACAATCTGGAAAATCCATGTTTTTTACATGACCAATATTGTATGACTCCTGATACCGTATCGGAAATCGTACAAGGCCCATTACTTCAATTTCCCAGTCAGGTAATGATATTAATGAAATAATTTCAATTTTTATATAGAACTTTTGATTAATGTCAATCTGTCAGTGATCACAGAAGTCATTATAGACATTTAGCAATGCCATAGATGCGGCCGGTAAACTGACGGGGCGGCCGGTAGTGACAGGTGCGGCCAGTAAAGTGACAAACGGCAGAAAACGTAGTCAGCCGTGCCTCTCTCATGGAAAGTAAAATTTCCTGACAGAAAGTGAAAATGAGGGTTTTACGAAGATTTTGGGTAAAAGGTATTAAGAGCCGGGCGTGAGGCGCAGTTCAGTTAAAACTGGATTGTGGTGCTAAAGGTTCCTGGGTCGAATCCGGGTTCGGGCATGGATATTTGTAAGTGTATAGTGGATTGGGCTGGTACAGCCGCCTTGGCTGAAACCCCGCCCACTCAAAAATAAAGGCAAAATAAAAATAATAGTTATTTACATAATAAGTCATGAAAGTGAACGTTTACATTGACGCGTGGAGCTATTTGAAAAGTACGAGGAGCGTAGCTTTCGAGTATTGCTTTATGCCAAGTCAGGTAGACTCACTTTCATGACATATTGGCCCGTATGAATAAAAGTAAGCAAATGCTTATACTTACAAAATTCAAAGTAAATACTCGTAAGTGCTCCTTCGCACTGGGCGACTTAGCAGCGCTGCTAAGCAGAAGGACAGGACGCAGTGCAGCGCTGCTAAACCATGCTAAACAGACCAGTATGAAGGGGCAGTTACGAGTATTTACTTGAAGTATAAGCATTTGCTTACTTTTATTCATACGGGCCTGTTGAAAAGAAAAACATTAAAATTAGTTAGATCAAGGTTTCAGTGTGTCAAATAAATAGATTTGTTTGTTGACTGTTATAAAAAAAAACTGTACGTTTATTTTTATTAAAAATCGTCTTGAATATCTCATCGTCTCTCGTCGTCTCGATTTTTTCAACATGGTAGCAGAGCGTGGTTCCCTATAAAAGAAGTTGGACATTGAATTTCTTTTTGGAATGGAACTTCAAGTACATGGGATCAAGAAACTCAGAGGAACGGAAAACTGGATTCTTTGGAAGTTTGCAGTGAAAAGTTTACTTCGAGGAATAGATGGAGCATATGAGGTATGCATCGGCGAAATTGGGAAGCCAGCTCCTTTGAGAGAGGAAGCAGGAGACGCCGATCGAGCTGAATATAAGGCCAGCTTAAAGCTTGGGATAAGGCGGATCGCGCAGCGAGTCAGCTGATTGTAAAAAACAATCGATTCTAAGGTATTAGCGTTGCTGGTTGCGTGTGAAACAGCACAAGAAATGTGGTTGAAACTACATTCAGTTTACCAACAGCAGACCAAGCAAGCTGCACATATTGTACAGTCAGAGTTTTTTGTATTTCAAAAAAAACCAGTTGATGCATATTGCCAAATTTGAACAATTAATTTTGCAGATGCAGCAATTAAATGTAAAACCAGACGAGTCATCGATTGTTGTTAAATTACTAGATTCACTTCCTGATGAATTTGAAAGTTTACGACAAGCTTGGTGGGCAAGGTCAGAAAACCAGCAAACTTTCAACAATCTAGTGGACCTTTTGACAACGGAAGACCAGCGACAAAGACAGCGAATTGAAAAACAAGATGAGTTAGTTGCACTTATGGCTAGTAAGAAAAACCATAGTAAAAGTTATAACTACAGTACATCTGGTGAGTCTTCACGTAGCAATGTTAAGAAATTTGATATTTCTAAGGTACGATGCCACCGATGCAATGTTTTAGGCCATCTTCGAAATAATTGTCCAAAGAAAACCGAAAATAAGAAAACTCCAGCGGAAAATTTTTCAAAAACTGAAGCATTTGTTGGAGAAGTTCTTAGTGCTGAAGAAAATGATGTCTGGATTGTTGATTCTGGAGCAACGGATCATATCACACATCGCAAGGAATGTTTTTCTTCATTTGAATTATTTGAAGAACCTGTTAAGATTTACATTGGGGACAAGTCTACGATGAATGCGCTAGGCAAAGGAACTATACAGTTTGATGCGCTAGTCAATGGAATATGGAACGCATGTCATATGGAAAACGTGTTGTATGTACCAACAGCACGAAGAAATCTTTTTTCTGTGACGTCTGCTTTGGACAAGGGAATGTCATTTAGCTCAACTAACAAAGAGTGTACATTTTCAAAAGGAGGAGTTACAAAAGCTTGTGGTGTAAGAATTGGACAGTTGTTCAAAATGATCATCTGCATAAAGCCACCAAAAATTCCAATGGTAAGTGAAGCAAATATTTCATCTAAAGAGACGTTGCAGATATGGCATGAAAAATTGGGCCATCAAAACAAGTGTCACGTGAAACAGTTGCTAAAGAAGCACAAAATTGAATTCATTGAGGGTGACGATTTTTGCGGAGCTTGTGTTGAAGGCAAGCAGCATCGTAGTAATTTTTTGAAACGTCAGCAACGTGCAACCGAACCAGGAGAAGTAATAGCAGCTGATATTTGCGGTCCCATGGAATGCCTTTCATTAGAAGGATCAAAATATTTTTTGTGTTTTACTTGCGACTATTCGAAAATGCGTATTGTTTATTTTCTCAAAGAAAAATCCGAGACTGTAAGAAAAATTGCTGAGATGTTGAAAGTTGTGAAGAATCAACTTGGGAGAGCAGTAAAAATTTTTCAATGCGGCGGTGGTTTGGAGTTCGATAACGCTGAAGTGCGGAAACTTATGATGGAGAATGGTATAATATTGTCGGTTACGAATCCATATAGTCCAGAACAAAATGGTTGTGCAGAGAGGACAAACAGGACTGTCGTTGAACTTGCCCGGACAATGCTTCTTGCCAAGAATTTACCGAAACAGTTGTGGGCTGAGGCTGTAAATGCATCTATTTATATTCTAAATCGTACTGGACAGAGTAGTATTCCTGGACAAACACCTTATGAATTGTTTGTTGGTAAGAATATCCACTTAAATAATTTTCACATTTTTGGTACAGAATGCTATGTACATGTACCAAATGTAAAGCGAAAGATATGGGATAAAAAAGGAAAACGTGGAATTTTTGTTGGGTATTCTGATAACGTGGACGGATTTCGGATTTGGTTCAAATCAAAAAAACAAAATTGAACGCAGCAAAAATGTAGTTTTTGGGCCGGAATTGACTGGAAGATTGTTAACTTTATTTCCAAATGAAAATCATAGTCATGGTAACAGTCACGAAAGAAATGAAGTAGTACCACTTCCGGTAGATGTACCCGTTAATCAGGTTGACGATATAATACCTCTAACAGAATTTGCGGAAGATATAGATGATGTTGACGAACAAAGACAATTGCGTGATCGTACAACATTAAAAGCGCCAGAGCGATTGCTAGACATTATGATGGCTGAAATAGAAGAACCAAAATGTTATTCTGAAGCAATACAAACTGCAGAACAGAGACACTGGAATAAAGCAATGAAAGAGGAATTGGACTCGCTTGAAGAAAATCAAACTTGGGAATTGGTTGACTTACCGAAAGGTAAAAAAACCATCTCAAATCGTTGGGTTTACAAGATCAAGCGAAATTGTACTGGAGAAATTGCTCGGTATAAAGCACGATTGGTTGTTCGTGGTTTCAATCAGAGAGAGGGCATTGATTATGAAGAAACATTCAGTCCAGTGGTACGTTTTGATACTATTCGAATTTTTTTGAGTATTGCAGCAAAGGAACGGTTAAAATTAGCTCAATTTGACGTAAAAACTGCTTTCTTATATGGATTCATTGATAAAGAAATTTATATGCAGCAACCTGAAGGTTATGAGGATGGTAGTCAACAAGTTTGCAAATTAAGAAAAGGTCTCTACGGTTTAAAACAGTCACCAAGATGTTGGAACAAACGTTTCAAGGATGTTCTAATTTCTTTTGGATTACAAGAGAGCAAAGCCGATTCATGTTTATATTTTCGTCTAAATGAAAATGATAAGTTGTTGGTTATTCTTTATGTTGACGATGGTCTTGTTGCTGCCACGAAACAAGAAATCATTGAAGATTTCTTGGAAAAATTGAAGGAAGAATTTAAAATAACTATTGATAAAGTTGTTGGAAGTTTCCTGAATATACAAATTGATCGTTTCGATGATGGGTCAATTTTTATAAGCCAAAGAAATTACACTAAAGGACTTCTTCGGAAATATAACATGACTGATGCAAATCCTGTATCGATTCCTATTGAACGATGTCAACTGACAGGGGAAGTACTAAATACTGAACGAACTAATGCCCCTTACCGAGAAGCGGTAGGTAGTTTATTGTATTTGACAGTAGCTACACGACCTGACATTGCCTTTGCTGTCAATTATATTTCGCAATTTGTAGAAAACCCTCAAGAGCAGCATTGGACAATGGTAAAGAGAATTTTAAGGTATTTGAAAGGTACTATTAATTTTGGTATTTGCTATACTGTTACTGGACATTTTCAAGAATTAGAGTCCTACTGTGATGCCGATTATGCAAGTGACCCTAATACGCGTCGCTCAGTAAGTGGAGTATTTTTCAAGTTCTGCGGTGGTGCTATTGTATGGACAAGTAGAAGACAACAAAAAGTGTTTCATTATCGACGACAGAAGCGGAATATGTAGCTGCCAGTGAGGCTGCTAAAGACGCTGTTTGGTTGAGCCGCTTATTTAATGAAATTTCTCCACTATTTGATGTACCAACTCTTCTGATAGATAATGCAAGCGCTATAAAACTTGCTAAAAATCCAAGTTTTCATAAGCGCTCTAAGCATATTGATGTTAGGGCACATTTTATTCGAGAAAGAGTACAAAATTGTCAAATGAAGATTGAACATGTATCTAGTGAAAAACAATTGGCAGATATTTTAACAAAACCAATTGCAAGACCCCGGTTTCAAGAACTTCGAACCAAAATTGGAATGATTGAAGTTGAAATTGGTTAGAAATTATGTTAGGTATATCTGTTATTTGTTACAAGAATTTTGTGTTTTAGGGGAAGTGTTAAAAAGAAAAACATTAAAATTCGTTAGACCAAGGTTTTAGTGTGTCAAATAAATAGATTTGATTGTTGACTGTTATAAAAACTGTACGTTTATTTTTTATTAAAATCGTCTTGAATATCTCATCGTCTCTCGTCGTCTCGATTTTTTCAACAG
>NW_022170663.1:30330630-30331749 GCF_008802855.1 Photinus pyralis
AATAGAAAGTCCCAATAAATGTGTATACCAAAATTCAGATCTTTACCAATTAATGTTTTTATTTGTCCAAAATTGCACTAATTTTACTGGACTATATCGCTATCTGCTCAAAATTTACGTAAAAGTGGTGCTACTCTTTTTGAACTCGGAAACAGAAGCCATAGAATCTAGAAGCACATATCTCAATTTGAAAATTTGAAAAATATAACCTCTGAAAATGCTCTTTTATGCATTTGGCAGTAAATTTGCCACACTTACTGTAACTGTAAGTGACTTACATACCAAGCTTTGTTGTAGATCTTAGATGTCCCTTTAACACTTTGTCAATGACACTTCCCTACCCTCCAGTTTCGCTCTTACTCTTTCGATATTTAATGATCGAGGTGTTCGAGTTTTGACCTAATCGGCAGATGCATCAGTTCATGCCCACTGATTTCCCTTCGTAAATACTGATGAGAACACTCTTCTTATTAAATGATTATATTAAATATTGCTGTGTAAACAATGTCGGTTTGGACGCTCAGGTTTAGATCTAGGCATTGGAAGCGAATGCGGGTGGTTTAATTATTAATGAAATGAATTTCGTCGGATTATTTACGAATAAACATAAAACGATTTTGCGTATCTGCTTTATTTATCTTATTGAGAAAGAAAGGGTATTTCTTAGAATTAAGGTTAAGAAGATTTTTTATCCCGATTTCTGCTATCAATTTTGTTTTGTTAATGCATTTGTGACAACTCCTACTTGATTAATTAGGCTTTTCGTTTATTTTGTAAAATATCAATATAATTGTTTAAAGATAAGGTGACTTTTTAATCGTAAAAAAACTGTTTGTTTTCGTAGAAATGTTATATTTTAGATAAGATTATTTCCGAGTAAATACGTGACCAAAATCAAGCGCCCTGTCGCAGGTTGTTGATGCGTATCGAGTAACCAAGATTTCAATGATATTTAATGGGGGAAGTCCGTTTAAATACCAAAGACGCTTTTTCCCAGTTTCGAGGCCGAGTTGCGGTCCTTTGAAGAAGCCGCCTGTCCAGTTCCAGGCCGAGTTGCTGTTTGTTGGGAAGACGCGCGTGTCTAAGTTTAAGTTGATGGGAGAGTTGGTTGCCTTTTTT
>NW_022170663.1:30331849-30339349 GCF_008802855.1 Photinus pyralis
ATAATAATAATAATGTTTATTCCCACAAAAACAACTAATAGGAAAACAAAAATAAAATAAATAAAGAAAATAAGAATAATGTGGGAAAGGACTGCATTCAGTGTAGCAATACCCTGATCTTCCATGCAGCCCTGTCAAGCATAATATAATAGCATCACACATATATATATATATATATATATCAGTAACACCAATGAACGAACACTCACCACGCATTAAGAAAGAAAGAAAAAAAAATATATATATAAATAAGAAGAAATGCTACAAAACCTATAACGGCAATGTATTTGATATTAGCAACTGGCACATTTTAGATTTGAATGATGATGGACTGAGCATTTTGAGAGACCGCGGAATAGCATTATATATTTTTACCACGTTATACGAAAACGATTTTTCAAAATAACGGGTACTGTGGGTGGGAATATCTAACAGACCCCTATGTCGTAAAAACAAATTATGCACATCCGTGCGGTAACTTAAACGGTCAAGCAAGTATCCAGGAGTTTGGAAATAAAATAATTTATGATAGAACACAGATGAATGCAATATTCTCCTTTGATGCATATTAAGCCACCCTGCTTCCACAATTTTGTGAGAGATGTGATCCCTACGTCCGATACCGTAAACAAATCTTAAGCATGCATTTTGCACTCTTTGGATCCTCGTCGCCGTGACTTGTTCAATACATGCCCCATAGACTACATCACAAAAATTAAAATGGGACAAAATCACAGAATTAGACAAATGCAATTTAATTTTAGGAGTAAGAATATTTCTATTGGGGTACAGTTTTCTTAGAGTCCCAAACGCTTTGCTCACACAGGCACTGACATGCTGTGTAAATTTAAGATCTGCATCCATGTTTAGACCCAAATTACGTGACATGTTCATTACAGGCAGCAGCACATTTCGGAGATGAATTTTAATAAAAGGTTCCCTAGCTAATTTACGACCGAAAATAACAACCGCAGATTTTGTCGAGTTAATGTGCAAATTGTGGTCTAGAGCAATATCAGCCAAAGTATTTATCTCCTTGTTCACTATTTCAACGGCTTCGTTCAATTTAGCAGGATTAAAACTATGATAAATCTGCGTATCATCCGCATATTGATGGTACAGATTACTACAAATGGAATTAGAATAAATAATATATAAAAATGGTCCCAATACGGAACCCTGCGGAACACCCCGTCGTATGTCAAGTGAAGAGGAACGAGTATTATTCACAAGAACGCTCTGCCGCCTACCTTGAACATAAGAAGAGATTAATTGTATAGCCGTAGAATGAAAACCGTAGTGATGTAGTATTCTAAGGAGTAGTTTATGGTCGATAGTGTCAAATGCCTTTGAGAAATCGAGTAAAACTGCTATTGTGAGCTTCCCTGAGTCAGTTGCCCGTATGATATCATCCGTGATATTTAGTAGTGCAGAAGTACAGCTGTGACCTTCTCGAAATCCAGATTGGAACTTAGACAATAAACGGTTGTTTTTGAAGTAATCACTAATTTGAGCCTTCATTACCTTTTCCAGGACCTTGGATAAAGTCGGCAAAATACTTATTGGTCGAAGGTCCTTGTAGTCTTTAGGGCATCGATTTTTAGGAATGGGTCTCACAAGTGCAGTTTTCCAAGCTGTAGGGAAAATATTAGAGGATAGGCAGACATTGACAATGTGGGTTATATAAGGAACCATGGACGGACAACACATCTGAATCATTTGAATATTGATGCCATCAGAACCAAAAGCTTTAGACTTAATCCCATTGAGTATAGTTAACACTGTTGTATCATCAACAGGAGTGAATGTAAATATGGTGGTGACATTAGGATGAATGGAGTTATAACCATTAGACGAGGTATGTATGTTATTCGAAGGAACAGAGTTAATGAAATAGGAGTTTATGTCATCGGGATTACTTAAGTGATGTGGGATTGTAGAATGATTCTTCTTGTAAATATCTAAGTTATTAATTGCCCTCCACAGAGATGTTTTATGATATTTAGCTAAAGTAAAATTTAAGTAGGCTTTCTTTTCATTTTTAATTGAAACGGACACTAGACTTCTAAGAGATTTGTAATACTCAAAGTGCCCAGCGATTTTGGTTCGTTTGTAACGTTTATATGCACTATCTCTTAATTTCATCATAAATTTTACATTACTAGTTAGCCATGGTAATTCCGGTTTGTTAAGAAGTTTGGTTTTAAGGGGGAAATACAGATCAAAAATATAAAGCAAGATGCCAGAGAATGTGTCAACCTTATCATTTACACTAGGTAACATATATATTTCATGCCAGTTGAGTTGAGACAGTGTTAAATCAAAATATTGAGATACTTCATGAAAATTATAGTAGTCCCTATAAGTGAGTCTTGACATAATTGGACGGTCACATACAGTAGTTATGGAGCATGTTATGAAGTTATGGTCAGAAGCTAAATGAGAAAGTGTAACCGCAGAGAACAAAACAGTCTGCGGATCGGACACAAGAATATGATCAATTAGGGAGGACGAAAGTGCTGTTACCCGAGTTGAATCTTTAATTATTTGTTGTAATCCGAGCGCATCCAACATTGATTTATAACGAACGACACAAACTTCTTCAGATTTCAAATAATCAATGTTAAAATCGCCCAGCACATAAATATTCCTATGAATCGGTAGAATATTGCACATCGCATCCTCAAACTCCGCGATAAAATTTAAAACATTGGTATTGGGAGGCCTATAGACAACACCCACAATAAATATTACCTTATTTTTATCAACAACTCGTAACCAAAGCTGCTCATACGTTTTAGAAACATCTTGTTCTATAAAAGTTGCTTTGTAGTTTGATTTCACGTAAATGCCCACTCCACCTCCTCGACTGCCACGATCCTTTCGTAAAAAATTATAATTTTCAATTGCAACAATATGCGAGTCAATACCATTATGTAGCCAGGTTTCACTAACTGCAACAAAATCAAATTTATTCATCCTTACATGTTCAGAAAATTCAACAAAATTTTGGTGAGCGACCGCACATTGATATGAGCAAATGTGGTATTACTCATAATTCGTTCACAGGGAACTAATTATAGGCACAATTTAATTTGCGCTTCCACCTAAATACGCAAAGGAAAAATACAACAAATAATCGGTTTATAATACATACCAAAAATTTGAATACTGAATATTCTACACAAAGAAAAAAAACTATAGTTCGTTATATACACACAAATGAATGTAGCATCATTGCTGATTAATAATAATATAGATTTTACATTTGAATAAAGAAAACACACAAGAAAAAACAAGTAATCTCTCAAACTCAATAAAGGGGTTTATCTTCACTGCTAAGCTCACTACACTAGTTCGAATTATCAAAACTGTATAGCTTCACATCTGCATTAACTTTGAATAGTACATTTCCATCTCTTGTCCAACAATTCGATTTCCCATAAACACCTTGGAGCTCCATGTACTTTTTATGCCTTCTAGCAGTAAGATCCTCTCGTAGAACCAATGCAGTCCCTTTAAGTTTACTTTTTGAACTATATACCAACTGACGAATACGATAATTGTTAAATTTAATTATTATGGCACGTATTTTATTCGGCGATAATGCACCTACTCTATGTGACCTCTCAATATCGTTAATAGTTAGATTTAAATTTAAATTATCATTTAAAATATGGATTACTGCTTCATCCGTATTTTCATTCTGCAATTCTTTGACCCCAAAGAGACGCAAATTACTTCTTCGGCTCCGTTGTTCCAAATCATCAATTTTATTATTAAGCAAAGTAATGCTTTTTGCATTATTCTCGCATTTAAGACATATCCTTCATAAAATTATCTAACTTATTGTTAAAATTGGTATTAAGATTAGATATACTGTTGTTGATACCTGCCAACTCCTTTTTCAATTCTTCCATCATATCTAACATACTTTCCATTGTGCAGAAGCTGGACTGACTTGATTGCGAGTGATCCTCTGGTAGTTGCAGGCCCTCTTTTTCTTTACGAGTTACAGATCGCGTTTTAAACATTTGTTAACAGCCGCACTTGTATTAGGATTATCTGTTGTGGTAGATAAAGCCAGTGAACCTTTCACCCGAAATCAATTTATATACACTGATAAGTTACAATTTAGTAGGTAATCCTTACTAATATCACTATACACAAACAATGCAATATAAAAGTACAATTTAAGGCAGGAGCACAAATTATGCGTGTTATTCGCTTGCCGTCATACTACGCTGCGAATTATGGGAATGGTGAATGAAGTTCTGAGGCAATGCACGCCCCATTGAATTTACATGTGCATCACCGTTGCCTATATTTCTCTAAATCCAAACCTTAAAGATCAATTATACACGTGTCTTATAGCATTTTTTATTATACCTGCAGTATAATTTAAAAATAGGAAATACATTCAAATCATATTGGCGTTATACTTGAATAAATGGCCCATATGAATAAAAGGGAGCATATGCTTATACTTGCAAAATTCAAAGTAAATACTCGGTAAGTGCCCCCTTTCCACTGGGCTGCTCAGCAACTCTGCACTGCGTCCCGTCCCGTAGCTAAGCGGCGCTGCTAAGTCGCCCAGTGTGAGGGGGCACTTACGAGTATTTACTTTGAATTTTGCAAGTATAAGCATATGCGCCCATGTCTAATTAAGTGGGCTGGGTGTTCGTAATTTCACGATTGCCATGGAAATGTCACATGACGTTTGCTTATAAAAATCATCGTCTTTGTGAATAAAACGATTTCCGTTGAAAAAGATCATACACCGTCCATTAAATCGCTTGTGTGTTAAATCTAAACAAACGCTCTGGTAGGTGTAAAATCCAAATCCAGCAAAGCCTATTATAAAGAATATGATAAGTTGTTTCCATGGATGAAAAGGAAGTTACTTACGAATAAAGTCTTAAATGCATCGATAATGCTGGCACATATGAAGGAAATGTCAAAGGTATTTAAATCTTCTATATTTTGGTGCATTCATTCAAAACTTCAAAGCAATGCTGCGATTAAAAAGTGGAACAGATTATTGGAAGCATACCGTAAATTACGCGCGTTTGTGAAAGCTTCAACCAAAGGGTACAAGCCAAAGAAATGTTCTGCATTTACAGAAAGCGACCTAAGAGGATTTTTATTTCACCCAGATGACAGTTTCCAAAGTCATACTTGAAGTATCATAAAGGCCAATTCACAGTATCGGTCACGTCACGGTCCGATCAATTATTGTAGCTTGTATTTCTTATAAACATGGTCTGACCGTGACCTGACCGTCAAATGTGAATATTCCTATTGAAATAGCATGTTACAATATTTTGAGCGAAGCGTGACCTGAGCTATAGTATGAATTGGTCTTTACTTAGCAACTTTAAAGCATGTGTGTTTTAAAGGCCTTTTTTCGCACGCATTTAAAGTGTTTAAAAGGGAGATTGTGATGCCGGTACAATAAAAAAATCTTTACAACCATGTTTCAAAATGTGCTTATTAAAATTATATTTATTTATTGTTGGTCTTATAATCAAGGTCAGCACATTTAAAAACTTTATGTTTTAAAAGATGCCTTTTGAAGTTTGATCTCTTATTTGTCCCATAATCACAATCGGCACATGTAAAATCCTTTAAAACTTTATGTTTTAAAATATGTTGTGTCAAGTTGCATTTATCATTTGTCTCATAATCACAATCAGCACACTTAAAATCTTTAGAAACCTCATGTTTCAAAAGATGTCGTTTAAAGAGGTATTTATTATTTGTCCCATAATCACAAATAGCACATTTAATATCCTTCGAAACTTTGTGTTTTAAAAGATGTTGTTTGAAGATGGGTTTATCGTTCGTCTCATAATCACAATCAGCACATTTAAAATCTTTAGAAACTTTATGTTTTAAAAGATGTCGTTTGAAGTTACGTTTATTATTTGTTGCGTATTCACAATCAGCACATTTTAAATCCTTAGAAACTCCATGTTTTAAATGGTGTCGTTTAAGATGGGATTTATATTTTGTCTCATAATCACAATTAGCACATTTAAAATCTTTGTAAATTTTATGTGTTAAACAGTGTCGTTTGAAGTAGGTTTTATTATTGGTCTTGTAATGACAATTAGAACATTTATAATCTTTAGACACTGTGTGAGTTAAAATGTGGATTTGAAGATATTCCTTCTTGTATGTTTCATAATCACAGTTAGCACATTTAAAATCCTTAGAAACTGTATGTTTTAAAAGATGTTGCTGGAAGTTGGATTTATCATTTGTCCCATAATCACAATCAGCACATTTAAAATCCTTCGAAACTTTATGTTTTAAAAGGTGTCGTTTGAAGTTACGTTTCTCATTTGTCCCATAATCACAATGAGCACATTTAAAATCTTTACAGACTTTATGTTTTAAAAGGTGTCGTTTCAAGTTGCGGTGATCATGCGTTCCGTAATCACAATCAGCACATTTAAAATCGTTAGAAACCTTATGTCTTAAAAGATGTCGTTTGAAGAGGTGTTTATTATTAGTCCCATAATCACAAGTAGCACATGTAAAATCTTTTGAAACTTTGTGTTTTAAAAGATGTTGTTTGAAGTTGGGTTTATCATTTGTCCCATAATCACAATCAGCACATTTAAAATCTTTAGAAACTTTATGTTTTAAAAGATGTCGTTTGAAGTTGTATTTATCGTTTGTCTCATAATCACAATTAGCACATTTAAAATCTTTAGAAACTTTATGTTTTAAAAGATGTCGCTTCAAGTTGCGTTTATTATTTGTCCCATAATCACAATCAACACATTGAAAACCATTAGACACTATTTTGCATTGAGTTAAAAGGTGACGTTGAAAGTCAGAGTGTTGCTGCACTGCATTAGAAAGAGATTTTGAATACAATGTACTAATGGTAGTTTCGTCCTTTACTGTTACCACAACTTCGTTGCTTAATGAAATGTGTTCCTGAAGAAAGGAATGGATTTCTTCTTCTTGTTTTGGTTCGATTTTAATGAGCATATCTTCTTCCATACCTAACAATAATAATGTTACAAATAAATATGTTCAAAATCTCTTTTCGTATGAAACAATACACAGCGCGAGACATTACCTATTTTCTGAGTATCAAAATTTGTTGAATAAGAATATACTTAGTGTTAGTATGTACAAGGAACATATATGCATACTTGTTGGCTTGTTAATATCATTAAAACAACTTCTCCGTAGTCCTCGGATCTTGTACTAATATGAAGTTTGTCATTCTTCCATTGGTAATTCTTGTAATTCAGTACCTAATCAAACAAAATCTAATACTCAGTATTTACCTAAAATATCACACCTATCACAACACAATAATACAAACAAATTGACTTAATTAGCATGTGAAGATAGCTACTCTTAAAGCCACAGCCCACAACTGAAATGCAGCGTTTCCAAATCGTAATTAAGTACGGTTATTGACACAATGAACTCCCTAGTCTTTTCATTTATATGTTTATAATTTTGCAAATAATG
>NW_022170663.1:30344349-30377539 GCF_008802855.1 Photinus pyralis
ATTTCGACAACTAATCCAAAATTAGGTACTGTAATGGTATTGTCGCCACTGTCTCTATCAAGTCACGGTAAATCCAGCCCGCTGTCTATTCTCGTGTAGCTTAAACTGGCAATTTATTATTAAGGGTTTGTAACTTCTGCCGCTTTTAAAATCGACGACAGCTACTTATGCCCCTTTTCAGATTGTCGCTTCCAAAGCTATGAAATCTCGAAGTTCAAATCAGAGTAAGACCAGTTCAAATCTGTTTCCCTTTTTCTATGCAAGGTCGTGTTATCGTTCCTTCCTCTATATTCAAAGATGTCAAGGTAAAAGAACCGTGTAAATCTAAACACATCATGCGACAGTAGTAAAAAATAGTATATTAAGATACAAGTGTATAATCAAGTCTTTAAAGCACGTGCAACGAGTTTAACGGCACGACGCAAAGCGGAGTGCCTTTAACGTTGCAAGTGCTTTAAAGACTAATTATACACGTGTATCTTATAGTATTTTTTATTATACCTGCAGTATAATTTAAAAATAGAAAATACAATGAAGTCATATTGACGTTATACTCGAATACATGTCTAATTAAGTGGCCTGGGTGTTCGTAATTTCACGATTGCCATGGAAATGTCACTTGACGTTTGCTTATAATCATCATCATCTTTGTAAATAAAACGATTTCCGTTGAAAAAGATAATACATCGTCCATTAAATCGCTTGTAAAATCTAAACCTAAACAGGTGTAAAATCCAAATCCAGTAAAGCCTATTATAAAGAATATGAAAAGTTGTTTCCATGGACGAATAGGAAGTTACTTACGAATACAGTCTTAAATGCATCCATAATGCTGGCATATATGAAGGAAATGTCAAAGGTATTTAAATCTTCTATATTTTGGTGCATTCATTAAAAACTTTAAAGCAATGCTGTGATTAAAATAGTGGAACAGATTCATGCAATGATTAAAAAGTGGAACAGATTTGGACCCCTAAATTACGCGCGTTTGTGAAAGCTTCAACCAAAGGATAGGTACAAAAGCCAAAGAAATGTTCTGCATTTACAGAAAGCGACCTAAGAGGATTTTTTATTTCATCCAGATGACAGTTTCAAAAGTCATACTTGAAGTCTCGTTACTTAGCAACTTTAAAGCACGTGTGTTTTAAAGGCCCTTTTTCGCACGCATTTGAGTGTTTAAAACGGAGATTGTGATTCAGGTATAATAAAAAAGTGTATATATGTATTATGTATCAAACATGAGAGAAACAGACTGATCCTATTATCATTGAATTTCTAACTATCTTATAAATTCAATAAGTGGTAAACTGACCCACCATTGTTTAATTTAATAATACCTATAATAAATTTAACAAATATAGTAAACGAGCTATAGCTAAACTATAGCTTGGCTAAACCTATGCTCATTTTGAATTTCGGTTTTTAGTTCATAACTAACGGAGATGCCAAAAATGCTTCCTTATTTTTTGGCCTAGGTACATTGCCAATTCACGAACTCCGATCTACAAATTTGATAAAGAGTCACCCGTAAAATTTCATCGTAATCGGTCCACTCTCGTTTTCGAATTATCGTGCTAACGGACAGACGGACGGATGGATATAGACACCGCAAAATTATGAACTCGCCAGAAGCTCGTTAATATCGAATTCCAATTGTTTAAACAATTTTGCAGCGACATCTATTGCATAACTCTAAGCATAATTTTACTGAACATGTTTATACTGCTGCTCAACAGAGGGCGCTTATAAGTATACCCCAATGAATAAAGAATACCCAAGAAGGAGCATTACTAGGTTGTATACAAGAGAGAGTGGGACGGAAGTCGGCCATTTGCAAAAGCCACTTATGACTCATTTTTGTTGTGGTTTTTGCAGTGACATAAAATAATGGTTAGTTGTTGTGCTTGTGGTTGCTTCAAAACGGAAAAAAATAAAAGTTTGGGAATTACATTTCATTATTGATTCAGTAGTGACACCAAAATTATTTTTATATAGTACATGTAAATTTACAAATTTTTTATCGGAATGTAGTTTGAGGTTAGTTAAACAAAAGTCATAGGCGGAGTAGACACATGGGGATTTAGATTGTTTTCGTGTAAAATTCTTTATAATTGTATCTTCTACAAAGGTAGGTACGCCACTGGAACAGGAAAGTACTGTCCGCCAGTTGCAAAAGCCATCGCGGTCGCACGTATATTGTTGATATTCTTCTTCCTGGTATTCTTTATTCATTGGTAGGTATACCCAAAGAGGTATACCTAAATAAAGTCCCTACATTACTTATCTAGGAACTTTATACCTAAATACAGTGACTATAAAAAGTACAAAGTCACTATACCTAAATCTAAATATAACTCTCGCCAGAAAAGATTGCCGGTCACGGAACACTTGATCCCGATCTACAATCTCTGTTTTTCGTAAGGTGCTAGCGACTTCCGGGATAGTATCGTGTCAATGTTGCACGAAAAGACTTTTTGTTCAACATTAGCACGATCCTATTCCAGAAGTCGCTCGCATCTTAATAAAAACAAACAATGTAAATCGACACAAGGGCCCATATGAATAAAAGGAAGCATATGCTTATACTTGCAAAATTCAAAGTAAATACTTGTAAGAACCCCTTCACACTTGGCGACTTGGCAGCGTTGCCGAGCAGCTGACGAGACGCAGAGTAGCGCTGCTGAGCAGCCCAGTGTGAAAGTGCTCTTACGAGTATTTACTTTGAATTTTTCAAGTATAAGCGTATGCTTCCTTTTATTCATATGGGCCAAGGTGTGCTGTGACCGGCAATCTTTCCTGGCGAGAGTTATAGTATATTTGTATTACTATGAAATGCGTAGATAGCAATCTATTGTTTTTGTATATCTGTGACTAGACTGTATTGGAAACTCCGTTCATTTAAAGCTGCATGATGGGTTGCATTAAATCAGGCGCATAAAGTTCTATATTCTAACTTATATTCTTCGTATTCGTATTCTTCTTATTCATCACCGTGTGACTCCTAAATCTAAAATAAAGTTTAGAATTATTGATTTTCGTCACCTGAAGCAACTTCGCTAGTTTCAAAAATAACAATTTCAGAGCAGAAAAAATGTTTTGCAAATCGGTTCCAGCGAATGTAAAAGTTTATTGATGTGAAAGTCGAATTTTTCGAAAGCAAGTTACTAGTAGCAGCCCTTAGTTATATTACATAAAATCCGAAAAAGTGTTCACCATAGGTTTCAAATTTGCAGACCCTATTGTCGACAATGTGCGGTAGAGAAAAAACTAGTAACTAGACTAGGTAGTAATAAAAAGAAAAAAATTGATACGTCAAAATATAGAATAATAGCCACGTATTTATTATTAACGAGCTCCTAGCGAGTTTATAATTTTGCGGTGTCTGTCCGTCTGTCCATCCGTTAGCACGATATCTAGAATCTAGATAACGAATGGACCGATTACGATAAAATTTAGTAGATGGATTCTTTATCAAATTTTTAGATCGGAGTTCGTGAATTGGCAATGTAGCCCAAAAAATAAGAAAGGCCCTTTTGACATCTCCGTGAGTTGTGAACCGAATTGCATGAAATTCAATAGCCATATATATAAAAGCAATTTAACACCAGTTTCAAAATTTGGTTTTGCACATGCGCAGTGCCAACTTTCTTATTTATAGAGGTATTCAAATGAAATTTGACACATAACTACTGCCTACTTGGAATAAAAGCAAATGTAGCCTCATTTTCTAAGTTTGGTTATGCGCATGCACAGTGCCAACTTTCTTATTTATTGAGGCATTTAAATAAAATTTGATACATAGCCACTTGGAATAAAAGCAAATTTAACACCAGTTTAAAAATTTGGTTTTGCGCATGCGCAGTGCCAACTTTCTTATTATGGAGGCATTCAAATGAAATTTGATACATAGCCACTTGGAATAAAAGCAAATGTAGCGCCATTTTCCAAATTTGGTTTTGTGTAGGATGTGCAGTGCCAACTTTCTTATTTATGGAAGCAATTAAATGATATTTCACACATATACATACACTTTAAATAAAAGCAAAACCAACATCAAGTTTAAAATTTGGATTTGCACATGCCATACTCAGGAGCTCGTTTTCTATATTTGTTTAGTTTATTATTTTTTCTACCATTCTAGATTATATCGTGTAGTCCCGCCGAAAGTAATAATTTGTATTTATTTTCAACCGGGGGATCGACATCTGATTGCGTTTTATTACCACGAGGTTTATTCCCGTGACATCCGTTGTAATATGTGTACAGTACTGTTGAATCGCACCCAAATATTTACAACTGAAATAACAATTTTTAAAGGAACTATTTCAATAAAACCTTCAGAAAATACATGCACCATTTCACCGAGAGGTAATTTAATGTGCCGACGTCGTTGCTCGAACATTCATATACGTACGGATTTAAGTGTAATATAACTGTGATTTCACTATATCAGATTTTCACATAAATGTTCCTAAACTGGCATTCTATCCTCGAACGGGAAACGATCCTTGGACAGGAAAGCTAAAATTTACGTCGGCGTAATCCGATCAAAGTGAGTTATGGACCGTTTCTCGGTCACGACTTGGGCTTAATCATTTTACCAACATTTATCGTTTACTACGCTTACATACTTTTTGATTAGCTACCTGATTGCGGCAACTTTTTATATTTTATGACAAACATTCGGACCCATCTCAGCCATTAGTTAATTACAGAGGATTTAAAAACAAAAGCATGTTTTATTAGGAGTTCACCAAAAACTCCTGGCTTGCGCCTGACAGTCACGTTACGAGTAGAAACTTTTATGGGGGAGATAAGCGTTTGATAAATTAGTTTAATATTGAATTTTAAATTTCGTTTACAGTCGCTAATCTTGTCAATCCATTATATAAATAGGGAGAGTGCTGAACGGAATCTGTAAAAATCAGCATCTCTGATTACTTATCGAAAACTTGCACAAGACGAAATCATTATTACTTCGTGAACTTTTTACCGATTGGTTGCAAAATTCCCATGTTATTGCATGTATTATTGTCATTTTTATCGTATTTAGGATACAGGTTGTTCTACGACGGACACGGCTATCTATAGCTCGGAAAAGGGAGCATATTTTTAAAACTTAACATTATACTAATCTCGATAAGAGGAACGCATCTAACATATTTTCAAATTTCATGATCTACGTTAATATTTTGGTTATAAATGAATACAGGGTGTTCAAAAACTAACATTAAAAATTGAATTGAAAAAATTGTTAAAACTAAGATCGTTTAATAAAGACCACCTGTGTCTTATTAAACACAAAAAAGACTGGCAACTTTATTAGCTTTATTTAGTTATGGAACTAATTAAATACCGAGACTGCTGTATTTCCTAGTATTCAACAATGCTAGGACCTATAAACATCACACGGGGCTAAAATCACTGAACCCCCAGAGAAATGATATATCAAAACTTATTTACGTCAATGGGGAATTATTGACATCTTTTCGAGGTACATTTATTTTCATAGGATTCCGTATTTGGTTAACACGTTTCTTTTTAGGATTTTCCATATGTTTTAATTTTGTTACCTATCTTTCTTTCATTTGTATCGCAATCCGAAACCCATTTATTAATGGGATACGTAAGTTTGAATTACTTAGATTTTAGTCTGATAATCCTATTGTAGTTTTTGAATGTGTCCGCTAAAACGAGTTCACAAACCTATGATTGATATGTTCTGCTTGGTGCTTCTGCATGCTAGCAAAAGAAAAAATGCTGAAAACGAAGTAAAAAGCAAATAATGGACCGAAAACCCTGCGCGGAAAAATTTACCGGTAAGTGGCGCCAGCTAGCGTAATGACAATCAAAGTTTTAACATACCAATACCAGCGACTACCAAGCAATAAAACACGGTGAGCATAAAACAAATGCAAATGTTTATATAATGACAAAAATAAACTGTAGGGTAATAAATCAACCTCACGTACGATCAAATATATACCACGTTACATTTCCACGCTACCGAAATGACCTCATGCGTACTCATTGGTTTTTAGCAGATAAAACCAATTAAGATAACAATTTTAGTTCTTATAGTTACCACGATATTCTGTGTCTAGACTTCCGTTACTCATTATGAGAATAATAGAATTAAAAATACGCAGAAAAGACGATTGTCAATTCTACCATCTCGTATACTAGCTACTGGAAAATTTTACCCTCTAATTTTGACACCCTGTAGACTTTGTATGAAATGTGACACCTGAATGGCACTAACTCTTAAAATCTAAAAAAAATTTAACCCTCCTCATCTATAAAATTCGAAAAGTAAATTTCAATTTAAGAGCTACCGTTACATATGAATGAACCGGTAATAGAATAACACCACGCATTCGTGCCACTCAGTCGGTGCTGAGATTTGAAAGTTAGATGTCACTGTTTGTTTTTCCCAGAGTTGCCAACTGTAACTGTAAGGTAAGTCAAAATTGCAGTGCCGGACCTAGGCCCCAAGATCATTACCGCTTACAAGTGTTTATTTAGGTTCTGGGACTATATTCATTTCTTAGCGTTGATGACGTCAACTTATGTTAACCACACAGACATCGAATGATTGAAGCTGTTTTGATATTCCAGTTTGCGTGTTTTTTGGTGACTTTGACAGTTGACATCAAACAATTTATCAACAGTCCTACGATTATGGTGGAAAGAGCCACAGCCAGCTACATCAGAATAATTGCATCTTGAAGTTTGTTTCTTTCGGCTGTAAGATTCAATAGGGGTTACTAGTCAGCATGAGCATATTTGCTTAAAGCCAAAGGCGAAGTTTACGAAATGATTGAACGATACCAGTGTGTATCGTAACATTTAATTACAAACAGTAAAAAGAATCGGCTAATTTTAATTGACAATTAAATATTTTAATGTCAGGTAAGAAACGTGACTCTCATCAGAGATCTTCGCTATCGTATGCCGTGGTATTAATTAACAAAAATTAATTTGCATTCTTTCTTCTGTTTGTTACTGAATATGCCGCTAATCAGCTGGACGGAATTTACAGCTCGGGAAAATTATACTCTACGTCATCTACGTGTGTGATTTCTTGAGAACGAATAAATAAAATTGCGCAAACATAATTGTACACTAAAATTGGCCATGAGTAGCCGTGGTCCTTTCCAACTGCAATTCAGTTTAAAATTAACTTCATAATTTTTTGTGACCGTGTATTAATTTCCATAAAAATCGGAACACATGGAAGTTGTTAGTGCATTTTGCAGAAACTTTTAGAAAAGTCTACTTCGATGAAACAAATTAATGATTCAAGTTTGAATTGATCGCTTTTTGTTTTTTTCTCATTTGTTTGTTCTCACTTCCGAACAATAAATTTTATGAAATAAGCTATTTGGTATGCATAAACTGTTAATTTTACTACACTACTTCCTTGGTCACTACTGTTTCCAAAACTTTGGGGAGATTGACCCATCGGGGGGTCATGCCATCTAAGCTAGATTACCGTTTGAACGTGTGTCATGTTGTTTGTAATTTGGGGAGTAAGCTGGAGAGTTTCTGCTTCTTTTGAATCAATGAACCCGATAAATCATTTATAATAAGAATAACCCTGTACATATATTATAGTAAAATGACACTACAAGACCGGCTGGGGTGCCATGAAATGTAATTGTGGAAATAAAGGTTTGGAAAACACTAGTTACCTACTAGTTCATGTGGTCAGTGTCCAGAAAGAAATTGTGAAACTAGTCCGCAGGCAGTACAAGATGAAGAAATCCATCAAAGTACAAAGATACAGATTATCATGAATTGTTAAAAAAACAGTCAAATCATTTTTATTTTTGATCAATAATGGAAAATGATCCACATTTTGAAATAATTGTTTGTTTGTACTACTTAGTAAGTAATAAGTCTAATGTGTAATAAAGTTTACTCTATTAAAATAGGCAATTTGGGTGACTCAATATCATCACTTCATGTACAGGGTGATTTCCAACCTCTCTACCAAACAAATGGTAACTAGAAGGGATCAAAATAAACGTTTTTTTTTCAAATAAAGTTTTGATCAAATTCTAATATTAAGAGTTATTTAAATTTTTCAAAATTTCCAAATTAATTACTTAATACGTAATTTTTGACATTTAAGTGACATCAGTGTACTTGATTAGATTAATTTTAATGATCAAGTATCATATCGTTTAAATCAGCGGTTTTCAATAAACCAAAACCAGTAGCTGTCAATTATGAAAAATTTAAATAACTTTCTTAATATAATTTGATCAAAACTTTATTTTAAAAAAACGTTTATTTTGATCCCCTCTAGTTACCATTTCACTTTGGTAGGGAGGTTAAAAATCACCCTGTATAGGTATACAGAAATAACCATAGACTTTACTTCATTTGTTCAAATTGGCGGCCATTTTAATATTGAAACGTTAAAATGACCGCCATTTTGAAAAAAAATTAACATAAACCTTACCTTTTTATTCTTTTTTGTAATACGTGGACCAAACCAAGGTCTTTTTTCATTCATTTAAGGGACTAAAGTGTCACTTTTTTCCTGAAAGGATTAAAAGGCAATGCAGGGCGAACACTGACAGTACACAATGAAATGTCAAACACAACATAAAGATATTAGTAGTTACCTTCAAATGTTTCTGGTTCTTATATTATACTGTTTTCCATATAAATTATTGGATTTGGAAAGCAGTAATTTTCTCATAGCTTATTCTGCTGAAGTTTACTACGATTTTGTACAAAAATTTTTAAATTAAACTAACATTTATACCTAATCCAGGTTAAATGACTCTAAAATAATTTAGTTAAAAAAATTCGTTCCAGACCAAAACCGGTTTTTTTATGCAGGTAAAGTGATGCGAAATCGGGGAAAATATAATGGTAAAACGAACTTGATGGTCACGGCATGTTTTGTGATCCGTCAAGTTTCTGGACGGAATTGAATCCTCCGTGAAAAGTTGAGGTGACATTCATATCCTCAAAATTTGATCCCTTCACTCCTTCACCCTTAAATTTCATCATGAGGAACGGACGTGAGGCTCTGCCGAAATTGTCTATTTGGAGCCGAGCAAGCTGAAGACGAGATCGGCATAAATCAACCGGTCGCCCGAATTTCGGGGCCGGTATACGGGTCTCGTTACAAAATGCGATGTTCATATTAATGCCGAGTGAGTCGAAGGTGAACTCGGTATAGCTCCAGCTCGCCTGTCTCACAAAAAAAAACGGCCCGCATTTTTTCGCACACCAGTGCCGAACGAGACAAAGCGAGATCGGCATAGCTCGGGCTCTCTCGTAGACTCGCCTCTCTACGTCCACGGTGGCAATGACATTACTTGACTCGGAAGTTAAAGTACTCTCCCCCTTGTACTTCAATATTTCCTCGCCAGTAACGTGTAAATTTCCTGACTTTTATGTAAATAACTAATTTTGTACTCATTGAATGGAAAGATAATGTTTCCAAGCATCCTCGATGCACGGGAAAACGACTTTCCCGCATCGCGGTGTTTTTTAGTTTCCGCTGGAGAGAAGGGGTTATGCGCGTTCTTCGGTTGGTAGTACTTATTGAAGTCAACGAACGTCATGTCATGGTTAACTGTCATCTGCTGTAAAATCAATTAAACCGTTGGTTGAGGGTATTTAGTGCGATTAATCGGAAACAGACGTACACTAAGTTTTACGTAAATATATAAACAAGAACTTATAACGCAATCAAATTATTTTTCAGAATTGGAACTCAAGAAAAAGTAAAATTTATTGTTAAAACGTCTTAAAATGTGACCAGTGATATTCTGCAACTATTCGCATACCTATGCAGTTTAAGAAAGCACATATTAACACACACAAAGCTTCCAAGGATTTTAAATGTAACGAGTGTATTTACGCAACTCAAGATAAATCAAATTTGAGAACACATTTCTTCACACATGTCTTCTGGGAATATTAAATACGATCAGTACACTTAGGCGACCAATAAGAGCACTCTTTTCAAAGCATATTTGTTAACATTGAAGACTTCCAAGGATATTCAGTGCAAACGATGCAATGCCGTGACCAGTAGTAGCACTCATTGCAAAGGCAAAATATGTATTAAACCAAAGATGTGGAAGTTTTAAATGTGACCAGTGCAATGGTAGTTACAAAATTATGTTACCAACCAAACATATGATTGTGTTACCAACTCATGATTAAAAAAAAACTAATTTACAAAACTTTATTAATTTTGACCTTTTTTTACGCAATTCGTTACAAAAAATATTGTACCTAACTCTTTCGGAAAGAATTTTCCCGCATTCGCACTAAATGCAGCACTCCCTACGGTCGTGCTGCAAACAAAGTGCTCATGCGGGAAAATTAACTTACCGAACTTGTTAGGTAAATAACTAATTACCATCATAGTGTAACTATTATCAACTACCAAACACACTACATTTTTTCAATCATACATCCAACCTAATAACAAACGGCGATCTTTTCTCGAAATTTTTCTATGGAATGATATTTTTTAATTTTGATTATGAAAATATAAATCTGTTTTTCGAAAATCGTGAATATCTAGGAAACCGTCACACTTTAGGGGCCAAAAAATTGTTTCTTTAAGACTTTTCCCGCAAAAATTAAGATAGAAAACGAAAAAAAGTGTTTCCGGTTTTTCTCGGAAAATTTGAGGTGAAAAAAGTGTAGATAGAAAAGTTGTTAATTTTTTATTGCCTACAACTTTTCGCCTAAAATTAATAGTTCTCTCATTTAGTCGATTTCGAGCTGAATTCTGTTTGCATCAGTGGTTTTGTCTTTGAAGAACTTTTGAACTCCAGACAACTATGTCCATTTTTGTCTATCTCTTAAAATAAGGGGTGTTTTTCATAAGAAAACGTCCAATTTGGACCTCTGTAGTTACATCCGAATCAGGGATTAAAAAACACAATTTAGTCTATTAGTATATAAATATAATATGTAATAATGTTTGCCAAATGACATAGGTGTCTGTCTAGTCTATTATCAATTTTTCACTTATAATTGCACAAGAGGTTTGTATTTTACCGAACAAATTTGGGTTGTTTAGGTAATGAAAATCTATTGCCTAGCAATTAGACGAGAAAAACTGTCAACTAATAAAAATGCGACACCGAAGGTGGAGAACCACATGAAAAATACTTCATTCATTCATACATTCAGCCGCCATCTTGGATTTTGACCGATTTTCTGGGCCGGGATTAATGGGGATTTTGAACCTGTGTGAACTTGGCCCCCCAACTTTAGAAAGCAATCATTTTCGTGATTGAAATGGATTGCGCTTCGTTTGCGCACAATTGCATTTTGTTTGCGCGCTCCCGGTTTCAAAATTACGAAGGAATCAAATTTGGGGGACCCAACTTCACGATTGCCCCCCATGTTTACAAATTTGACATTTTTTTTCTTGTGATCGTTTGCGCTTACTTTGCGCTCCCAATACCTTCGTTTCCACCCCCGCCGTTTTCCAGTTATTCCAAATACAAAATTCCATAATTGTTCAAATTTGATTATTTGACGCTTTTTTCCGCAAAGTTCGACTGATTCACTTTCATTTTGCGTGAAAATAGCATACATAGTCGGTTCTATGGAAACACCATTGTAGTCTGTTCCGAATTTCATTTTATTTTGCGCTCCGCGTCTCATTTTCAATAAGAATGACAAATATCATTAGAATGCACAATCATTTGTTGCACTTTATTTACCATTAAGGTTAAAGGGCGACTTAGCCTTCTCATTCAAACCTCTTAAAATGTCAGTTTTCGCCCAAAGGCGCATTTTCCATGCATTGATCAGTACTTCCCTAAAGGTCATAAAAACGGTCTATTTTTCGGTTAAAGTTTGCTTTCACTAAAAGCATCTGTGGTTAAAATTAAAAATCAAAAAGTTAACGGAGCCTGCGCCAGAGCCATATGCTAGCGAATGCAAAAAGAACGAATATCTTGGAAACTGTATGAGCCTCGGACAGACGGACAGGCGGACGGACAGAGAAAGTGGCTGCAACAGCGCACCTAATTTCGTTGTAAAATGCGCTAAAAGGTCATCGTGTTTCATTCCTCTGACATCGTGACTACATGGACCCCGGAGGTGGGCTACTCAGGCTTGTCAGACCCTCTTCATCCAGAACAATGGAATGTAAGGATAGGGAAAGTTAGGGATGGGAACGGCATTATGCGAAGCAACGTGTACTTGAGGAACCCGGCCCGACAAAACCCAAGATAGAGCAGTCGGCTGCGGGATTCGAACCCACTACCTCCCGAATAGCAGTCGATGAGCGCAGCTAGTGCGCCATTCGCTTCGTCGGAACTATGCACAGGTACCACCAGAGCTAGGCTAAAGAGGCGAGAGGTGACGCGTCCCCACTATTCATATTCTATTGATTGCACCTCGCCTCGGTGGCACTACGTACAGGTACCGGCGAGAGGTGAAGTACCTATCTCCACTATTCATATTCTATTGATTGAACCTATTGTGCGCGATGAGGCGCAAATGATTAGAAGAAAAAAATGGCCAATTTGAAAAATGGGGGGCCAGTATGGAATTTTGTATTTGGAGTAACTCAAAAACGACGGCGGCGCGAACGAAGGTATTGGGAGCGCAAACATGCGCAAACGAAGCGCATACGATCACAAGAAAAAAAGTGAAATTTGTAAACTTGGGGGGCAGTCGTGAAGTTGACCCCCCCCTCCCCGAATTTGATTCCTTCGTAATTTTGAAAGCGGCAGCGCGCAAACAAAATGCAATTGTGCGCAAACGAAGCGCAAACGATCAAATGGAAAAAAATGGCAAATTTGAAAAATGGGGGGTCAGTATGGAATTTTGTATTTGGAATAACTCGAAAACGACGGGGGAGCAAACGAAGGTGTTGGGAGCGCAAACATGCGCAAACGAAGCGCAAACGATCACAAGAAAAAAATGTCAAATTTGTAAACTTGGGGGGCAGTTGTGAAGTTGGCCCCTCCAAATTTGATTCCTTCGTAATTTTGAAACCGGCAGCGCGCAAACAAAATGTAGTGGTGCGCAAACGAAGCGCAATCTATTTCAATCACAAAAATTATTGCTTTCTATAGTTGGGGGGCCAAGTTCACATAGGTGGATTTTGAATATGTGAAAATAGACACTTTCACAATAAAATGCAAAAATGATAATTTCTGTTGCCATCTTGGCTAGCTCAATGGAATTTGTGGCTGTAGATACTTTTTCATTGTATATCACTTTTGAGCCTCCTTTGAACATGAGTGTAAGCATCGCCTTGGTGTGAAACATAAACATGATTCTTGTGGTATCTTGTGCTGTTTTACAAATTCCAGTCCAGTCAGTAAAAGACCATTTGCCGCCCGTGTGTGTTCGTTTTGAACCTATGTTCACCAGAACCCTGAATGGCGTAGTGCCGGGTAGTTTTCATCCCTTTAATATGTAAATTACAAGGAAACGTTTATAATAACTTCAACATTTAAAAACGCTGCTTACAAGTTGAAATTGGAAACTTTTGTTTACGGAAGCTAAGCCGAATATATTATCCAATACAAACCCTCTTAAGACACGGAGAAGGCTAAGATCGTAATATTGCTTCCCTCTTATCATTATTAGATCTGAGATAATCGCAGTAGACATACTAATTCGCTATAATTGACTTAATGATCAATTATCCGGTCGTCTTATATAGTAGATGTTGATGATAGCGGTGCGGTGCGCCCCTATAAGAGGGGGCGTCGTTTGGTACTTGCTAGACTGCGGCCCGCCAGTCAAACTGCGCCCGCTGTGAAAAGTTGATGTACGCAGCTTCCATTCCGGAGCCGCGCGTCATTTACGGTCCGGTTCTGTTGATTCTTTCTCTCCATTTCTTAACAATCGCGACGTTTCCCTTAAATGAAATGTGTCCGTTTCTCGTTCAGGTCTAATTACGAAGTGTCGTTAATCGAAATCGCACCGCCGCTGTAATTATGTAAATTAATAAATCCCGTGTAAGTTTGTGAATAACTCGAAATTTCCGGATAAGATGAAGCTCCAATACATCATTTGGCTATCTGCCGTTTCTTGTACGTTGGCGATATCCGACAACTTTTTAAAAATGTTTGGGGCACAACAAACGCCCGCCGATCCGTGTTACGACGAAGACAGGCCGCGTAGATGCATCCCGGATTTTGTGAATGCCGCCTTCGGTAGATCTATTGCCGCTTCTTCTACCTGCGGTCTAAAAGGCACGGTGCAGTATTGCGACGTGCTCGACGTCGGCGGAGCGCCCCAGTGTAACATTTGCGACGATCAAAACCCCCGAAAACGCTTTCCATCCGTTTTTCTAACGGATATTAACAACCCGAATAACGTTACCTGTTGGAGGTCCGAACCGTTACAGCCACCCACTAGCGTGCACGCACCACCTGACAATATAACCCTCATACTGAGCCTCGGCAAGAAGTACGAGTTGACCTACGTAAGTTTGCAGTTCTGCCCGCACACGCCAAAGCCGGATTCCATCGCGATTTACAAAAGCATGGATTACGGCAAAACCTGGCAACCCTTTCAATTTTATTCTAGTCAGTGCAGGAGGGTGTACGGTCGACCTAATCGGGCGACGATTACTAAGGCTAACGAGCAGGAGGCGCGATGCACCGATGCCCACCGTTATACCGGTGGAGAAGGTCTCGGCCTTGGTCACCAATCTAGAATCGCTTTTAGTACTCTCGAGGGGCGTCCCAGTGCGCTCGATTTCGATAATTCCCCCGTTCTGCAAGATTGGGTAACCGCGACCGATATAAAGGTGGTGTTTAATCGGCTGCATATGCCCGTCGAGGATCCCTCCGACGATTTGGATATTTTAATTGACGAGCACGAGTTCAAGCAGCAGCAGGAGGACGACGACGAGGACGATCCCACGAAGGGTCCGTCCGTGCAGTTAGTGAACGAAATGCAGGTCGTCGAGGCCGACGATACGAAAGTTTCGGTTTCGGTGGATATGGGCGGTAATGGGATTATGAACGTTTATAACAGGGTGACCCATCAATACGCGGTGAGCGACTTCGCCGTCGGTGGTCGATGCAAGTGTAACGGTCATGCGAGTAAATGTATCACCGGTCGCGATGGACAATTAACATGCGAATGTAAACATAACACGGCAGGACGGGATTGTGAACGCTGTAAACCGTTTCATTTTGATAGGCCATGGAGCAGAGCCACCGCTCGAGACGCCAACGAGTGTAAAGGTAAAATAGTTGTCGCCCTAAATACTCCGGTAAATAAACCACTCAACTCTTGAAATATAAGAATGCACGTTCCGTGTATCTTGAGTAGATTTCTTGGAATATTTTATCTTTAGGTTGTAATAGATAAAGCATTATGCCTTGTTTGTTTGGAGTTGAATTTCTATTTTACTTGGAAAATATATTATTACCTTATCTCCTGCAATGTTGCATATATTATAAAGTAAAAGGCGGTTAATTAAAAAGTCCCTCAGCACTTCACGCTGATAGCATTGTGCAATATCCTGTAGAACGTCAAAGTCAATAAGTTTTTATCAAACAACGGTTGTTAAATTTCTATTTCTTTTTTAACGGCCCTCTTCAATATGGTTATCACAATTTTTATTTCTTTATTTCTGCTAAATATGCAAATTACATTTGGATCGTATGCTTTTCTGCTTAGTTTATGCCTCTGTTTATGCGAAGGTAGGTATTTACATAACATCGAAATGTTTGTATTAGCACATTTTAAAACATTTCCGCAGATAATGTTTTTTTAATGTAATCTGAAATGTAATACCCCATTATTTTCTTCATTAATTAGTTGCTGACTAGATGATCAAACGATAGTACATAATTTAGTGGAAGTTGCATAAAAAAACTATAAGATTTATACCTATTATCAAAAGCATTTGAACAGCACGATGGAGGTGTTTATATTATGATGTTCATAACAAGCGTTTTTGCCAATCGCGTGAAGTTAGCCCCACATTAAAATAATGAAACGTCACGTGAATATAGGTACTTTCTTCGTTTGCACATTTAGGCACACTTCGAGTTTTCGTTTTCACATTTCTCTATGAAAAGATATTGACAAAACAAATTTGGGGGGCCCACTTCAAGATTTTAGCCCCCCCAACATTAAATTAATTGAACGCGAGATTGAACGATTGAAGATATATACTTCATATATATACTTCATTAGTTTGCACATGTAGATACACCAACACCTCGATTTTTCGTTTGCGCATTTCCCTAAAAAAAGATACTGAAAAAATTAATTTTGGGGAGCCGCCTTCACAATTTTAGCCCCCGAACATGTAAATAACTTAGCGTCATTCGTTTTTACTTTGTTTGTTTGTAAGCACAAATTTTTCCTTTACACTTTTTACCTAATTCATTGATTATACTTACTTGATTACATATGAGTATAGTAAATTTCTTTTTCTATTTCGGTGTCACAATGATGATTTTGTACAAAACAGTTGTACAAAGACAGTGATTATAGTCGTTTTTTTGGTAACTCATCTCTTAAGTTGGCAGTTACTAGTTAATACAAGTAGATACTTCGTTGGGTACTTCCATGTTTGAACTTCAAAATGTCAGTCTTACTACGCTGCCAACCTAAAACTTAACGGCATAAAAAGTGTTCCCAACATAAAACATGTTAGTTCTAATGTTCCCTATAGTTTCTGATAATGATTTTTTTTAATTAAATTAAAGCACCGAAATAGAAAAAATAGTATGAAAAACGCGTGTTACAATGCTTTATTGTAATACTCCTATCTTGCGGACACTCGTGGCTACGCTTCGCATCGCCACTCGTGCCACAAGATAGTCGTATTACAATAGGTCGCATTGTAACACTTGTCTTTCAATATACCTACTATTATTCTTAGGATATAAAAGGAACCTTTTATATCCTAAGAATTTACAACGAACCCAAAATAATGGAGAACTACATTACATATACCTACTATTATCTTTATTTATAATAAAATCTCGCTCTCTCTCACTAGAGATTACTCTCGACATCATATACTAGGAGTGATTAATCTAGATCTACCCGAGGGGTGGAACACTCGTAAACATTAGTACACTTATATATATACACGAGTAAATACAGTTGGATTTGCCGTATTTATTGTATTTAACTTGTACCATTGAATAAAAACACTATAAGAAGCCTAACCCCGTGGAAATAAAGCGCGACAGAGTTTGAACTGAGAATATAATGGGAACACTGTCAATAGAGTCGATTCTTGAACTGAGAAGAATGAGAATTTGCTTTCCTCCTATTTACCGCAAAGAGAGTTCGGGGTCACAACCAATGCGGGTGCAAGGGGATTTGTGAGATTTGTCGCGCTTTCTTCCATAAGCGTTAGGCTTCTTATAGTGTTTTTATTCAATGCTTGTACTAATGGGTGTTTATAAATATTTATGGGATTTAAATGTATTTAAGTCTAAGTGTATTTAAAGATATTTAAAGGTATTTACAGTTAGTTAGGATATTGCGTACTTATATTTTTGAACGCATATAAAGTTGTTGAATGAATACAAATGTAGTACTTACACAACCTGAAGTTCTTTCAGGTTGAAAGTATCAATTTTCGCCATTTTATCGAATATGGTTATAAACGTAGGTAATTAGAGAATGAAGAAGAACACGAAATAACGATAGAGTGAAAGTTTCTGTTTAGAATCAAAGTAACATCGCCATTGCTCGTGAAATTGGCTATTGTGGGTAAATAGGTATAATAAGTAGGTGCAGGGTGTCCCATTTTCGGAACTTTTATAGGGTAAATTGTTGGTAATTGTTGGTGCCATAAAAAAAGTAATATAGGATGCTATGCGCTGTTTTTGGGTCATCCGAGGGTCAAACTTAAAATGGAAAAATCAAAATTTTAACATTTTCGCTCGCCCTCGCGCTCGCCTAAGACATACGGGGGGAAATCAAAAAATTGTCAAGTTCACGATGACCCTATATCTTAGTTAAAACATATACCGACAAATGTTTATTACAAAAGTTTCTTTATAATGATTGTTGAATAATCTCCCATTTTGATAATAAGTATACGGGGTCAGGTAAAAAAGTTATCGGACCTAACCTCATATTTTATTCTAAAAATAAAATTCAATATTGGTTCAAACATGCCAAAGAATTTTCAAAAAATTAAAAATATTAAAAATTTGAACCTTTTTAAATTTTTTTTAATCTTTGAAATTCTTTGGATCACTTGTATTTTTTTAATGTCATCTCTAGTGTGATATTTTTACATTAATATGCTTACCCTCGTGCTTACCTTTTTAGTTTAAAATATACCGGGTGATCTATTTAAATAATGATGTTAGGTCTTAGTTTCTTAGATGACATCGTATAATACTTATTTTGAAAACGGCCCATTATTCAGCAAGTACTTTTGTAATAAACATTTTCCCGTGAAATTGCCAATTTTAAATTTTTAAATGTATTTAATGGAATTTATATGTAATTAATGGGATTTAATGTATTTAATGGATTTAAATGTATTTATTAAACATATTTAATGCTCGGGTACACACTCGGGTACACATATTTAAGAAGTGTCCCACCCCTCGGATCTACCAATCTGGAAGAGATCTATATGCGCGGTTGTCAAACGGGCTCTCGAATAGACAGATCCGGACAGATCCGCCAAGTTAACCCCCGCAATTAAAAAAAAAGTGTCATAAACACTTTTAAATAGTGCTAGTGTTGTGCCAAATTGTGCTGACCGATTTTAATTTGTGCTGATCTGGAAAATCAATTTTTTTCGAATTGAAATGCGGGGCGGGGGACCTAATTTGACTTTCCGCCTCTCGATTTTTTAAGGTCCAAATTCCACTACAACTTTAATGAGTTGTGCTCAATGCATATTGGATTGTGCTGTGCCGGTGAAATATTCTAAAATAGCCTTGTGGTACAGGATAGTTACTGCACTCAAATCTCGGGGGCCACTTGACTCTTAGCCCCCACGTTTTTAGCGTAACACAACGAAGTTGAGGTAAAGTGCTCGTGTTTCCTACATATTGATTATTATATCCAATCTGCTTGCGAAAGGACGGAAGGAAAGTTTGATACCATCCGTTATAAAAATTATATTAATTAAAATGTAAATGTATGTCAAATAGAAATAATTCCCTGATTGATCTGCCCCTGTGCCCTTTAGGACCAGCCGCCACTGGTTTCCGTCTGTCCGTCCGTCCGTTCCATCGAGATCTCGGCCCCTGGGCCACCTAGAGACTTCGGGTTTTCACTAATTGATATAGCTATTATGGTCTATATTTGCCCATTTCGATCAGTTTCATTTAACTCCATATTTTGCGCAGACTGCTCATAGCCACTTATGTATGGTAATATTTCTTTGAAACTTTATTTTACTTATTTAACTCCTCTCTTTCTCTTGACGTGGACGTGCTTCAATATGCAGATTCGACAATTTGTGTGTTTTCGATGACAATGCATCGTTTCAATACTTTGTGTTACGCGGCAATACCCACGAGTGGGTTTTGAAACATTTTTATATCACATGGAGTAGGAATTTGTGGAAAATTTTTGCAAAATTAGAAAGGACCTATCCAAAAACCTAGGCAAGTCGGTTTTTTGGTTACTGAACAAAATCTCTGAAAAAATGCAACTTTTGGGAATTTTAAGGACCTCCCACATGAAACATTTTGGACCTTCACTTTATGAGGAAAAACGTTTTTCTGGTCACCTCCATTTCCCCAGAGATACTTAATCTGTACACCCTGAATGTCGACCGATTTGTTAGTTTTTTCGTTATTGGTCCATTAATGGTTTATTTTATTCCCATCTTCAAAAACGAAGTATGGATTTGTTTTTCATTTCATTTTTTGTACCAAAATTGAAAAAAAATGTTTTAGTATAAAAATTGTCAAACATTTTTCTCGAGTGATATTTTCGTATTACACAAAATTCAGAACTCGCACAATACCCTTAAATGAACTTTAAAATCGCAGAAGTGGACCCACGCGACAGACTGGCTGCCAGTGCCGTTTTTAGGCATGGGCCACCTGGGCCCGGGCCCAGGGCTCCGAAGTCCTGAGGGGCCCTCCAAAAGTTTGTGTGAATGAAAAAATTGTTGTGCAAAATCTGCCGCCTTAAAGTAAATGCAGATTTAAACAAAATTAATGCATAGAGTAAGGGATACCGGAAATTCTAAAATCCTGCATATCGTGTATATAAGGTTACCATTTAGAAAGTCCTAATAAGTGATAAAAAGTCTAAAGTGGGTATTACACTGAGGTTTTGCCCATGGGTAATACATTGACTTTGCAGGTCAATAAAATAAAAGTCCGGTCATTTTCGTCACAAAATGCAAACATTGTGCCGTTTTTATTGAGGGTAAGGAGGGCCTCCACGAACGAATGGCCCAGGGCTCAGAAAAACTTAAAAACGGCACTGCTGGCTGCTGGTGCTGGATCATCAAACAAACGTTTTAATGCCGCGTCCACACGCTGGTAAACTCCATACCTTTTATAAACGCACAAACGTGTGGACGCTTCGCAAGCGCTTGCGGTAAATTCCCTTTGGTTTGTGACAATAAACCGAAACTCGACGAATACTACAAGCGCTTACAAACCTACACAAACCAAGTCAAATATTCTATCTACACGTTTGAATTTCTGACGGCTTGTTGAGGTTTAGCAAGCGTCTGGACTCTGGACGCGGCATAAAAATGTGTACATTTTTCACATCTACGACTGAGTTCTCATAGAAGCGATAGTATCAACAATCATGTTACATAGTTACATACATGCCATATAAAATCAAATTTTGCAATAGTTCCTAGGACGTTCACTTGTTTTCGGACTGATATGAACTAGATCTCGTTACGATAATACGATGTAACACAATAAAATTTCAGATTATGTACGTTTTTATTGGCTCTGCAATATAAGCGACCCCTATATGTCATGCATCGACGCAAGCGTCGCCTAAATTATGACTTTTTTTATGCCATTAAATTGAGAGACTGGGATAAGCTGTGGGAAGTTGCCCGAATTTGCGTGCAATTTAAGATATAAAGCTAGTTAAATTAGCGTCCAAAAACATATAGGGATGATCTGGGCTGTTCATTTGAAATCTGCATGTTCGGTCAGCGGCGGAAACTTTTCGAGGGGGCACATTGTGGTTACGGAGAACAGATTGTATACGTAGTGCACATTTTTAGAAAGATATATAGTGGGGAATGTAATGAAGATACTGTAAATGAAATTGTCTCGGAAATTGTCTAGAAAATTTAAAAGGGTGCTTTTTGCCTTTTCGCCAAGCCTTTTCGGGCTTGTCAGGGGGGAGTATTTGGGGTACTTATCGACTGATAACTTGTTATAGTAAGTACTTCATTTTTAAACTTTGTACAATATCGAATTTTACTCGAAATTTTATTGACAGAAAGGTACGATAAATCAAATCATTTTTGCAATGCTCAGCTTACATCTCAATAAATAGTTTATTTTTCAACGATATTTTCGAGGATGTTTCATAAATGTTGGGTATGTCATGGATCCTTGAATTGTTTGAAAAAATGCTTGTTGAACGAAAAATTTTGGATTCTTGGATTATTCTGAAGTGAACGATTGTTCTGTTTAGTACATTTTTTTATGCGCTTTTGTCTGTGCTTTTCTAAAAAACTGAGTTATTTTTTTTAATGCGTTGTGGCTCCTAAAGGAACGATAAAATCTACTACCCCCCCCTAAAGATTGTAGAACATCAATCAGACAGTTCAAAAAGTACCAACAATTTAAAATTGGACCAATTTTTGAAATTCATTGGAAAAAATGGGCGTTTTTTGATCGCTTGTAAAAATGTTTCCCTCGATGTTTCCATTGGACCGATTTTGTTTGTTTTTTTTATCGACGCAGAATTTTGTTTTCTTTAATTTACTAAAGAAGTGTTATTCATAAAATATGGACCATTTCGAGTTTTAAGCGAAATACTGAAAAAATGTCAAACATTTTGAGGTTTTCTGCCTGCCAAAAGTTGTACCGGGAAAAAATTTGTGTGCCCTCTTCAAATACATGTTATTTGGACCCAAATGGACCATTTAAAACAAAAAAATCTTTTACACCACCTTTTGCAAGTCAAAATTATCTGCATACTGGACTATAAGTAGATAGCGAAATATCTGTTAATATTTTAACGAATTTTCTAGAGCGATACTAAGGCGCCATCAAGCCGATAAAGGATTAGTCTTCGGCGGTAAGGAATTAAAGCGGGTGTGGATCATCATCTTCATGAGATATATGCTGATTCGAGACTTTACTAGAAGTTTTTAATTTGCTACACATAGGTGTCCCAGGAGGACTTGGCAATATTTTGGGAAATTAAAGTAGAGGTAGAGACAAAAACGCGAATACTCTATATTTTTATTCTCAACCAGGCCACCAATTCTCATATCTAGTTTTAATAAGGCCGATATAAATCAATTGTCTTCAGGCAACTATAGTCAGCTTGGAATTCGGCGTTGAAATGGCAACTGTCTTGAAACGCAATTCGATTTGCTTATATAGCAAACTTGAGAGTGTTCTCGAGTGCTGTCGAATGTTCTCGAATATTCTAGAACAAAACACGTCTTATTTCCCGGAAACATTGCGTTACATCCGCCCTCGTTCTTAAACCCCGATGACTAATGTCATGGCGCCTCGATGTCTGTCAAAGTTCACGAAGTTGACAAAGGGGAAAAACGAATTGGCAGAGACGCAGTTTTTGGTGGAGTCAAAACAAGGCCGAATACCGCGAGAATGGGGTACCGTTACAGACTAATGATAAAGTAAAAATCCTTTAATGAATCGTATCTGTGGGTGGCGTCCGAGGTGGCGTCTAAATATCAACTACGAACATCGAAAAGGAATATGTTACTCACAAGGTAACAGAAATATATTAAGTTCGACTATCTGGCGAACAGAGTGAGAGGTACTCACAAACTGAAAATAGAACTCCTGAACGAGACGTAGCTTTTGCTGGTATCAAAACTTAAATTGGTAATATTTCGAGATCGGAGTATCTAAATAGAGTTCTTACAAAGAGAACGGAAAATCTAGTCGAGACGTATCTTTTGGTCGAGTGAAACTCGCAAGTGCGAATATCGGAAAATAGTAGTCACGTCACAACGAGAAACTAGAACGTATGGAGGAGGGGTCATATTGTTAGTCCATTTTTTTAAGAATTATAAAAAATGTGGTATTGTTTACTTTTAGGGGAAGTTCCCCCCCCCCCCCCCATGAATTATTTCCTGAGATGATGTTTTTAAAAATAAAACGTGCGCAACTTTTACATGAGACAACCAATTCGTCTCAGATTTTGCATAAAGTGGTGCCAAGTCAAATTTTTTAAAATGCATGGGGGGGGGGGGGTGAACACACGTTCTAAGACTCTTCATATTATTCTAATGAAAGCTCTAACGTAAATGAATCGCCTTGTACAAGCTTTAACTTCTTTTCGAGATAACTAGGTGACCAGGGGGCAGAGTTGGACTGGGTCACTGGGTCAACTGGGTCACCTGGGTCACTAAATTAAACTGGGTCACTGGGTCGCTGGGTCACGTCATACTCTTTTCAGTTAGACCCAGTGACCCAGTTTGACCCAGTGACCCAGTTTGACCCAGTTTGACGCAGTGACCCAGTTTGACCCAGTGACCCAGGTGACCCAGTTTGACCCAGCGACCCAATTTCACCCGGGGACCCAATTCGACCCAGTCACCTAGTTTGATCGAATAACGCAGTTAAGTCAGTGCCCTCGGTTCAAGTGTACAGATTATGAAATAAATGAAATGCTGGTTTGTTGAAAATAATACTCGATTGCTTGACAACTGCCATTTCTGTGATGTTTGCTTTAATACTGCCGTAAAAAACTTACCATGCCCCGAAATGTATTAGAATAATGTTATTTATTTGCTTCAGGGCTTACCAGTTTGCTTACAGGTGTTCATTCACATTTAATTTTTTTCTACTCTTTAGCTTAATCCAAATAAATCTTTTGTCTAAATACTTTCATTGATTACTTGACTACAAACTATAAACAAATGCATTTGATTTTTTTAGGTATTAGTTCTCTTGAATGAAATTGGGCTACGTGCTTGTTGCCGAATATTATTGAGGAAGTTTTTTTAAAAATTAAAGGTTACTTGAAATTGTTTTGGATGATACCTAACAATAATTTAATTACTGGGTCACCGGGTCACTGAGTAAAGCTGGGTCAAGATGGGTCAAGCTGGGTCACCGGGTCAAGATGGGTCACTGGGTCAAGCTGGGTCACCGGGTCAAGCTGGGTCACCGGGTCAAACTGGGTCACCGGGTCAAGCTGGGTCACTGGGTCAAGCTGGGTCAAAGCTGGGTCACCGGGTCAACTGGGTCACTGGGTCAGTAAACTAACTGGGTCACCGGGTCACTGGGTCACTCTATGCTTGACCCAGTCCNAATTTTTTAAAAAGGGGGGGGGGGGGGGGGGTGAACACACGTTCTAAGACTCTTCATATTATTCTAATGAAAGCTCTAACGTAAATGAATCGCCTTGTACAAGCTTTAACTTCTTTTCGAGATAACTAGGTGACCAGGGGGCAGAGTTGGACTGGGTCACTGGGTCAACTGGGTCACCTGGGTCACTAAATTAAACTGGGTCACTGGGTCGCTGGTTCACGTCATACTCTTTTCAGTAGACCCAGTGACCCAGTTTGACCCAGTGACCCAACTTGACCCAGTTTGACCCAGTGACCCAGTTTGACCCAGTGACCAGTTTGACCCAGTGACTCAGTTTGACCCAGCGACCCAATTTCACCCGGGGACCCAATTCGACCCAGTCACCTAGTTTGATCGAATAACGCAGTTAAGTCAGTGCCCTCGGTTCAAGTGTACAGATTATGAAATAAATGAAATGCTGGTTTGTTGAAAATAATACTCGATTGCTTGACAACTGCCATTTCTGTGATGTTTGCTTTAATACTGCCGTAAAAAACTTACCATGCCCCGAAATGTATTAGAATAATGTTATTTATTTGCTTCAGGGCTTACCAGTTTGCTTACAGGTGTTCATTCACATTTAATTTTTTTCTACTCTTTAGCTTAATCCAAATAAATCTTTTGTCTAAATACTTTCATTGATTACTTGACTACAAACTATAAACAAATGCATTTGATTTTTTTAGGTATTAGTTCTCTTGAATGAAATTGGGCTACGTGCTTGTTGCCGAATATTATTGAGGAAGTTTTTTTAAAAATTAAAGGTTACTTGAAATTGTTTTGGATGATACCTAACAATAATTTAATTACTGGGTCACCGGGTCACGACGGGTCACTGAGTAAAGCTGGGTCAAGATGGGTCACTGGGTCAAGCTGGGTCACCGGGTCAAGATGGGTCACTGGGTAAAGCTGGGTCACCGGGTCAAGCTGGGTCACCGGGTCAAACTGGGTCACCGGGTCAAACTGGGTCACCGGGTCAAGCTGGGTCACTGGGTCACTGGGTCACTGCGGTCAGTAAACTAACTGGGTCACCGGGTCACTGGTCACTCTATGCTTGACCCAAGTCCAAACTCTGCCAGGCGGAGGGGGAAGAGGTGGAAATTAATGTTACCTTTCATGGTATTCTAATTAAAGGTCTCAACAAAAGGAACTACCGCCCTTCTTTCTAACTCCTTATCAACACAGGGGGTTGGGGGGGGGGGGGGTGGGGGTGGAACGAAATGAATTCATTTCTATCAATCATAGTCCTCCTCCTCGACCCCTTATTGTGATCGGATATAAATAATTCCTTATATCTCAAGAACACAATGTAGGAGGAGGGTACTCACAAAAGGCGATTGGGGCGCCTGGAAAATATCTATTAGTGATGTCAAAATTACTACGATCTTGTCCACGATCGATCGTAACGATGTGATTGTCCAATTTATTTTTCCAATAAATCGAAAAAGTGAGTACCGTTTACATATTGTAACGATTTCTTCTTCCAATTTCATTCTCGATCACGGTTTATAGGACAGTTTTCATAACGGTTTTAGCTCGGGTTTTAGCAATAAAGGAAGTAATTTTGTAGTCTGTTTATATCGAGGTTTATATCCTCTGTTTAACGAAGAAATTGAAAAAGTCGCGAAGACCAAGATGAAAATGGGACCGCCAGTGGTTGCTGAAGAAAACGCTCGAGAAAACGGCATTTTCTCATACAAGCCTTAGCCCTAAACCACGCTTAAACAATAACAGCGATTCTTCGCTACGATTTGTGTCTCAGTTTCAGTTTTTCTTCACAATAAATGGAAACCAATCTTAACAACTCAACATATGCCCCTTCATCCATTCTTAAATTATTGCGCCAGTCATTGGGTTCATGTCGCAATTCTTTCAATAATGTTGTATGGAAAAATGCCCCTTTCTTCAGGAACCACAGACAGCGACCTTAATTTAATTAAACAGATAACAGACCACAACAGACCTACTTCCTCCGTGGCGAAAACCGTTTTAACGAAAACCGGACTATACAGTATAACCTCGATAATCCGAATACGCGCTAGTCCGAAATAATTTCGTTCCTCGTAACAACCATAACACCTCTGAAGACGTTGAAAAGAATAAAGTTTATTTCTTAATGCTTGTGTCCAAATTTATTATTTTCACTAGTTCCGCGATAATCCGAAAATTTGGTAATCCGAAAGGTCGGTGGTCCGAATCTATTCGGATTAACGAGGTTGTACTGTACCATGATCGACAATCAATCAGCTATTGGTACAAAAAATCGTTACATGTAAACAGTACTCACTCTTTCGATTCATTTGAACAATAAATCGTTATACGATTAACGATAACGTTGAAAAAACCAAAAGAATTTTTTGCTCCTGGTTCTGATGGCCCTTCGGACTCCATTAGAAAAATGTGGTTTGTGGTTTCCGAGGTGGTTTCACGTGTGGCCGTTCTTTATTTTTCATTAAAAATCACGTTGAACTTTTTCCGAGGTGTCTGGGCACGTAATCGATCGATTTTAATTTGAGTCCCATTATTTTTTAAATACCCATCATATGAACTTTAATTACGAAAAATTCACAAATTTTCGCCGTACCCATAAAAATGTAGGTCGCACATAATACATTAATTAAAACCGCGTTGAACATCGAGGAAGTTAACCAATAATGTAAATTTTTTTGTTCATTTTTTAGTAATGTCCTCACGAATCGCATCCGTTCATGTCCGTATCAATAATTTAATTACAATTCTGTCGAAATGCCAGTTTGGTCGAGAATAAAAGAATCGGCCGGCATTTCGCATATTATAGTTATGCAATTAATTAAAATTAGTTTAGTTAGATGTATGCAATTACAAATTCCATTTCTCTCTTTTCAACTGGAAATGACAACAATAGAATAGCCTAAACACGTTTAATAAATAAAGACAATTTGGCGTGCGTCCAAAATGTTAGTCGAATAAACATCTTGTTTTGGCAAGATTTGAGTAGGTGAATTTGAATATATATGCTCCTCTATTAATTTCCGCTATGTAAATCGTGATGGTCCGTTTTGGGGATGAACATCTTGAGAGATAAAACTTGATTAATATTGTATTCTATTTTTAAACTTAATTTGAGGTTGGAATGGAAATGCTTCCTCCGCTCCATTGATAGGAAATTCTCACGTTTATTTCGGTAGGAAAATGTATAATTTTGTTATCAACCTCAATAAGGTTGCGTGCGGCCTTTTTTTGAGTTCAGTTTTAATTTAAGAGCGTATTTGGAATTGAATGCTTAAGTTATAAATACTTCCTGGTCGGTGCGTGTTAGTTGTAAAATTAGAAATTTATGCACGTTCGTCCGCTAATGACTTACAAACTACCAATTTGTAAAATGCTCCGAAGGTTCGCAAAAAAAACGTGTGATATTTTTTTATCGCATATAAATAGTCGAATGACCTTTTTTTGCGTAGTCGTTCTTGTATTTTGCAATTCTCTCAACGACTTCCTCTCTTGATATAAATTGAGTGGAACGGTGCGACAAAGAAGTATAATTATAACATTAAGCGAGACTGTCCATTAATAAAGTTTAAATTCCCATTATACCTACATATGGGTTCCTGAAGGTATTTGGCACGAATATCCAGTAAATTTTCAAATTGATCGTTCATGTACTGCATACCGCGATTAATCGGATTTCGAATTTTAATGTTTATGTGTTATCCGTCCGCCTGTTCGTCTCTTCGGTCCGGACCCATTTCTGCGGTTTTGAACTACTTTGAGGGGAATTGTCCGAGAGTCCTGGAACTTTTTGCAATAGGTAGGTAGGTGTGCCAGTCAGAGGGCCTTCAAATTTTCGATAATTAGTTTATAATTCCTCATTATCTGAAGAACGGAGTATTGGAGAACGATATTAACAGAGAGCGATTGGAACGGTTGCAAGCAGCATATCCATTGCTGATCTCCTTCAGTGCGTATAAATCGAAAACGAGGTGTCGGAGCAGAGTGCTCACAAAAGGCAAAATGAATCGTCTGGATGAGACATCTATTGGCGAGGTCGAAATAAATATCTCGAAAACAAAGTGTCGAGGGAGGGTACTTATAACGTGCTATTGGAACGTCTGAACGAGATATTACATCTACTGTGGGTAGTAGAGTTATTATTCAGAATCAAACAAGACGTGTACAAGGGTCGGCCGCGAAAAAATCTCTAAGAAATCGACTCTTGTTACAAAATGAATAATAGAAAATGGCTTACATTACAACTTGGTAATAGTTATTTGCCCAGCATCATTATCATTCTTCTGCAGAGGCACCTCTAAAAAGCATTATGCACTCTGTAATTGGGCGCAAGCCTGTTGAGGGCCCAGAACAAGAGATGGATAATAAATAAATAAATAAATTTCACTCCATAGACATACTGCCATGTAATTCCGTCCGCGTCAGTAAAATTGTACACTCAAACGTCTCTAGTGAAAAACTTTAGAACGGCATTGGTTTTTGCCCACTTGTTTCAAAGGGGAAGAGACCCGCTATCTAAGTCGTATACCAGGTCGTATACGTCCGAGTACAAGTCTGTCTCAGCATTGATATCCCTAATGTACAGGGTGAATTAACGATTGCGCGGAGTAACTTAATGCCTTGAAGATAAGATTTTTCGATAGAGTGCTTTTGTATTATATGGTTGAATATTCTCCACATTTTAAAAATATTTGGAATTATACAGGGTGCGCCCACAAAGTACGGTGGGCGCCAAAATGGTACATTTTTTTAAATAGAACCCTCTATATTTGAATGCATTCTACGTGTAATTGTACGTCTTGTTTATTATATGGTTAATATCCGAAAAAACTAGTAGTTTTAAAGATAATTCCAGTTGTAAGAAAAATTGGGCATTTGCAAGCGTCAGTATATTGTCAAAATTATTACTTAAATTTTGATTCCAGGTTTTATATCTTTAATCCTGGGTTAAGTAAAAGTCAAATAAATACATCTACATACTATGAAACATTAAAAATATAGCTTACAGGGTGTTTTTTTGGTAGGTCTAAAGTTGCAAAACTTCATATTAAAAAATTTCACTTTTTTTAAATGGAACACCCTGTATATTTTTCTGTCATCTTTTAGCTCTCCAAAAACCTTCAACTTTTGATAATAATGTCCTATACCCTCGCCTATACCTATCTGATAGTTTTCGAAATATTTTGGTTTTCCTGATTTTTATTTCTAATCTTAAATAAGTTATATGTAATTTACATAATAACGAGGTGGCCATGCAAAAAAAAATGCAATTTTTATCTGCCTCGTCCAAAGCTAAAATCATATTTAGTAATTCATTTTTCGAAAAATTCATGTAAGTCTAAAAACTGGAGAATAAATTTGATAGTAAAAACATAAACAAACATCTTGGTTTTCCTAGTTTTTATATTTGAAATAAGTTCTGATTACATAATAACGAGGTGAATATGAAAAAAATGAAACTAATATCACTGACTAGATGACGTTAGGCGAGGGGTAAACCACTACGGAAAATCGTGTACACCAAATTAAACATTTACTGTATTAACTGCATTAACTTAACATTTACTGCATTAACTCAACATTTATTGCATTAATCGCATTAACTGATTAACTAGACACTAACAACATTAACTGCATTTGAGAGTCCAGATCGCATTCAACATTTATGTAATGCATGCTCGGTAGGACACCATACTTTTTGTATGTTTGTTTAACCTTCAATATATCAAATAAAAAACGCATCCCTTGGTTATTACTAAAGTTAATACCTTATGAACATATTTCAAGAAAGTTCACACTATATATTATTGTACATACAGAGTGTTTCAGGAATGGTACATACGTTAGTATCTCAGTTATCTATGATAATTAAGCACATGTTTTTAGGAACTTGTTGCTTAAAATGAACAAATCTATAACATTATGTTATTATGTAAGTTACCATTCTTCATGAAACACCCTGTATACAGTCTATTTCAAATTAAGTACTACCGCTAAGTTTCTTAGTTGTTTAGTTAGAAAGACGGTTAAATTACCAAAATTGTGTATTTTTTCTAATGAATCCAAATCTGCAAAAACCACATCGCATTTTTCAGATGATAACAAAAATGTGTTTTCATATGGAACACCCTGTATTTGTATTATTACATAATATGACAGCTTATTACATTCTCTATAAAATACTATAGCAAAAATATTTCAAATAACCAACATTTTTAAATTATTAACCAGCTCCTAGGCCCTAGAGAGTTTATAATTTTGCGGTCCCTGTCAAATTAAGTCGGTACTATTGCTAACTTTCTTAGTTGTTGAGTTAGAATGACATGGGGATCACTCTGTAATTGGGCGCAAGCCAGTTGAGGGCCCCGAACAAGAGAGGGATAATAAATAAATAAATAAAAATTGTGTATTTTTACCAATGAATCCAAATATGCAATTAAAAAAACATAACCACATCGCATTTTTCAGATGATAACAAAAATGTGACTTTGATATGGAACACCCTGTATATTATTACATAATATGACAGCTTATTAAATTCTCTATAAAACACTATAGCAAAAATATTTAAAATAACCAACATTTTTAAATTATTGACGATCTCCTAGGACCTAGAGAGTTTATAATTTTGCGGTGCCTGTCCATCTGTCCCGAGATCCGTCCATTAGCACGATATCTCGAAAACGAATGGACCGCCGATTATGATGAAATTTTGCATTTGGATTCTTTATCAGAGTTATAGATCGGAGTTCGTGAATTGACAATGTACGTAAAAAAATAAAGAAGGCCCTTTTGACATCTCTATTAGTTATAAATCGAATTGCATGAAATTCAATATGGGCATAGTCGAGGGCATAGTTTTAGCCATATAATACGCAATGCCAAAAGTTGGGCCTAATTAATTCAACATTCACAGTGCCCTTTTTGAATTGCAAACTTTTTTATTTATAAAAGTATTTAAATAAAATTTGATACATAGGCACTTTGAATAAAAGCAAATCTAACACTAGGTTCAAAATTTGGTTTTTCACATGCTATAGCCACTACTAGTATCTCGAGCAGTATTAAATGGCATTAAATGTAAATTAATTACATTAACTTAGCATTAACCACATTAAATTACATTAACTGAATTAACTTGAAATTAACTGCATTTACACATTAACTACATTAAAAGTTAATTTTAATTAAGCATTTACTACTATTTGTACACCGAATTAACTAGGTCTTTACCCCTCGACATTAGGAGTTAAATTAAATTTGCTTTGTAGTCAAATGTTTTTACTTATTCTCCAGATTTTGGCGAGGCTTTTGGGCTTAAAATGAATTGTTTGAAAAATAAATTAATCGATATGATTTTCGTTTTGGACGAGATAGATAAAAATTTCCTTTTTTGCATGGCCACCTCACTATTATGTAAATTACATATAACTTATTTAAGATTAGAATATAAAAACCTGGAAAACCAAGATATTTCGAAAGCCATTAGAGATCTGTATAGGATCAAAAGTTGAAGGTTTTTGGAGGAGCTAAAAGAGGACAGAAAAATATACAGGGTGTTCCATTTAAAAAAAGTGAGATTCTTTAATATGAAGTTTTGCAACTTTGGACCTAGTTTTAAAATTTGGTTTTGCACATGCTCAATGGCAACATTCTTATTTATGAAAGCAGTTAAATGAAATATCATATGTAGGCACCTTGAATGAAACTAAAACTAATACCGGTTTCAATATTACTGTTTACGCATGCTGTATGTTTTATTTATGAAGGTATTCAATGAAATTTCAAATGCTATGTACGAAAGCTTTTAAAGTAGTACAAAACATCTCCGGACGAGTCTCCTGACTATGATTCGGGGGGCATGTAAAGTTGGCGGTCGCAGCAGTCAGATTACGACTGTTGTCACACAGACGGCTGTTGATTCGTTCTGAAAACGTCTGTAACCCAAGAGTGCCACCCATACGATAAATAAATAATTTTTTTGACACGGTTAAGGTGCGTATCCCAATCACCAGGTCGTTCTGCATATATTCTTTGATCCAAAGGTGAACTTTGAGTCAGTTCTCTTTAATCTCCTCCAATTTCTACCCAAATTTCATAGCCAATCGTTTGATTATTGGGTTTACATTTATGGCATTCAGTCCAGGGGGATTGTCAACGAAACCAAACAAAATTCCTGTGCCATTGGACTTCTTTTCTTCTGTTAGGTCAAGTATTTTGTTGGAAAGTGCCGTCGTTACATGAAAATGGAAAATTTTATGCACAGATAGGGGAGCCTAGGCGATGCAAAATAGTTCCTTGAGGTCACTGGCATCCACAAAGTATCCTATGCTTCCCAAATAGGATATCAACAAGTGGAACAATTTAGAGTTGGCTATGTGACAGACAAGAGCTACTGCAGCGATTATCTCCTGCGCTTTCCAGTATAGTGGCTGTCGGTTAAAGATGATGTTTACTGTACAATTTTCTACCACTTCTTTAAATAGAATTTCTATCTCTGATGGACAGTTTAGATGATAATAAAAAAATGGATGAAAAACGATAAGTGTATTTAACGGATTGGAGCAAGTCAACCACTACACCAGAAAGAGAGAAAATAGCCAATAAAAAAACCCTTTTCAGGAAATGGTTAAAGTAAAGTAAAGGCGTCTTCCATTTATTTTACAAGTCACCACCATAAAAGCACAATCTTCTCTGAAAGAGAACAAGTACAGCTTGTACGAAAGCCAGGA
>NW_022170663.1:30377639-30378793 GCF_008802855.1 Photinus pyralis
ATGAGGAACGGACGTGAGGGCCTGCCGAAATTGTCTATTTGGAGCGGCAATGTAAGCTTTACGGTAGGTAAAAGTTATCCGCGACGATTTTTAGCGCGAAAAAAAGCGACGCACTATGTCGGCGCATCGTCAAGATTTTACGCCAATTTCGATCTTAAAATGTATGGTGGGTTTTTAAATGTGCGTTAATTACGTTCTACGGAAATCACCGAAGCCAACGCATTAATAGGAGACTTTTACAGTGCCTGCATGCATCAGTACTTCTAATTGGTCATGAGTTTATGACATTGTAACTACGCTTTCTTCTGAATGTTTATATTGACTATGAGCGAACTGTAATCTTATTTTAAGCCTTCTTGCGGGGTGTAATGTAAAATGCTAAAGATAGCTACAAAAGGTACCTAATTACATTGGCGATGGCATACGTAACCGTCTTCGAAATAAAATTCCACCCGTCGGTTTTTTGGTACAAAACACAGAGTTGATACCAATGCCGAGCTAGCTGAAGGCAAGATCGGCATAATCAACACAACGGGTTCGGCCACAAAACAGAGTTCATACCAATTCTAAGATCGGCATAAATCAACCGCTCGTCCGAAATTCTGGAGTATGTTGCCCGGTTTCGGTCACAAAACATAGAGTCTATACTATACCAATATAACCAGTCGCCCGCCCGAAATTCTAAATCGTGTTATACACTTCCGGTTTATACGAATTCCGAGCGAGTTGAAGGCTAGATCGGCATAAATCAACCACTCGCCCGGTGCCGGTATACGGGTCTTGTTACAAAATGCGAAGTTCATATTAATGCCGAGTGAGTCGAAGGCGAACTCGGCATAGCTCGAGCTCGACTCTCTCACAAAAAAAGACCCGCATTTTTTCGCAGACCAGTGCCGATGCCGAACGAGCCAAAGCGAGATCGGCATAGCTCGGGCTCTCTCGTAGACTCACCTCTCTACGTCCACGGTGGCAATGCCATTACTTGACTCGAAAATTAAAGCACTCGGCCCCAATTGTACTTCAATATTTCCTCGCCAGTAACGTGTAATTTTCCTGACTTTTATGTAAATAACTACTATTACCAACTACCAAACACACTACATTTTTTCAATCGTACATCCAACCTAATAACAAACGGCGATCTTTGAGAAAAC
>NW_022170663.1:30378893-30388223 GCF_008802855.1 Photinus pyralis
AGAAGCTAATAGTGGCAGGCGGAGAGCGCGTAACTCGCTTATTTGAGGTAGTTTTTTTTTCGAGTAGAAAAGAATTGGACTCACACCATTTTGTTCAGAAAATGTTTGAACTTTCAGAATCTCGCTTACGAATTTTCCCGTGGTCTGACAAAAGTTATAGGCCGCTAAAGTTGAAATTTACTCATTTTCTCGCGCGCGAACTAGACACCGAGAAGTATTTATTTTCTCAGCAACTAAGCGATATACATCAATAATTCCTTTTGGTAAAATGAAAGTAATTTATAGCAGAATCTAAAGCATTCAAATTTACATACCTTGTTATGCACAGTTTTTAGAAAAATGACCGTCAACTTCCAAAATTCGTGTAGCAGATGTGAAAAGTGTGCACTTTAAACTTCAATAAACTTTTTATTTCACGATATCGATTTCCAATATTTATAAGCTCATTCGATGCTCCAAAGCATGTGATTATTTATTTTCTAATAACATTACCTGTGATTTTTTCATATAAAAAAAGTTACGGGTCATTTAAAGTAAAAACTACCGCCTCGCCGAGTCGGTAATCGCGCGAGTGAGACGGAGAGGGAAGATAAGTCAGCAGCGTTCGCGTAAACAAGGAGCGATGCGTAATTTACTAAGAAATTTCTGTCCGAATCCAAAACTAGCTATTTAGGCCGTTTAGTTTCACAAATGCATTCCGCGAGTTGCATTGTAAAGATCTCAAACAATTCTTACGTCATGTAATACATCAGTTCTTTGGTGAAATATATATAAGTACAAATAGGTACCTTTCCCTGTAATTTTTTTGGGGGTTACTGCCACATCAGGTATCTCTTGTGCTGTGCTGTATATTGCAAGATAAACATAACAAGGTAATGATTTTGGTCCCAAAGATTCAGGCTTGTTTTTTGTTTTCCACTAAGACGATGGTTAGAATGGTATTGGTAGCTGCTGGTGGAAGAATTCAAAACGGCATAGTATACTTATATTGAATGGTAGATACGGAACTTACTTAGGAGGATATCAGCAGGTACTTAGGCTGTTAAGTCAGTTATCTGGTCGTTATCTAGTGAATAGGTAACCTGGTGGTCAATATTTCTAGACATGCCGTCTGCATGATCTCGGAATTTAAACTTAACTTAAATAATTTAAATATGTAGTCATCTCAATAGTTTTCAAAATTTTATGAGTTTATTTTTTTCCCCCGGTCTTTTGAAATGTGTTTAAATTCAACTTTCACTTTTAATGTAATAATCAACCCTCGGTTGTGTTTGTCTTAACAAGGCTTGATAATAAATTCGTTGGAAACTTAGGACAACCTTTCCGGTTTAACCTACTCCTCAGGTTTTTTTCACTTGGCTGGCCAGTTAATAAATTAAAAACAACATGTTCGTCTTAATTCGTCGTTCAACGTTTGTAAACTTAACCGTTTTCCTGTTAAATTTCACATCGCTGTGTGAGGCAGTACGCCGAAGCTATAGTCGGCTTTTATTTTTAAAAACTTCACGAATAAAAACTATATGAGGAAGGTTTAGAGAGATTTTGATCAAAAATATATGTCAACCCCATTTCGGGACGTCGATGGAATTCCAACCAAAACCAAAAAAAATCATGTATTCCGTTTAGGGGAGCCATCCTCCCAAAAAAGTGGTAAAGTTTTTTTTTCGTCAAGCAACCAGTTTACCAGAGACCTGGTGTGAGTCTTGAAGATAGGTTTTGCTTGTATGCCCTTTCCGCGGTTTTGCAAATAATTTTTCAAAAATTCTCTACCCGAAAAAGGACACACGTCAAATTAGGGGGCTGCCGAAAAAAATGTTGATTTCCGACCCGAATTATGGTATCTGGTGGTTTTTGTTTGAATCTGAAATAGGTTTTTGAAAAATTCGAAAAAAAATAATTACCACGCAATTACTTGGCGACAAGCGTAAAAATTGGAACCACAATTCCAGAAGAGTTTGTGTCTAGGAAGATACTAGGACAAATATTGAACGTTTTTTTAAGGTTCATTTTCAACAAACAAAAGTTACACTCATATTTCAAATTTGGTCTTTCGGGTCAGAAAATGTCTCGACATTAGTTCTAATGTTCCCTATAGTTTCTGATAATGATTTTTTTAATTAAATTAAAGCACCGAAATAGAAAAAATAGTATGAAAAACGCGTGTTACAATGCTTTATTGTAATACTCCTATCTTGCGGACACTCGTGGCTACGCTTCGCGTCGCCACTCGTGCCACAAGATAGTCGTATTACAATAGGTCGCATTGTAACACTTGTCTTTCAATATACTATGTTCTATTTCGGTGTTACAATGAGAATTTTGTGCAACTGTTTTCGGCAAAAACAGTGTTTCAATGAGTTCCATTGTAATATTGTTTTTGGTAACTTTTCATCTCTAAGTTGGCAGTTCGCCAAGACGTCAACGTCAAATCATCAAATGCATGTGAAATCAAATTACGTAAAATTTATGTGTTTTCCTTGATTTTTGGTACACGAAGAACTTAATACATTCCAAATCAGCAGTTTACACATCCACCATAAATAAATTTATCTACGAATAAAAAATTACACATTCACGGAATTTAAAGTTTCCAAATGTCAGTGTTGTGTTTATCTACGCTGCCAACTTAAAATTTGTCAACGTAAATGGTGTTGCCAACTTAAGACATATTAATTCTAAAGTTTCCTGTAGTTTTTCATAATTACTTTTTAATTGAATTAAAGCCCCGAAATAGAAAAAATAGTATGAAAACACGTGTTACAGTGCTTTATTGTAATACTCCTATCTTGTGGACACTCGTGCCTCCGCTTCGCTACGCCACTCGTGCCACAAAATAGTCGTATTACAATACGTCGCATTGTAACACTTGTCTTTCAATATACCATTTTTCACTACTAGCGTCTGATGACATGATTATTAACCTTTTTTCCACTTGTAAAATAGGCTTTCTCGGCATTTGTTCAAAGTGGTTAATAATGTGGACATTATTAACTAGTAGTCAATAATGAGAATGTCACGCTGTCACTTTTAGAAAACACAACCCGAAATTTCGCTCAATAAACGTTTGGACAAGTTCTCTAAAATGAATAATTGTCACCATTCGCCATTTCCAGAGAAATTACATACCTAAAATTATCACATTTTGGAAAAATTCGAACGAAATTACTCTTTGAAAATATCTCAATGACAGAACAAAATACAGCCTGTTTGACTTGTACTTCTACGTACTTGATTGACATGTTAAATTAAGAAACAAAAAATTCTGTCCAACCGTTCACTTTCTTATCAATATAATATGTTAATTTAGAGGATTTCAAGTGCTAGTAGTGAAAAAAATAGTATATATACCACGGTAGAGAAGTCTATTATTGCCTTCGCACCGGCGCAAGCGCCTCGAGATGTAATCTTGGTGCTCAGGCAATAATACTGTACTTCTCTACCTTGATATATAATGTACTATTGATAAAACAACACCTTTAATATCTCTAGAAGAGTAGTAGTGAAATTGGTGCATAAATACGGATTTAGATCGATATTGGGCAAGAAAGTGATTGATACCAATATTAATTCTTGATAGTTATCCATCTGGACCCATAAGCTTTCTAATAGCGAAAACGAGAAGTCGATACGAGTTCATTTTCCCAAGAAAATCGGTACATAAATAACGATTTTGTGATTTTTTGTGAACAAAAATACACATGGACCACTTCTTGGGCATTGCGCAATTGAATTTCCCAAGAAAATCGATGCATACATAACGATTTTGACATCCTTTGGTTAAAAATATTTTGGTCACCAAAAATAGACATGTATCATTTTCTAGTCATCGAGCAATCGAGATTGATCTTTTTCCCTACAAAATTGGTGCATAAATAATAATTTTGACCAATTTAGAGCTATAACACGTGATGAATGCCAAAGTTAATTTTTGATAGTCGATACGAGGTCTAAGGACTGAGCTATAGTACGGAACGACACGCAGACGGGCGGAAATGTGAAGTCATAAGCGCTCCACTTTCGTGGATTGCGCTAAAAACGAATTCCTTCAGCAGAACACACCAAACAAAATTATTAATCTGTAGATTAATTTGCCCGCTCTTGGTAACTAATCTGGCTACGGCCCTGTTAGATGGCGTGCCGCGTGGGAAATTTTGAGTATTAAGTTGTATTTACATTTTTGAATTTTTCCGCAGAAATAAGTAAAGTAAAATTTTATTTTAAAACTGTAAAAAATGTCAACGTGCTGAAGTGTCTTCCCAAACATGTTTTGGTCATGATGATGAGGAATTCATCTGGTTGGTTGCGATCAACGGAATATGTGCCATTTCTACGTATTCAATTTTGTGTGGATTTTTGTTTTTTAATTACTTTTATAGTCCAGTATGCGATGCAGTCAGAAGGGCCGATTCCTGCAAAAACCGGTGTATCATTTTAAATAGTCCATTTGGGTCCAAATAACAAGCTATTTCAGTGACAAAATGCAATTGGGGGGTAGATAAGGAAAGTCAGATTTAGACTTTTTCCATGTGAGAACGAAATTTAATTTAGAACACAATCTCATGGATTAAACAATTGCAGTTCACATGTCATATTTTATCAGGAACGACTATTCGGTACGTCAAAACAATTATTGAAAGGTAAAAGTGACCGCACGTGCAGATAAGCGCATCAGGTGATTAATCTGTACCTGCTTGCGTTACCGCCCCTCCATCAAAAATATAACTTATGACCAAGTCATTCGATCGTATTAACGCGAAGTGCAGTGCATATTGTGCGGAATGGTCTCCAAAAATTCCAATGGTTCGAAGGAGAGTGCCTAGTACCGAAAGCAAGAAAACTAAGGGTGAATTTTGACAAGCACAGATTAGGTACCGCGTAAAATGCAGTAAGTAATTTGGATTTTTACATTTAAACATTGGGCATACAATGCAAAATGATTTTGGAGTTGGACAATAGGTGAATTGTGATTCAATATTGCGTATGGAAATTTACCTCAACACATATAACTGCCGTTAGATTCAAGCAATCATTTTCCAAATCAAAAATTTCTACACAACAATTACCTACAATCATCTTATCTATCCAAGTCTAAATTGGAAACACATGTTACGTCGGCGGAGTCGGCATTTTGAACAGGTGTTTAGAAGTCTGTTGATAATTTCATTCTGCCGTTATTAGCTTTAATAATAATTGTCGCAGAGTTTACTAATTTTGAATTAATTTGATACGAGTGAACCAAATACCTCCTTCGCAAAATGAAATGTCTTGAAATCGAAACAAGATTACTGTGTCACCTCATGCCTAAAAACTGTACGAAAAGGATGACTAGCAATTTCATTCTTTCTTTCTGTATTCATGTTAAATCCGGGTCCTTATTAGAGGCATTTAAATGGTGCAAAAATTCATTCAATATATCCACGTATTCACAAAATTCTTTAAAGTTGAAGAATCGAAAAGTGAATTTCCATTTTTCGCATATTCAGAGCAGATAATTTGGTCTTGAACTTGTATTACCTCTTGCATGAGTGTTTAATGATATTTGTCTCAGCAACCATGACAAATGGAACGATTGAACTTGCGGCTATACCTAGGTTTCGGGCATGCCTTTCTGATCTGTAAAATTCCTACCCAAGGAGGTGCTTTTTTGATCCCCAAACGACGCCCCTAGGGATGTTGTAAAGCTCATTAGAAATGCTGTAGAAAATTCAAATTCTTTAGCCAATTGCGTAAAGACGTGGGTTGGGTAAGTGTAACATCTAAAACGACGAAGCTCATTAAATGTGATATGAGAATTAACTAAAAATACTGTAGTTGAGTTGAGTTAAGGAATTTCGGAAAAATTATTATGGTGGTAACGCAACCACAAATGATGTCATTTGAAGTTTTGGTGAGTTTTTTAAAGGCGCGTACCTTACAATTTAGAAACTTGAAATAATGTAAGGTTGAAAATATCCAAAATCATTAGTAACTTGAACAAAAGACGTGGGTTTGGCAAGCATTACATCCCAAAACAATGTTCTTAGGGACTTTACAAGTTTGCGGTTGTTGTTTTCCTGACGCAGTACCTTACAATTTATATGAAAATGAAATACACTTTCGCTTGCCAGTTATTAGATAAGGGGTAAGGCGAACTGACCTTTATGGCTTAAACCAAAGAGTATATAACGTAACTCTTTGCTTAAACGTCACAAATGCCGCTCCTTAGTGACATGAGGGCATCAGTTGCAGTGAAAGGGTGGTGTTGGGAGAGCCATTCAAGCAATTTAGATGAATCTCATTCATTCCGGCCCATTCAACAATTTCCAACAAATATCATTCCAATTTTAAATTTTTGATACTTTTTGAACTCGGATGTCCTACAATTTTTAGGAAGGGGGAAAGAATTTTATCATTCCTTTAAGAGCCACATAAGGCATTAAACAGAAGGCTAACTCATTTTTTTAGAGTTAAAGTTGCAAAAAATAGGTGATCGCTTTTAACAATTTTTCTATTGGACCGATTTTGTTTGTTCATCCTTTGATCGACGCAGCCTTTTGTTTTCGTTTTTTTTTTACTAAAGGAGTGTTATTCATAAAATATGGACCGTTTTCGAGTTTTAAACGAAAAACTGAAAAAAGGCCAAACATTTTTAGGTTTTTTGGCTGCTAAAAGTTGTGCCGGGAAAAAATTGGTGTGCATTCTTCAAATCCATGTTATTTGGACCCAAATGGACCATTTAAAATAATAAAATCTTTTACATCACCTTTTGCATGTCAAAATTATCTGCATACTGGACTATTTTGGGGGACTGCGGAAGTATAGTATTACATCCTTTTGAATGGAGATATTAAGTTACGTTTCTTAGCTAATCGTGTGACAGCTTTATATTGCGTACTATTTATTAATGGTTTTGAAACATTAGGGATTGGTGGTACCAAAAGACATTAACCAATAAATAATTAGGTATCACCATTTTGAAAGACAATTCGCCATTGTGGGCGGAAAAAAATTACGAAGTAACCAAAAGGGGATGAGTCCGATTAAAAAATAGGGGATTAGCTTGACCGCAGCATATTCGTGATTTAGGTACCAAAACGTACACATAACCGAGGTAATGCAGAAGTACTTGACGACGGACGCACGGACAGAAAAGATCATCGCAATAGCGCATCGGATTTCAATAAAAAAGTAAGTAGTAGATACTTAATTCCGCCATTACCACGCATTCATTTGCCACGTATTTATCGTTACCAATAATTTAAGTAACAAAAATCCAAATCCGAAAGTAATAAAATAATGGCTAACGAAGCTGAAATTTACCAAATAAACCTCGTTTATCCATAATGGATTTGTTGATTAGTGAACTTTATATTCGCGTTATTAATTACGTAATTACTATTTCATGTGATGGCACTGCTGTTATTGTGCATCGCACCTTGATTTTCATCAAGATAATCTTGGAAATTATGTTAGTGTGACATGACTGCAGGTGAGTCGATATTTGTTGTACGAGAATAACAGGCACATCATCAATTATAAACGTCTCCTCTAAATACCCTCAGAATAGAGTGTATGGACTGAAAATGTTTGAAGTATTGTCACGTAGAAAACAAGGCGTTGCGTACGTACTGGAAAACTGTCAGCTACTGTTTGTAATTGATGAAAATTTAACAAGAGAACGGTTTGTAGAACTTTTCCGACGTTGGAGAAAAAAATTTATTATATTTCATCCGTTATGTTATATTACCTTACCGCTATATTCATAATAATGCAAATCGAAAGTTTGATTAATGCCAATCTCTTTTGTTGTTGTTAATGTCAAGTGAAAGCCGGTCTTTTTAGGAAATAAATTGGGAATTTACGTGCTCGAGGGGTAGTCCCGAGTTGGTACGGTAACGCTGTATAATTTTTGTTTTCACAATTTCCCGAAAAACTAAACGTTAGGTATTGTTACGAACATCCGACAAAGCTGTGTAAAGAGTGGCTGGTTTCTATTGTATTCTGGAGTAGCACTAATCTACCGTCGTATTAAAAAGCTTAAGTCATCCCCAAAGAACTACATTGTTTAAGACAAATAAATCTTATTGTAGTGAAAAACAAAGTGGATCACAACTTTTATCTTCGACATAGAAAGTAATCTGGGATTAGTGGAAATAAAGCAAAACTAATTAGGAAAAAGAGGCAAAGGAAGAGAATTGTGAAAGAAAGCTCTTTGCCCATTTAACAAGCTGCACCATTTTGAAAGTCGAATTAATTACGTACCTACTCAACATAAGATTAAACTCAATTCAGTTTAGTAAACTCTCGTGGTAAATACCCTTTCGTACCTGCAGTTACCCGTGAATGCAGACCAATCTGTTAAGGTTCGTGTATGAAATGAGATGTATCTCAACTTTTTATTCAGTCTTGTACACACAAATAAATTGACTTTACCTAACTTTTGAAAGGATACGGATATTCAAATAGTTCCAAATCTGTGGGAAAAGAATCAGGGGTCGAATATTAAAAGAATAAACATTTTGTCTTTAATTGCCCCACCTAAAGCCCTCTTGCTGTGACTGAATTCGTTTTGATTTTTTGAAGTTCGAGTAAGCTAGACAATTGAAAATTTCCTTATTCTCCAGTTTTTGGACGTAAAATAAATTGTTTGAAAAATAAATTAATCGATATGATTTTCGTTTTGGACGAGATAGATAAAAATTGCATTTTTTTGCATGTCCACCTCACTATTATGTAAATGACATTTAACATATTTAAAATTAGAATTATCTTTAAAACTACTAGCTTTTCGGATATTAACCATATAATAAAAAAGACGTACACGTAGAATTCAAAAAGGCATTCAAATATAGGGGGTTCTATTTAAGAAAATGTACCATTTTGGCGCCTTACTTTGTGGGCGCACCCTGTATAATTCCAAATATTTGTAAAATGTGGAGAATATTCAACCATATCATAATACAAAAGCACTCTATCGAAAAATCTTATCTTCTAGGCATTAAGTTACTCCGCGCAATCGTTGACTCACCCCGTACATGTGACGGGGGTCCTGTTTTAGTTGAGACTTGAGCGTATCTTAGCTGTTTTTAAAGATAATGCAACGCCAACTTGGTTAACAGCCGAAGCAGAACAAAAACTACAAGTAAATTTGCAACAATCTTTCCTTTTCTCCTATTTCTTCTGGTTGATAAAGTCGGGGGTGGGTAAATATCGCCAGGAAGACGATTTGCTCGGTAACGCACTATTTGGATGTTTGAAATAAACTAACGCAGGTTTCACATCGGAGCTGCCCGTGGAAACACTCTTTTTCCAGGTGCGAATGCACTTGTATTTATACCCTTCTCTTAGTAT
>NW_022170663.1:30388323-30416801 GCF_008802855.1 Photinus pyralis
TTCAAACTTAAGTGGGCACTATTGCCTTCGTTTTTATAAGAAGGTGATACATATTATAAGGTTGGTTTTTTGACGCTGATTACTATAGTTGATTACTTTACAATGGTGAAAACAGAAAACAATTGACTGTATCATTCTCAATATACCTACCGATAAAAACATTATAAGCTTTTACTCCACATTTACTACTGAGTCGGCGTGAGCATTTTTAGCTTCCTAGCGGTAGCTAAGTGGCTATTGTTTAAATACACTTTTATCAAAGAATTTAAAAATGCTCATACAAAACCCACCCAAAAAATAAATTACTCAACATTCCTTTTAAATAAATAAGGTACCTAACTAATTCACTTGTTTTTCCATACGTGATTTATTCCAGGATTTATTAAAATTAAAATTGTTTTTTTTTTAGTGTAAGCAAGCGGGTGTGACTTGATTATTTTTAAGATTTTAAAAAAAGTTTTAACTGCAGGTAGTTCATAGTTGTAATATTTATGAAAACCTACATCAAGTTAGCAATAGATTCCAGCAATAGACCTTATTTCATATAAAATAATAAAATAAAGTTTGAAGTCACCTCAAATGGACTTGCACACATGAAGTTAAAAGTTTTTATAAAAAAAATTTTTATTAATAATATTAGGGGTTGAAAGGGGGTTAAAAAATAAGGGTAACTTTGTTGGTACAGGTTTTTTTCCCATTTTTTAAAAAGTACAATAAACTTAAAGTGCAAGCACTATAATTGTCAAAATTTCAAAATGTAACCCCGCGCCGTTTTGGAAATAATTAATTTTTTCGGTTTTTTACGGTTATTTATTGCTAGGGGTGTAATTTGTGTGGTGCATCAAATATTTTTGTTTTCAGTTATGATTTTTATTATATGGTCTAATAGTAGTCTAATGCCCAAAAATAAAAATGTAACCCCGCGCCGTTTTGGAAATAATTGATTTTTTCTGTTTTTGGCGGGAATTTATTGCGAGGGGTGTAATTTGTGTGGTGCATCAAATATTTTTGTTTTCATTTATGATTTTTTAATAGTGGTCTAATAGTAGTCTAATGTCCAAAAATAAAAATGTAACCCCGCGCCGTTTTGGAAATAATTGATTTTTGCGGTTATTTATTGCGAGGGGTGTAATTTGTGTGGTGCATCAAATATTTTTGTTTTCAGTTATGATTTTTATTATATGGTCTAACAGTAGTCTAATGTCCAAAAATAAAAATGTAACCCCACGCCGTTTTGGAAATAATTAATTTTTTCTGTTTTTTGCGGTCATCTATTGCTAGGGGTGTAATTTGTGTGGTGCATCAAATATTTTTGTTTTCAGTTATGATTTTTATTATATGGTCTAATAGTAGTCTAATGCCCAAAAATAAAAATGTAACCCCGCGCCGTTTTGGAAATAATTGATTTTTTCGGTTTTTTGCGGTTATTTATTGCGAGGGGTGTAATTTGTGTGGTGCATCAAATATTTTTGTTTTCAGTTATGATTTTTATTATATGGTCTAATAGTAGTCTAATGCCCAAAAATAAAAATGTAACCCCGCGCCGTTTTGGAAATAATTAATTTTTTCTGTTTTTTGCGGTCATCTATTGCTAGGGGTGTAATTTGTGTGATGCATCAAAGATTTTTGTTTTCAGTTATGATTTTTTAATAGTGGTCTAATAGTAGTCTAATGTCCAAAAATAAAAATGTAACCCCGCGCCGTTTTGGAAATAATTGATTTTTTCGGTTTTTTGCGGTTATTTATTGCTAGGGGTGTAATTTGTGTGGTGCATCAAATATTTTTGTTTTCAGTTATGATTTTTATTATATGGTCTAATAGTAGTCTAATGCCCAAAAATAAAAATGTAACCCCGCGCCGTTTTGGAAATAATTAATTTTTTCGTTTTTTGCGGTCATCTTATTGCTAGGGGTGTAATTTGTGTGGTGCATCAAATATTTTTGTTTTCAGTTATGATTATTATTATATGGTCTAATAGTAGTCTAATGCCCAAAAATAAAAATGTAACCCCACGCCGTTTTGGAAATAATTGATTTTTTCAGTTTTTTGCGGTTATTTATTGCGAGGGGTGTAATTTGTGTGGTGCATCAAATATTTTTGTTTTCAGTTATGATTTTATTATATGGTGTAATAGTAGTCTACTGTCCAAAAATAAAAATGTAACCCCACGCCGTTTTGGAAATAATTAATTTTTTCTGTTTTTTGCGGTCATTTATTGCTAGGGGTGTAATTTGTGTGGTGCATCAAATATTTTTGTTTTCAGTTATGATTTTTATTATATGGTCTAATAGTAGTCTAATGTCCAAAAATAAAAATGTAACCCCACGCCGTTTTGGAAATAATTGATTTTTTCGGTTTTTTGCGGTTATTTATTGCTAGGGGTGTAATTTGTGTGGTGCATCAAATATTTTTGTTTTCAGTTATGATTTTTATTATATGGTCTAATAGTAGTCTAATGCCCAAAAATAAAAATGTAACCCCGCGCCGTTTTGGAAATAATTAATTTTTTCTGTTTTTTGCGGTCATCTATTGCTAGGGGTGTAACTAATGTGGTGCATCAAATATTTTTGTTTTCAGTTATGATTATTATTATATGGTCTAATAGTAGTCTAATGTCCAAAAATAAAAATGTAACCCCACGCCGTTTTGGAAATATTTAATTTTTTCTATTTTTTGCGATCATCTACTGCTAGCTAGGAGTGTAACTTGTTTGGTGCATTTGTTGCATTGATTATCTCGTATATTAAAAGGCCATATCAACGTTTAGGAGACTTAGAGAAGTATTGATGCGAATCTATTAATTATATTGATCAGTGCATATATGTTTCAATAATTTTGCCCGGCGTCTAGGTGCGTAACTGTATAAGCGATTAATTTCATTGCAATTGTAAATATACGTAACAGTGACATAATTTTAACTTGAATTACTATACCTACCTATTTTGCTGTACACAAAAATAAATCACGCTAATAGCTTGTCTGCCGTCTCGTTTTCCATCTCGAATTACTAGACTCAAACTACTAATAAAAAATTTATTAATTTGCAAATTTAGAAAAAGGAAATGGAATAAGAGCGCTTCTTGTTAGATTGTACACAATTACTGATATAACTAAAAACAAAAATATTTGATGCACCACACAAATTACACCCCTCGCAATAAATAACCGCAAAAAACCGAAAAAATCAATTATTTCCAAAACGGCGCGGGGTTACATTTTTATTTTTGGACATTAGACTACTATTAGACCACTATTAAAAAATCATAAATGAAAACAAAAATATTTGATGCACCACACAAATTACCCCCCTCGCAATAAATACCCGCCAAAAACAGAAAAAATCAATTATTTCCAAAACGGCGCGGGGTTACATTTTGAAATTTTGACAATTATAGTGCTTGCACTTTAAGTTTATTGTACTTTTTAAAAAATGGGAAAAAAACCTGTACCAACAAAGTTACCCTTATTTTTTAACCCCCTTTCAACCCCTAATATTATTAATAAAAAATTTTTTATAAAAACTTTTAACTTCATGTGTGCAAGTCCATTTGAGGTGACTTCAAACTTTATTTTATTATTTTATATGAAATAAGGTCTATTGCTGGAATCTATTGCTAACTTGATGTAGGTCTTTTGGCAGTATTTTGTTAGTTTTTATTGATCAATGTCTTGGCGTTAATACCTATGTTTTAAAGAAAAAATAAAAAAATATGAACCTGCATAAATCCATATACGAGTCCTATGTGAAACAAATCGTTTATGATACCTGCACTTCAAGTTACACCTGCACGATGTAGATAACGGACTCGTTATGAATTGAAGAACATTTTTGCGAAGCTTTATAGTCTAGTCAATCTATCCCGTTTCCCCCATAGTATTGTTGGTTTAGGTTTTTTTTTTAATTGAAAATTCATAACACACTTTAGCTTTAAATTGCTCGAAAAAAACAAATACTTGACGTTCCCGAGGTAAGAAAATCCCAACTTGAATTCTACCACAGCCAAAACCCGAATGCCCGGAAAATCTCTCTTTATTAATCCCTACCTATCTTTCTAATTAAATGATGCCCCAAAATTGTGTTTTAATCGACCATTTTAAATCATTCACTCATTTGATTCGTTTAAAATCCACTATTTTATGGCCAGCTCTAGAGCCATAACTCAAAATACCACGCTGTTCAAATGGTGGTCCCATATAAAAGTCATGCACGTTTTACTTTCAGAAACAGCGTCTCGGTTTCCCCCCTTAAGACAACAAAATAGGAAGGACGTCGTCTGGCATACCTTCAAGGTATAGGATACCTGTGGCAAATTCCAGGCCTCTAGGACAATTTCCATAAAAGTAGTTGAAAAGCGAAGAAGTGAGTCTGGATGGACGCAACAGGCCGACGGGTAAAGCGCAAACAATAGCAAATTCTTAAAAAAATGGATTAAAAAGGCAAACATTGTAAAAATTCGCACACAAGATTTTTTTCTTATGTTGGGCTACGAAATTGTATGAAGGCCAATTGGGCAATTTCAAAAGACCTCAACATTTTCGGACTTTTTTCAAAAACCATAAAAGGCTGTATCCTACGGAAAAGTGAGACAGATTTTTCTTAAAGTAAACCAAATTCATTTTAGGGAGTTTAAAAACCGTGTAAATTTGCTGTTGCTGATATCTTTTCCTTCGAAAATGATTACGGAGGTGCTAACCCTTTTTTGGAACAAAATGTAAATGTTCCGCAACCTGACACAGGTTCCAACACACCGGCTTTTCGAAAAGAAACGTTCTCTTTTTTATTGCAATCATGCTCGTATATAGCGCCGCTTATATAAAGATAAGAACGCTACTTGTAGAACGACAGCGGAGCTGTGCTATAGACATAGGTGTACTTTTAAACGACAGAAATGCGTCTGAAAGACAGACGCCTAATTTCATGCAACCGAAATAACATCGTGCGCATGTTATGTTTGACGATATCAAGTTTTTCTTCAGTTGAACACATCGACAGCATCTTCATTTGTTTTAAGAAGTTATCGTAGTTGCATAAAATTAGGCGCCCTTCAACAGAGCTTTTGTCATTTAAAAGTAGACGTGGGAAATCCCTATGTCTACTTCTAAATGAATACCATATAGCTAAATGAATACCATATAGCGAGCGGAACTCGAATTTTTTAAAATTTAACGTCAGGACTGGAAGAAACTTCGTAATTTCCCTCCGACTAAGATTTTAAATGAACTTATGACTGGAAAAAAGTTGACGTGTCCGGGTTGGATGTCGTGGAAGTAGGTCTCTGAGATCTATTGTTTCAGTCCGATGGTTCTAAAGTACTTCCTCCCCTTTGCTTTAGTAGAAAACGCGATTCTCCTGAAGAAAAAAAAAACTACTTTATTGATCTCAATTCTAAAACCGAGGGAAACCACTGTTCTCGTCATAAACAGGGAGGGGGGAAGTCGTTATTATTGTTCTCGATTTGCAGAACCGCACTCTACGGGAGAGGAACGTTGTGTTTTGAATAGGTCCACAGGGTAGTGGAGGGGAGGGGGGGGGGCAAAGATTATACGGCTGCTTTAAAGCAAAATTTTAGCCAATCTCCGTATTTGTGGGCAAAATGCTAAAATTAAAATTTGAAAATATTCGCTCGCTTAAAAGATACGGGGGAAAATAAAAAAATTGTAACTTTCAAAATTACTGTATGCCTTCTTTGGTTAAATACAGAAAAATGTCTCTTTATAATGATTGTTTACTAATCTGCCGTTTTCCAAATAAATATAGTGTTAGGTAAAAAAGTTACCGGACTTTCGACTCAATTTTTTTAAATACACCTTGTATATTTAACATGCCAGGGATGATATTAAAAAAAAGGTTCAACTGATTTAAAAAAATTAAACACACACTCAATAGGTTAGTTAAAATAAATTAAAAAAAACAGGTTCAAATGATGCACCAGATTCTAAAAAAATCGAACAGATTTTTGATTTTTTCAAATATTTTTTAAATCTTTCTGAATCAATATTGAATTTTTTTAGTGTTATATTTTTGAAAAGTATACAAATTTAAAATTGATTAAAAAAAAATTAAAAAAATCAAAACTATTTTTGAATTCAATAACCTTTTTGAATTTTTTCCATCATTTGAACCTTTTTTCTTTTTTATTCTTTTGAAGCTTTGTTTCATTTTTTTGAATCAGTTGATTTTTTTTTAATATCGCCACTGGCATGTTAAATATTATTTTGTAAAAAGAGAATGTAATATACGAAAGCGTAGAAAATAAATTATTATGTACAAAAGAGCGCCTCCCAAGCAACATATCAATTAGTGTAAATGTTAATATAACCGGCTTTATGGTTCAGTGGTAGAGCGTTGGACTATAAATCCGATGGTCGGGTGTTCGAACCTGGGTTGAGGTGAGGGATAATAAATAAATAAATAATATACTTCCCTCCGCCATATTTTCATAACATTCGTTCGACACTACACTAGACTAATAATGATCACAGCATCGCATTTACTGCATAATTCCGGTTTTTACGGAATTCCGCATTACTTAACGGAATTCCGTATTATTTTACGGAATTCCGTATATTTTTACGGAATTTCCTATTTTTTACGGAATTCCGTAGTTTTGCGGAATTCTGTATTATTCTACACAATTCCGTGTGTTTTTTACGGAGTTACGTATATTTTTACGGAATTCCGTTTTATTTTACAGAATTCCGTATATTTTTACGGAATTTCGTAATTCTTCACGGAAAATAAAAAAAAATTGGATGTGGCCCTTCTACGCTTTCGTAGTAATCTTATCTTTTTATATTAAACCATACAGGGTGTTCTATTAAAAAAATTAAGGTATATTTTATTCTAAAAAAAGAGCACATTCAATTCAGGGATAATATTCAAAAGCTTAAAATGATTTAAAAAAATTCAAAAAGATTTTTGAATTTTTTTAATTTTTTACTAGTGAATATGCTATCCTTTTAGGGATTTCTATTTAAAAGATGAGGTTAGGTTCGAAAACGTTTTTACCTGACACGGTATACTTTGTGTTAAAACGGTGAATATTTTCAAATTTTGATTTTACCATTTTAAGTTTGACCCAAAATGAGCACATGTCGCCTAACATATAACATATACAACCATAGAATTTTAGGGATTGTCAAAGATTACCCCTGAAACCACAAAAAACATGTGGCAATCCCCGTTTTAACATCTTGTGTATACGAGTACAATTTGCTTATTTGCTAACATCGAGGGTAGATAGAAGATTGCACTTTATGCCCTGAAGTCTGAATTATGAAACGTCGTGTTTCTCTGCAGTAGATCGATTATACCTACATGGCTCGCCTGTTACTTTTACCTAACGCCAAATCTGTGTCTAAACATAATTCTGTTTAGTTTTTTTTGCACCGCTCAAACCGCAAGTTTTTGTGTTTATCGATCACCCGTTCTATAATTACCTACACAATTATCGGGACTTGATTTGGTATGATAATAATCTGCATTCTACAAGGATGTGCAATTTGGAGCACGCCTAAAATATTCGGAATGTCTATAGAGCTACCTAAAATTGCCATCGGTCCATTAAGGGGCAATCTCGAATCGTCACATAAAAATATCCAATCTACCTTAATTAAACCTCATCATACGACGGCGCGATTAAAGTAATGCTCCCAAAAGCGACAAGGTCTATTTAAAGATTCGCAATGTCTCTTCGCCACGGACACGTTTCCATTCAGACTCACTTAATATAATTACTTTATTATCACGACTTAAAGTGATATTGAAAGGCTTGGCAAATGCGACGGGCACTTCTGTTGCACTGCGACAATATATCAGTAGTTAAAACCGGTTAAGCGCGCGCCTACGCAGGGTACATAAAACTCAATATTAACGTCTCTCATAACAACATTAGAATAAATTAGTAACAAATTGATGACTTAACGACTGTTCGTATGGAATTTTGTGGATTATACTTTGAAATTATGGTGTTATTAATAGTCGATTCAGCCGTCCACCCTACACAAAGACAACCACGCATAAATTTTCTACAATCTACTTTCATTGAATAAGCACAACGTTTTTGGACTTCGATGTCATGAATGGAAACGCGTGTTCTCCAACCTACGACATCGCGAATTCCTCTAATTCGAATATATTACAATGTTAAATTTCGGAACAAATTGGAAAGTTTGGGTAAGTCATTTCTTCAGTGATCTTTACGGTTCAATTTAAATTGTATCATATTCAATGGGAAATAAGGTTGTTTTAGTAAAAGAGCAAAAAAACAGGATTTATTTGGGGGTTGAGGAAGGAAACTTCAAGATTAAATTTTAGTTGCGCTTAATTCGCGCATAATTATTAGTAGAAAGTCATTTATGTCATTTCATGAGCCCCCCATTTATGAGATTTCTATTCGCCAATAGATTCGAAATGATAATTTCGTAATGGCGCATATTGCAGTCTGCAGAGTATAAACGCAGTTACGCAAGAAAATTTATGCCCGGTTTCTGATGATTAAAACATTATAATGCGTCCCAATTTTCATTTTTAAATAATTATTTTAATTTAAAAAGAACATATATTTTCAGAATGTAACATGCCGGGGTTGACATTCAGAAAAGGTTCAACCGACTCAAAAAATTAAAGAGAGATTCAAAAAGTTAAAAAAAATCGAAAAGATTTTTGAATTCAAAAGGGTTGTTTTAGTATTATTCTCGATTCAAAATTTAAACGCCAGGGATGAGATTCAAAAGATTCAACTGATTCAAAAAAATTAAACAAAAAGATTTAAAAAAAATAAAAAAAGGCGTTCAAAAAATGCAAAAAATTCATGCTTTCGCTTAAGTGAGTTTTGAAAAACTCATCCCAATATAAGGTAATAAAATATTTACGTTCTATGCACACTGCGCAGAATCATCTTTGTGGTTAATGAAATATTGATAGTAGATCCTGTAACTTGACGATATTTATTTATGTAATTATATAAAAGTTTGGTAGGTGACATTATGATACTAATAATGGAAAAAGTATGGCTACTCCGCTGTTACACTTTTTGTAAAGTCATTGGTGCGCGAATTTGTTGGCACTGAATTTAAATTTATAATTAACCGCACATTTTGAGTTTGGTTGATCGTTTTTTTAGTGTCCTTTTTTTATTTTTGACAGCCTTTACGAGTCCCCAAAAGTTTTTTGGCGCCCAACGTGGGGCACATAGAATTAAGGTTATATAATAATTTACAAACATCGATTTTAAAAGATCGTGCAAACTATAACTTTCCTCCGCGACTTATTAGAGATCCGAGGGTGAGTGGAGGGGGGAGGGTGTTAGAAATTGGATGTATCTTTTATGGTATTAAAATTAAGGTCTCAACAAAAGAAAGTCTGATACCGCCCTTGCCACTTATTATTCATCGAAATCGGGAGGTTAGGAAAGGGGGGGGGGGGGTTGCTTCATGGTACTCCTATCAAAGAAATTAATTTATACCAACCGCATTGCTCCTTCTCGATGACCGACGACTTATCGTAATCGGTTATATTTCTCAATAGTGGGGTGTCGGACGAGGGTTGTTATGTTCACTTTGAGCAAACGTAATAAAATTGTCTTTAGATAAGCACATGGTAAGCTCAGACAAAGTAGAGGTGGGTCGGTGTGAATAACGGGGTTCTCGTAAATTGTCTACAGTAAATTTCAAAAGGGAAAAGAGAATACTTACCGAAAAGGGAACAAGGCAGACTAAGAGATTCTTGTTCTGGTCTTCGTAAGGTCGAGGTTAATACGCAATTGTTGGTACATACCGTAAACGGCATTAGAACTTGTGAATATATCCGCAAAAGCGCGTCAGTGAAGTTCGCAAGAGAAAAACCAAAACATCATACAACCATTAGAACCCTTTTAAAAAGACATGACGCAAAATCGAACAACAAATATGGCGCGTATTCTTCTGTACAAGAAATGATTGAATCTGTACAAGGAATAGTTGTAGTAGTACGCACGCAGCAAATTTTAACCATGGAAACTACATCTGCACGACCTCTAGCGGGAAAATGAAGAACTGTTGTAAATGAAACCTATAATACTCAACTAACTAGATACTAAACTAAACGAATTTACACAGGAAATATATAGATGTCGCAAGAATATCACTTAAATGGGATTTAAATTAAGAAAAGAAGGTAATGACGAAATGTATCCATTGGTAATGTCAACACTTAAGTGCTAATATCTCGATAACAGTGTGCCGGAGGAGAGTGCTCACAAATGTAAAATCAATAGTTGGAACGTCTTGACGAGACATATCTACTGCCGATGTGAAAACTTATACGTATCTCGAAAATAGAGTGTCGAAGGAAGGGAAAAAATCTAACATTGCGGAGAATAATTTCTCTTGTTTTTTCTTACATTTTAAATGTGCGCCAGATGGCGTTTAAATGTTTGTAACGTAAATTTAATTACGTGATATATACAATTAAATTATTAATGAATATAACAGTATTTATCAGGTACTCATAACACGTAAATTTTAACACACGATCGCGAATTCATTAATTATCAATTCAGGATCGACATTGACTTGATGGTGCCTCGATGGCGATTTGTGGCGCCCCGATGTCTCCTTGGGTTTCTATATTCGCTACATGTTTATGTGTAAAGAGCCCTCTCATCATTAATAATCTACCAACATGCTAAACATTGATAAATATTTCAAGCCGTATAACCCAATTATTTACTAATGGCCGTTTGCACCAAAAAATTTAAGCGGAGCTTAGCTTAAGCGTAGCTTAAAATCCATGGCAACCATTGTCTCAATAATCGTTGCCATGGATGTTAAGCTACGCTTAAGATAAGCTCCACTAAAATTTGTCTGTGCAAAGGGCCATAAGATACACAAGAGTTGTGTACAAGTTGTATTTGTTTTAAATTTTTTAGCGCATTTTTTAAGAATTAAAAAAAATGTGCTATTGTTTGCGTTTTGTCCGTCCGTCCGGACTCACTTCTACCGGCTATCTAAAAGGCCCCCCCCACGAATGTTTTTGAAAGTGCATAAATGTTACATACGACAAACAATTGGTCTCAGATTTTGCATCCGCATGCCTTTAGTGGTGCCAAGTTAAGAAAATGGGGGGGGGGGCATGTTCTACCCTTCATGTATTCTAATGAAAGGTCTCATCGAAATAAATTGGTTGTACAAACTAGAACTTTCCCGTGCGACTCTTTTTCGAGATCAGTGAGCGACGGGGGGAGGGAGGGGGGGGGGTGAAAAATTAATGTTACCTCTCGTATTCTAATTAAAGGTCTCAACGAAAGGAACCCTACCAACTACTGACCTTCTTTCTGTTCTCTTATCAAACGGGGTGGGGGGGGGGGGAACTAGTTTTATCCTTCATGGTACTCTAATGAAAGGTCTCAACGAAAGGAATTAATTTCTACCAACCATAGCCCTCCTCCTCAATCTCTTATCGTGATCGGGTATATTCCCTTATGGATTGTCGGAAGAGGGTACTCACAAAGGGCGATGGAGACGTCTGCAAGAAATATATCCATTGGTGATGTCAAAACAAAAGCTATTTCGGTTTAAAAATGCGCTTTATCTGCACAAGAGTTGTGCACAATTTATACTTGTTTTAGAATGTTGCGAATAGTTTCATGTTCATAAATTTAAAAAGAATATTAAAAGTCTACGATGTGCCATCGCATTTTTAATGTGGCAAACCAGTAATCAACTAAGCAATGCAAGAATGACTCAATCATTTGGTCAACAACAATGTATAAAATTCATTACCAGAAATGTGTTAATAAAATTAATGTTACCATCTTTTTTTAATTGTGCAGAAAGTTTTAAAAACCAAAAAGTTCTTGAAATCTTCAAAAATGTTTATACCAAAATATTCGTAGTTTTTTGTACCATCACGTCAAATTTAGTTTAGCGACTGCTTGGAGCAGTGGCTGCGCAACAAGATATTTCGGAATTCTCCCGGCCCCAACAAACATTTCGTTTGCGACCGACTGGCCCGCATTGGAAGCTGTTTAAAGTATTTTTTGAATTCTTCAAAAATATTTTTTAATGATTTTCAATTTTTTCGAAATCTGATTTTTGTAAAATTGTCGATCTGTTATCAAACTTTTTTAATGCTTATAATTTTTCGCATCAATTATTATAAATTCTCATTATTTTGAAATCATCAAAAATGAAACTTCTTTTAATATCTTTATTGCATTAAATTTCCGGAATGTATTTTCTTAATTTTGGTCTCTAGGAATTGATATTATCAAAACCTACAAATTTTGAGGTTACGTTTTGTCTTTTGTGACAGTCGGAGGATAATTCAACAGACATAAAACCGTCTTTTTATCAAATTATTGTTTTTGATTTACAGTTTTTATACAGATTCTATTAAAAGTTTTAAAAACAAAGGAGTAGGTACCTATTTTAGAGAAGGTTGGTTCAAGCGTCGGTAATATATTTTTGCTCATTTTTGGATCTTCAACGGAGACGGTAGAGGCACTGTACGTGTTCCATATTGGTCCCTCTATAACTTAAGATCCAAAATTAATTAAAAAGGGTGCATAATTTCACATTCAATTACAGTGTTGAATTGAAGCTGCTTGAATTCGCAAAGAACAGACATTCTACATTCGCTGGGTCTGCATGGAATTATTAATCACGTCTACGGCGAGATAGGGAGATAATCAATTCGAATCGAGAAACTTTTTTATTGATTGAGCGGTCGAGATGACAGTTTGAGTAATGGATATTGACGTCGAGCAAGTGTCTAGCGCTTAACTTCCGGATCAACTTCTTTCAAACTAACAAGCTGCGTACATTCCGAGAGAAAATTGTTACAAAATAAAACGAGAGGCCGTCGAAATACAATGAAGGGTTAGTAAACAAACACTGCGGGACGGGGTTGAGTAGGATTAGGACAAAAGTTCTTGCGTGTAAGTCGAGACCTGACAAAATATTTTCTTTCCATTCAGTGTCGCTTTTGTTATTTGTACGTACGAAATAATCCTGCACTTGCTGGGCTGGGTCATTGTGTCTTGAATGAAAAACATCTACCCTAATGACGTATCAAAGTCGCAAAGAGACACAAAACTGTTTTTTTTTTACTATTTACACATCCTTGTCTTTCAGTCGCTCTAGTCTAGAGTCTAGAACTAGCAAGTAGCAATAATGAATTTTAATTTTAAGTTGGATAGGGATGTCGCGTGCATCAAATGTACACCCTGTAGAGTTGTTTACACAGCTTATAGATAACTCTAAAAGCCTTAAATAAATATATCCACCGGGGAAAATTCATCGTTCAACACGACGTATTTACACGCACCTTTTACGATATTTAATATCAGTATATAACCTTTAATGTTCTCGTTCGAAGCAGGAACTAATCGAATGTTTTCCTGTCCAATGAATTTGCTTTTGTAATCCACCATCGCTCGCTGGGCGATCTCGACAAATTCGTCATCGTTTTAATTCCATAATTTCCCACATTACAATAACGGGAACATGACACTTTTGTTTGCAGCAACTTTACCTTCCAAATTGGGATTTGGCGCCCCTGTTTACAATTCGGACTAAGCAAGCGTGCCTTATCGTGACGTCGAATTTAAATATTGGCTTTTCGGCTCGAATAAAAAGAGGGAAACGGGAGAGAGTTTATTGCCTCATAGACCTCCGAAATTGAATATCTGATAATCGCATTTTGTGTAAGAATCTAAAATTGGATACCGAACGGAATTATCTCATTCCGATTTGTAGGAAGAAGCACGCGAAATGAGTCTTTTTTTCTAAGGCGATGTGTGGTTTGCGGTTTGCGTTTAGTAAACGACCTTTTCAGGAATTGATTTTTAATTTCGTCCTTGAGTAATAAGGCGCAATAACAGAGGTCGCATCACAATTAGATCAAAACCAGTAGCGAATACCGAGGAATTTTACCTGTTTTTGAGCCCGCCCTTTTCTTACCTACGGGCTCAATAAATTACTATACTTACCCTGCACTTGCTTTGTTCGATGCGTTGAATTGAATTACTTATTGAATAAAGAATGATGGAATTTTGGCACAGGTTTTATTCGTTAACTTACAGCCATTATGTGGTATGTTCGTCTGTCTATCCGTTCGTGTGAAAATCGCATTCTTCAGACTGATGACGTATTAGTCATATTATTCCTATAATTTTGATCTTTGGAAGTTAACTTGATTATATTATACATCTTCCAGTAGAAAAACAGTTGCAGGTAGCCGCCAACTGCAAAACTTGTAAATAAACCGATACAACGGAATATTAAAGGATCCTCAGTATTACAATCACTTTTAACGACAATTAGTTTTAATCTTACATAATGCATTTTATAGTTGCATCAAATTCATCTCTTGGTCATTGAGATAATGCTCTTATGCCCGGTTTCACAAACGATGATTAAGGTTAATCAATGATTAAAAATATTAGAATGTTAGCCACCTTTGATAATACGCTCATTTGTTTCCCATTCTAATACTTTTCATCAGTGATTAACCTTAATCATCGTTTGTGATTCCCGACGATGTCAGTGAAAGAATAACGATTTTGACATGTATTGATCAAAATCCATGTCATCGCCAAAAATAGATCAAATTCATGCTTTGGTCATTGAGATAATGCTCTTCGTCTTTTTCCCAACGATCTTGGTGCATAAATAATGGTTTTGACATGTTTTGATCAAAATCCATGTGTTCGTCAAAAATAGATCAAATCCATGTTTTGGTCATTGAGATAATGCTCTTGGTCTTTTTTCCAACGTTATTGGTGCATTATTAACGATTTTGACTTATTTTGATCAAAATCCACCTGGTCGTCAAAAATAGATCAAATCCATGTTTTAGTCATTGAGATAATGCTCTTAGGCTTTTTCCCAACGATTTTGGTGCATAAATAACGATTTTGACATGTTTTGATTAAAATCCACGTGGTCGCCAAAAATGCATCAAATTCATGTCTTCGGCATTGAGATAATATGCCTCTAGTCTTTTTCCCAATAATCTTGGCGCATAAATAACGATTTTGACATATTTTGATCAAAATCCATGTGACATCAGAAAAATAATTTAAGATCTTTGAATCACACACATGTGGTTATCAAATGTGTACGGGATGTAATCTTTCAGCATCAAGATAATGCGTTTGAAAGCTTTTAAAACTCCAAATTCATGTGTAAAAAATAATGTTGGGTACATTTTGCTCTAAAACTTTTGACCTATATCACAGAGAAGAGTTATATTGAATTGTTACACATCCAATACGAAATAATCTAGCGGTAGTCCGAATTCGATACATGACCTAGGGAATGAAACATGTTGATTTTTATTATATTGACCCCGCAGTTTTTCCTGTTCCCGATTTACTCGAAGTCCTATAACTTTTGTTCCTGGTGAACCAGCATCCTGAAAATCAATAGCGTCCGTCCTTAATGTCCAAAGTACCCGTACACCAAAAGTACCGCTTTAAAAAATTCATATCTTTTTGTATGCGGGTGCACCATTCTGTTGAAACCACCAGAGTTTTCATTTTTTTGTGTGCCTTACATCCTTGTAGTAATAAAAAATGCTATTCAATACAGTATGTATTTTTCGAGGTATTTACGGGCCGTATAAATAACTAAACTTGATGATGATTTCTCCGAAACGAAACATTGTATTGAAAATCTCCCAACGGTACCTTGTAGACCGCAAAAAGTGGCAATGACAAAATGTTTTTTATTTTTCTGTATCCGCTCAAATGAAATAAAAATGAAATCGGCAAATTTCGGTTTTTCTTCGAAAGTCATCGGAATTTTCTGGTTTTTATTCAAAGCATGGTAAATGGTAATAACTGTTTATTTGTGCTACTTTTCCCTAATTTGACCATTTTCTCGTCATTGAACGCTAAAACTAACCTTAAAATGAGTAACCAAATGGTTCACCAATGATTAAATACATGCAATACAAGGCTTCGATTTGCCCAAAGATTGCTATTTTTAAGAACATTAAAATCCAAATTTTCCTTGAAGGGACTTTTCTACTACGATCCAATATAAAATATAATGTTTTCTTAAAGATATTGCTGAGTGCAATGGTCTTGCGGTCACTACACCAGCCACAAAACATCTGCCAGCTAGCTCAAAACAAACCAACATTGAAGCTTAGCATTTTATATTCTCTCCTTATACATATCCGTCATGTACCAAAAGAAAAATGCTACTATTGTCTTAAAATTTCTGTCGCCTCGACCAACTTCCGACAATTTCAAATAATTTATTACATGAATTTTGATCAACACCTCAAATAAATCTTGGGCACCAATAGAAAAAATCTGACATGAAAACTCTATCCGGGTCGCACAAAGGATTCGAATAAACGTACAATTCATTGATTGACAATTACAAAAATTTGTTCCGAAACACACGAAAGAATTAGAACAAAATCCCTGAAAGAATGAAAAGCTTACAAAGCTTGTTTGAACATATACCCCGCACGCAGGCGGTCGATAATTAAAAATTAAAAAAAATCATAAATTTCTTAATCCCAAAAATTTGGTCGTACAAAATTTGCGATATAAGCGCACTACACTCACACAAACACTAATAGCTTCTGAAAACTTGATGACAAAATCCGGTTTGATGAGTAAAGTGAACAAATTCTCGGTGGCTGCTTCGAAACCGACATACTGCTTCTTCAGCAAAACAAAAATTTACACGCTCTTTCACCGTTGCGGAAAACTAACAGCTAGCAATAGCTTCGTTTTTCATGTATCCAGTATTTAAAGAAAAAACCACTTCTTCCACCATAAAATAATCTCATACAGGATTTTCAAAAACGCCGCCAATGACGATTAGACTTGATAACGCCAGCTTCGAAGAAACGCGTCCCCACTTAACGCCGAAAATAACCCGGAATTGAAAAAACGACTTTCGCCCTGGCAACTTCTGAACGAAATTTCTTTTTTTTCGCGGCCGACTACGTGGTGACTCCTTGGTAGTTTTCGATCGAATCTCTTCCAAAACTTCCTCGTATTAATATAACTACCCGCAAAATTGTCGCGATCTCTTTCGCTGCTCAACCCATGATGCCATAAATCGTGAATGCACAAGTGGTCCAGACCCGAATGCCTTCCAAAAATTACCGAAATAATCCCTACCTATTTTTTATTAATTAATTAACACGCCGTTTTAAGCCAATTAAAATCGCTGTGAGTACGGTTCCTCATGAAACCCACGAACTGAAATTTGACGGAATTGCATCTTTACAATTTGGACTATCATCTAATCCTTACTCTACGATTTGGAGCAGATAAAACCAATTAAAATAAAAAAACTTTGTTTTTATTACCCCCACGTCATCAGCTATTATCGAGGCTATTATACTGTAGAATTCAAATAAAGCAGAAAAAACGATCGCTAAACTTTAATTGGAAACTTCGAACTTTTCTACAAATCTAAATTTACCCAAATTTCGAAATTACCAATCATATATATTGACCGCCCTCTAGATTCTCTACCTACAACAATACTCAGCCCTAAAAATTTCAGAAACTCTTATCTGAAAAAATAAATCCAAATTAAGAGCTAGCGTTACATTTTTAGATTCCCTGAAAACACTGGTCATTAAAAAACTACGAGTAAAAAGTAAGAGGAGAGAATGTAACGGTGGTGGGGGGAAATAAATCTATTTATAAGGGATGAACACATCACTTCGCGTAATTAAATCCAACTGCAAATGTAGTTTCGGGCACTGTATGGGGTGATTTTCAACCCCAGAGACCTAACTTAATGGAGGAGTTTCTGATATCCGACTGCATTTAAAATTTATGACCATCCTCGCGAGCATCTTTGGAATTTCGCTTTGTACCTGACCGCCGACTCCGGCCTTCAAAAATCGATGACGTTCGTATATGGTCGCAATTTGTTTATTTTTACATTCAAAAAACTACACACATAATATATGTAAATTGGCAATTGAAACGAACGCTGCTAATTGATAATGATAGTTTAAACCAGTTGTTAATTAGGGAGTCGCGGTATAATTTGGTTCAAGGTCGAAGCTGTTTGCGACGAAATCATATCCATCGAATCGAATCCATTTAACAAATCAATCTCATTTCTAATTACGTCAATCATCCCCCTTTAGAGTACTTGTTTCCCCTTGTTTTTATGACATCATCGCCTTTCTGATTCATCGCCCGAATATCCTAATTAAATTTAGGATGTAAATTCGGCATAGGATAGGAAAGTTTTACCTTATGGGGCTACGAAATGGATTAGTTTCGTAATTGCTGGAAACTCCATTTTAAAGTGAGGATCATGTTACGATTGCCTTTAAATAATTCAGAACGTGTGAGAATTTTAATTATCCAATTTTTGTGTTTGTATGAAAAGTGATGGTTTAGTATGCAAAGCGGCGTTTATTTTTAAAATGCATAACGACCCAAAAAACGGATCAATGAAAGTGGGTCGTACTCGTACATAATCCTTGCACGACCAGGAAGTTGTTAAACGTACAACTTAGTAAAGTGCATGACGCGAAGACGTTAATTTAAACTTTTTTTTTGTTACAGAACTGTTTGGCAAGAGCGCTCTACGATAACATAGCCGAGTCGCCCGACGAATTAGCATTCCGCAAAGGTGACATTCTGGTGGTGCTCGAACAAAACACGGGGAACATAGAGGGATGGTGGTTGTGTTCGTTACGAGGTCGACAGGTAATTTTATGCATTACTTATGTAGCGTGTAGTTTACGTATTTAAATTGGATTTTGCGCGAGTATGTCCCACACTCTCCGCTGCTTGTAGGTAACGCATTTCACAATTTCCCCGAGAATTGAGGTGATTAATTAACTTGAATTTTAACGGAAATTACTATTTGTCACGGATTGGCTTATTTAAATCGGAAGCAATAATTAAGTTGTTATTAATGCGGTTGGCGCCCCTTTCTTTTTGAAGGCGTTTGGAAAACGAAAGCGGATGGAGGAAGTCGGCCATTTTACATTTATTTTTTTGTTGATTAGGGGGTAATTAGCAGCTAAATTGAAAATTACTATTACTAATTAATTTTACTTTTGTACATAGCGTTTCCTTTTTTTTGTAGCTGTGGCGTTCCTCGACTTTTATCTTATACGTCGTCTATGATCAATGCGATAAGACGTAAACTGCGTTTTTTTGGTTTATTTTCCGAATAACAATTGATGTTACATTGCCGTTTCTTTCCGAGCTCATAAGGCACATACTGTAAACCAGGGTGCAAAATAGAGGTCGTCGTGGTGGATCCAACGTATGAAGCTTTACGGAAAACACGAACTGGCAGATTTGTTTCAAAACGCAGGGCAAACGTAATTTCGGTTAGAATATCGGAAATAGCAGCCAGTACAGCCTGTATGTAACATAATTCAAGTTATTCCATAAGATTGGGGGATTAATACAATTTGTTGTATTTAGCTTGTATGATAATTTAAAATGGGTGACTAAGGGAACATTTAATCCAAATTTTTACGTGAGTTTAAAGTTTTATTATCTGATCAGGTGCTGATAAAAAATGGTTATCTGACAAGAATTAAGTGGCTTTTCGACCATGTCACGTGCGAGATAAGCAATGCAGGTGTTTCATCAGTTCTGTCGACGGGAAGGAATTTAGAGTGTCGTCGGGTCGATGTTGAATTTGTGAGAGGTGGTTTTTGGTTAAATAGGAAGAATGAAGAGTAAACGAGACTGTGTTGGGTTATATTAAAGCGAGCATAAATGTCTATGACTCTAATTTTGGTACCGGTAGTTCAGCCGGCTATGCAACAACAAGCATATGAGTTTTATAATTTTATTGTTTTGTATGTTGTGTGTATAATTTATTTATAGCTTGTTGAATAAAGACAATATTATTATTATTTTAAAAAAAAGAAACGGAATCGTCCTTATGGTAGTAAAATAATGCGGAAACAAGTTTAACGTTGTCCAAGTTTGTGCTATTAAGAATGCAAAAATAATAATTATTATTGCCGATCTTATTCAAAATTTGAGTAGTGATTTCATTGGAATTTACGGAATTTCAATGTTAGTGTTTTCATCTTGTGTCGGAACCCAGTTGTGTCCAGAGGGATAATTTAAAAAGAAAAAAAATTAAATTGTGTAATTTGAGCTAGCTAGGTAAGTCTCTGTTGAGTGGCATAGTGACCGGATACCATTGCGCGCAATAATTGTTTATTTCGCGCCCAACGTGGGGCCACGGCCATATGAAAGCTAACCCTGCGCGTCCTGCTCATTGTGCGCATTTAATTTTAGAAATGGGCGTTAGGTTTACGTTGCAACGGGTAGTTACGAAATCAAGACTCTGATCATACTAATAATTAATTTTTTTTTACTTAATTACAAATAATGACATTTAAAAATATAAAATTCAAAATCTACCTGCCTGATTGAAACAAGAATGACAGATGTCATTAGAATGCACGGTCATCTGTTTCACTTTATCTACCCTTACGGTTAAATCTATCCTCATTCAAACCTATTAAAATGTCATTTTAACATATGCTATAAAATAAAAATCATTAACACCTACATGAGAAAACAAACAGTTACATACAATATAGTTCCTTGACCAAAAAATGCAAAGGGTTAAATAATCCTTGCAACAAAAACTTTAATTCGCAAGTTTTTTCGCGTTCGATTTAAACGTACTGTACTGGAGGCGGATTCAAGTACTCTGCAAGTAATATTTACAGATGGTCGCCTTAATTTCGCTGGTTAGACTCAGGTGGTTGACCCCACTTCGCTCGCGGTTCAATATGCATTTCTCGCGGCGCGACGCAAATTTTCTCGCGGCTTAATCACAATTGCCCCACGGCACTCACCGAACAACCATATCTCACTACTTTATTTTTTTATTGACATCCATTGTGGGACGCACAACTTGGCCACCAATAAAATTAATTTTACACAACGGATCAGACATTAATAACTCAACTGCACGTGGAGTGGAATCTCACTGAATCAACTATTCACACGCTGCTTTGCAAGCTTGATACGGCGGATGTGATCCTTGCAAAATCGTCTCGCAATTCTAGCTAATTTCGTCCTCTCCCACGACTTCTCGGCGCCGCGAGCTTTCACGCGCATTCAATTTTAGGACCACTCGCTCATGAAAAGCTGAAAAATTTAAGTAAAAATCGAATCAAATAAGATCCATTCACGTTAAGAAATTCTAAGCAAGGATTTTTTTCAATATTTTTGTCGTAGCTTACTAGGCACGGGCTCAAGCATCCCCCAAAATGTTTTCTGTCAAAAGTCCCAAAAAACTCATCATTTCGTTATAAATCGGGGACAATCGGCAAAGTTGACAATTTATTTTAGTCAAAATTCACCAAGTGGAGTCCAATATGCCCTATAAGCTATAGCCTTAGAAATTGGCGGCCTGCTTGATTTAGTGGCTACCAGGAGAACATAATTCACGAGGAGATTTTGTATACTTAAAAGAAATGTTTTCATTTAAACTTCTACAGGTTTGGTATCAGGAGAATATAATATACGAGGGAGTGTTGCTGTTTTAAGTACAAAATTCTCTCTGACTACCAGGAAATCATGTAACCAGAAAGCGCCTTTGTTCCCGTTCCTAATAGTAGAGAATCCCCCTACCAAAAGAACAGATGTCAAGAAGAGGACTTTTTTTTCTATGCTCAACAAAACACTTTATTTTCGTTCATACTTTTACAAGTTTTGTAACGGAAAAATTAATGTGCGAAAAGTTATTTGTATTCCTGCTCCACAGAGATGGCTACTAGGAGAACATATAATCCATGAGGACATTTTTTTCTGTTGTCAAGAGGAATATTCCAACACGTTCGTTTAAACCTTAAAATATAATATCAAGAGTGCGTGACGAGATGATCCTGTTTTCTAATACACGAAGAACATGGTACAAAAATTGTCTCTGACTACCAGGAAAACATAACCCAAAATGTTTTCAATGCTCAAGGGAAACGTTTCAACTTTTTATTCTCGCTTGAACTTCTGTAACTGGAGTATATAAAGGGCAAGGAAGGCATGAGGAGGATTTTTTTTGTGGTCGAGAGAAATGGTTCAACACTTTATTTTCAACTTTTGCAAGTTTGATACCAGGAGAAAATTATGGTAGTATAAGAGATATTTCTGTTTCTACTACACGGAAAATCTTTTAGAAAATGTTGACTACCAGGAGAACATAATCCATGAGACGGAGAAAGAGTTTTTTATGTTCCTAACACAGGGAGGATTTGTTCGACAAATTTTGCTAAATTTCTCTGGCTAGCAGGAGAACATAATCCATGAGCTGGTTTTCTATGCTCAGAAGAAACATTCCAACATTATTTTCGTTTAAATTTTTGCAACTTTGCAATGAGGCGAACATAATGTGCGAGGGGCTGCTTCTCTTCTTGGTACACGGAAAATTTATAAGAAAAATGTAAATCTTCTCTGACTACCAGGAGAACATAATCCATGAGAAGGTGTTTTTTGAGATTTTTTTACTCTCAATAGAACAGTGTATTCTTGTTTACTATTAATTTATCAAGAATTATGTAAATGAATTCCGATTTAAATTTGTATTTTTTAATCAATATTTCCATCGTTGATGATAAGGAGGGGTGGGTCATTTTTTTAAATACAGGAACATTTAAGTATGTAATAATAACATTGCGTCCAAAATATTTCGTTTAGCTGCTAAAGGTGTTGTTGAGGTTCTTTTTGATTTTGTAAAAACTCAACCAAATTACCTACCCCAAGATGCGACCACAAAGATGCGACAAAATTCTGACCTCTACACGAAACTTGGTATTTAGAGATTTTTGAACATGGAAACAAACGAATCAAAAATTAAAAAAATCTTGGACGCAACAAAAATTGAACAAAACTGTTCTAACAGTTTTCAAAGTCTATGGGATGTGTTCTACGCGCGGGAATAATTTGAAACCCTACGATTTTGCGTTGTGATTTTTAAAAACTAAATTTGGTTGTGTTAGTTTTATGCTGGAGATTAGATTTTTTCGTTCCCTCGCTTAGAAGTGCACCATCTTGGACGAATTTTTGGAATTTAAAAAATCGGAAAGAGCACACCGAAAACCCAGTTCCTAGGACTAGGAAAATGAAGGAACTACAGATCGCCCAGGATTTCGTAAATAATTTCTAAATTCTTTTATTCTCTTATGAAATAAAATTAAACTCGAAAATGTTTCCAAGTTCTGAAACGTCAAATGTCTTCCTAAAACTAAAAACCTCAAATTCTGAAGAATTGGTACCGGGGCAGGCTCGAGCTTGCACCACCAACAAGGTCACTCCTGAGTTTCATCACCGAGAAACCCCCATCACCAAGGCATCACAAAAAAGTAGTGAGACTTTTCTACTAATGTTCTTTTTCGAATTACAAAATTATAGAAGTAGTTTGAATAACGATACTAAACTAATGTGCTAGAAATTCGTTACTTTGGCACACATGTTTGCATTTAAGTGAATTGTAGGATTCTTAAGTTTGGTGAAATCATTCTTTTCTTTCTTTCAATTTTGAATCCTGTATAGGTTAGGGAAACGCCCGAGTAAGTAGGTCATGGTTTATCTGCCTGGACACGCTACGATTCACGCGAGAATGTCTAAAAGCGTCCAGTTCATCCTTATCATGAAAATAGCATTATAATTTTGAGGCCATTTGGGACATCTCTGGGGTTGAGGGTGAATACACTTAGAACCTAAGACTAATTAGCATCACATTTCAGTGTTGTTAAAGAAATTGTAAGGCACCTGGAAAAACATCCAAATTTAGGAAAAGAGCGAAAGTGAGCTGTGATTACAGATTTATTCATTTGTCAATCAGTGAGTGATTCCATTTTTTGTGTAAAAGCTTTTAGGGGTGGTATCACTGACGTATTTGACCATATAATTTATTAACTTCTTTCATGCCCTCGTTTTCTCTAACACTTTCATGTTTAAAACCCGACTGAAAGTTTCTTTAAAATATAACGAATTTATCGGCCGGAAAGCCACTTTAGAAGTAATCCACATCTTTTGAGAAGTTTCAATGACGTAAAAGTAGCAGCTCTTAACGCTATCGAAATAAGTGCGACAGTAGCCGGCACTTCGAATGAAGTGCTTGTAAATTTTAGTATAAGTTTTATGTTACGTAACCGGCGGGCGGTGGTTTATTTTCTTCGTTCCCTCTGTATAAATGTTTATAAATTAAGTTGTCACATAAAATGGCTCATAAAATATATCATCGGAGGTGTCGTTATTGTCTCTTAAACGTAGTATAATAAAAGCGTATAATTTTGAGAAGTGCCACCGTTCCTTACGTAAATGGAACAGATACAAACATCTTCAATGTTACTTCACTTACCTGCTGTGGTTGTATTGATTGCATTACAGACCGTCTTCGTGACACGTACGTACACTCAATGAGTAATCGTAACCGCAAACATATGACTTGTGTTTTTATGTGCGCTTGTTTCCGGCACTTCGTAACAGTGCTGGTAATTAAAGTTTTAGGTCTGTTTTATTTGTTTTTTTGGAGGTTGTTTGAAGAGAAATTGAAAGATACCTATATGATTCGCTCCTTTCTTATATCCGGACTAATGATAGAAATGGAATGAAGCCGGAAGTGAAAAAGACGATACTTAAGGGGGTTGATTGATTGATTTTGTCCCACGAGGTTTGAGATCAGCGTATCATTTGACCAGTTTTTGGTCATATAATTTACGTAGCTGAAAAACAATAGCGACCTTGCTTATATCCTAGTTCTTTGTTTAATATTTGTAATTTTTCTTTATGTGGTCTTCCATTTTTAAGAGGGTTCAAAGGATTTAATAGAACATATGTACCGATTTGCAAACCGATCGGACGTTTCTAAACAAAATTATCGTGCACACGGACAGACAGACAGACTGCAACACCAAATTATAAACGATCTCGAAGATCTTAGATAAAATTAAACAAATGATTTTTCTATTGTTTATCCTTAGCATGCTGAATCCAAAATTCAACTTCCCACCTTCATCAGAAGTCCCATTTTCATAGTCCCATTGACATCTCCAAGATGTACCTATGTAATAAATCTTTACCAAAATTGCAATAGAATAAGTACCTTCCAGGTAGCACCGCAGCAGTAGCTGTAGACGAAAGCAGGTGGAAGACAGACGGACGGAGATGTTTTGTTGTAAAAGGAACGATTGCTATAAGGTTCCTTCCTACAAGTGATTTTTTCTGGCCCATTCGATCAGAAACAATATCAAATTATAGGTAGTTATCAAAAAATGAAATTCAGACAAATTTTTACAAGATACTAAGAATCGCATAGGATTTTCGGTATAGGATAGGGGAATTTTTTGCCACTCAGTTCGCATTTGGAAACCCGACTTTTAATCTGGCTCATATTCAATAGCACCCATTCTTGAACTCGTAGAATCAATCAATAATGATCGATTAAACTAATTACTGAATTTTATAACAACTTTCCACAAGTAACTTGATATTCCGGGAAAAAATTCGCACGTATAGGTCCAAGTACAAGCAAAACATATAAGGCAACTCTTACCTTGAATAAAGTCAAGACGTGAAGAAGAAGTGAGCTCAGTTCCCGCATCCAAACCTGAAAACAATCAAAGAAAAACCTCCCAAGCCGCAGGGCCCCTCAAGGGCCTCGCTCTACTCGTAATCTGCTTCTATACCAGGTACGGTACTTAAGTGGCCAACCCCTTCAGAAGTAAATGGTGGTGTCCAACAACATTCGAGGCGATCATGCTTCGGTAGGAATTACGATAACTTACTGGGCATGTTACGTTAACAATTGCAATGCAAAAGTTATCTCGTTTAAGACCCGGTGACTTATTTCACAGCAAAATGGCCGTCTGTTATCAGTAGATGTGGAAGTAAAACAAGGGCGTCGGCACTTACAGGTATCGGTCAACTTAACCTGAGGTTACAAAATCTGTACGTCAAACAAGAATGAGTAGGTAACGTAAAAGGTATCCGGAACTGGAACTTGAACCCTAAAAGATATCAAAGGTAATCCCTCTTCTTTGATGACATAAAATTTACCTACCTCTTATAGAAAAGGGCTAATCATAGATTAAGCAACAATTATCGATGGAAATACATGGATATATGTACATTGCGCATATCTGATTTTTACAATATGCGATATGTTTGTCTGTACTAGAAGCATCTGTGGTTAAAATTTCAAAAAAACGATCTCAATAAATGATCAAGTTGACATTGTGCAGTCTGCGCATGCGCACCTTAATCGTTAAGATTTTTCTTGGTTCAGGTACCAGAACTATAACTTACGGAGTGCAAAAAGAACGAACTAAATATATTGAAAACTGTAGGGGTAGTTGAGACCTCGAACGGGCGGAGAAAGTGGCCATAATAGCGCCTTTCAATATGAGTTGGAAAATGCGCTAAAAATTTCATTTAGGTGCGCCACTTGCCCGAATACCCAAGCAAGAGGTGGACTTCCCCGTGTAATGGATTGCTATGATGCAGCGCGAGTGTGGGGCACTTTATCTTTCCCCTAACATCGCAAAATTCATTAAATAAACCACGTACACCCTCAACCACGTTTTAAAGCTTGGCGAGTTTTCATTTCCGTTGCTTGCCTTTCCCCTTCCTTCCTTCATTCCCGTCTTCTCATCTCCCCTTATCCTCTTATTTCACCTCCCAATTTACCCCACATTTTCCTCTTCTTATCGCTTTCCCTTCTTGTCTTTTTCCTTTTTTCTTAGTTTTTCTCTTATTTCACTCCTTTCTCTCACTCCTTTTTTCTTCTCTTCTTCTTATTTTTTATTCTTTTTCTGTTTTTTGACCCTGTGCTTTCCCACCCTATGTTTCCTTTTTACGTGTTCTTTTTCTTCTTTTCTCACATCATTTCCTTTTTTTTCGTATTCTTGTTTGCTCTATTTTCCTGTGTAGTTGCTTCTTTTTTCCTTCCCCCTCTTCGCCTTGTGCTTTTACTTTCGTTTGCTGTGTATTCATTCTTCTCCTTCGCCATTTATTCTTCTGCTCTCTTCTAATTGGCCTATACCTTGAAGGTGTGCCAGACGGCTATCAAATTTCGCTGTCTAAAAGGGGGGCCCCCCACGAATCATTTCCTGAGATGCTGTTTTTGAAAGTAAAACGTGCATAGCTTTTACATATGACAACCATTTGGTCTCCGATTTTGCATACGCATGCCTTTAGTGGTGCTAAGTTAAACTTTAGGAAAAGGGGGGGGGGGGAGTAAACACATGTTTATTTATTTATTTATTTATTTATTTAACGGAAATGCCATTTTTACAAAGAAATACAAAACATAATAACTATAGCAAACTGTAATAACAAGACGAAGTGTGACTATAAATCAAAATTACTGATAAACTTAACAAAAAATATTTCAAATAAAAATCAAGTGCATTATATTGAAAAAAGGAATGGTAAATTTCATTGTTTCTAAAAACCCTTAAGTAAACACCTACGTATGTTCTACCCTTCATGGTATTCTAATGAAAGGTCTCATTGAAATAAATTGGTTTGTACAAACTATAACTTTCCCTTGCGACTCTTTTTCGAGATCAGTGAACGACGGGGCCTGAGGGGTGGGGGGGTTAAAAATTAATTTTTCCTCTTATTGTATTCTAATTAAAGGTCTCAACGAAAGGCACCGTTTTCTACCAACTACTGCCCTTCTTTCTGTCCTCTTATCAAACTATGGTGAGGGGGGGAGTGGAACTAGTTTTATCCTTCATGGTACTCTAATGAAAGGTCTCCAAGAAATGAATTAATTTCTGCTAACCATAGCCCTCCTCCTCGACCTCTTATCGTGATTTGGTATATTCCCTTATACCTCAAGAACGGATTGTCGGAAGAGGGTACTCACAAAGGGCTATTGAGACGTTTGCAAGAAATATATCCATTGGTGATGTCAAAACAAAAGCTATTTCAGTTAAAAAAAAATGCGCTTTATCTGCACAAGAGTTGTGCACAATTTATACTTGTTTGTCTTGTTTCTTAAACTGCATCGTTTACCTCTTTTGATCCGTTTGTTAAATTTTTTCTCCGCTTCATTTCTTCTGTTTCCCCTTTCTAAAATTGCTCGACTTTAATCGCTCTGTTATTTGTTTCTCTCTTTCTAACTCTTCCACTCTTCGTCCTTTCATCTATTTCTTTTGCTTCGGGCTCATCTTCTAGGCCTAGGGCCTCTTGCACAATTTCTTTCTATTCTTCATCGCTTTCTTTTTTTGACACTCCCTTTATACACAAACATTTAAAGGCCCCCTGGACCACGTTCAAATTATACAGGGTGATTCCTATAGTACCTGCCACCGTTTGGGAGCGTGTAGGTGGTGCGTAGGGGAGTATTTTGATATAGGACACTTGGGGTCGGAAATCTAAAATAAGGGTGCCAGAGCCAAATTTACCTTCTGGAATTTCGCGCCTGTAGGTAGGCAACCCAACCGGCGGCGGTGCACACGGAGCGATCTCAGGCGGCGATGTGTGGCTGACACTTGA
>NW_022170663.1:30416901-30417445 GCF_008802855.1 Photinus pyralis
ATCACAATCTGCACATTTAAAATCATTAGAAACTTTATGTTTTAAAAGGTGTTTTTTAAGATAGCATTTATGATTTGTTTTACACTGAGGTAAAAGTTGAAGTTGTTGTGTATGTCGCTGTACTTCTTCATTATAAAGAGATTCAGAACACTGTGTACTAATGGTATTTTCTTCCTTTATCGTCACCAAAACTTCGTTGCTTACTGAAATCTGTCCCTGAAGAGAGGAATAGATCTCTTCTTGTTGTTTTGGTTCGATTTTAATAAGTACTGTGTCATTATCTCCATCCATAGGTACCTACGAACAACAATAATGTTATAAATGAATGTGTTAATAATTTATTTTGGTTTATCAACAATTTAATGTGGTTATCAAACATAGAGAGCGAGATTCCAGGGCAACCATGACTTAGGTACACGGTACAGACAACTTACTTTCTGTGTAATAAAATTTGTTGAATACAGTTAAGGTGGGTTTATAGCTCTCCGTTCATCCGTTGCGTTGATCCGTCAAACGGATAGTACATTTTGTTAAGGTTCATAGC
>NW_022170663.1:30417545-30581793 GCF_008802855.1 Photinus pyralis
AGCAACCACCAAACAGCCGGCCTAGCGAACCCCGCCATCAGCTGGAAGTCATCGGCACATCCAGAGTCGAGTACACGCTCAACGACAAGCAAGAATCGGACGACTTCCTGGTGACACCAAACCTTGTCGTGCCCATGATCTTGGGACAGAAGTGGCTCCAAGAACATCGAGCGGTGCTGGATTACGAGAGAGCGTGCATCCACTGGGGAACCCATACAAGGCAGACAACACACTGGGACCAAGCTCCGAACCGCGGCCCAACAACGAGCGACTCCATAAACTTCGCCGGAGTCAAGCACGGGTTCCAACCACCACTCGATCGACGCCTGGCCACACTGCTGGAAACTTTCGGTAGCACACTGGCCGATCCTGCAACGCCCACAACAACAGCATCCACCACACATCGCATCCGAGTCACCAAAACAACGCCCTTCCGACTTCCGCCATATCGACATTCGCCAAACAAAAAGAAGGTCATCGCGGATGAAGTGGAAGCTATGTTAGCAGCGCAGGGAGCCCAGCACGTCCGAATATTGCTCGCCCATCGTCATAATTCAGAAAAAAGACGGCCGCCCGAGATTCTGCATCGACTACCGTCGTCTAAACGCCATCACAAAAGACGAGAGCACCAACCTGCCAGTCATACAGGAGACCCTCCGAGACCTGGGGACGGCCAAAGTTTTTTCCAGCCTGGATCTCAAATCAGGCTACTGGCAGGTGCCGCTAGAGACGGAATCCCGACATCTCACCGCGTTTTCAACCCCTGATGGAGCGAGTTATCAATTCAAAGTAATGCCGTTCGGGCTCAAGAATGCACCTGCTACGTTCCAGAAGCTAATGACCCAGGACGTTCTCGCCGGGTATTTACGGAAATTCGTCATGGTATACCTGGATGACATAATAATCTACTCAGACTCCTGGGACGAGCACCTCAAACATCTACACCTCGTGCTGGAACGACTGCAACGCCACAAACTCCGCTTGTCCCTCGAAAAGTGTCGCTTCGGGGTGCAAACGATCCAATACCTGGGCCACAACATCACGGCGAACGGGAACCGCCCGTGCCAGGAACACATCGAAGCAATCCGGACCGCAGACCGGCCCACCTCGAGGAAGAAGCTAAGAAGTTTTCTAGGATTGACCAACTGGCTACGAGAGTACGTGCCCCGGTGTGCCGAATTACAAGCACCGTTGGATAACTTACTAACAAAGAACACCCCTTTCCGATGGACAGCGGCAGCCGACGTCGCCTTTAGCCAGTTAAAAGCAGCACTTAGCAAACCACTCCAACTCAGCCGTCCGGACTTCGCCACTCCATTCGTGCTGCAAACCGACGCCAGCGAAAACGGGATTGCGGCCGTACTCTTTCAAGAACCCCACCCCGGAGAGAAAAAAATTATCAGCTACGCCAGTGCCAAACTTAACCACGCGCAGAGACGCTACCATATCAACGAACAGGAGTGCTTGGCAGTAGTATGGGCCATTAAACGATACCGGCCATATCTGGAAGATAGACGTTTTACGTTGAAGACAGACAGCCGCGCTCTCCTGTGGCTGGATCGCACAAAAGACGAAAAGAGCAAGCTAACTCGTTGGGCATTACGGCTCCAAGAATTTACATTTGATGTGGTCCACTGTCCGGGGAAAGAAAACGAGCTTCCAGACCACCTGTCCCGCCACCCATCAGCAGAAGAAGCCGAAGAAGCCACGGCAGAAGACGTAAACCGCATGCTGCCACCTACGACCACACACGAGTCCAAACAAACCAACAGCACCCCGGTAATCGCGGCAGTGGAAGTGGCCAATTTGGCGGACCATGTGAAGGAGTGCCAAAAGACAAACGAAAACGCCATCGTTCTGGTACGCACCTGGCACAGGATACAGCAGGAAGGACCAGCGACACCAGCACAAGCAAGGTTCAACCGGGATTACACGGTGGACAACGGTTACCTCTACCGCAAAGCACCCCAAGGGAACCTACTCGTAGTCCCCTGCAGCCTTCAACCAGCGGTACTAGAAGCGTACCACAACGCAGCCACAGCTGGACACCCAGGAGCCGAAGAAACGGAACGGGCCATAATGACACATTACCACTGGGCGAAACTGGGAGACACGGTGCGGAATTATGTACGAGCATGTTGGATTTGCGCGGCAGTCAAAAGAGGCCCGGTCCAGGACGCCACCGTACGCCCACGCAAACCCACACGACCCTGGGAAGCGGTTTCCGTAGACTTGATGGGCCCCTACGACGCCACACCTACAGGCTACCGCCAGATAGTCGTGATCACGGACCTCTTCAGCATGTGGGTGGAGGCATTTCCAGTAAAGGAAGCAGTCGCTCCAACAGTGGTCAGAATCCTGGAACACGAGGTATTCGCACGCTATGGTTTCCCGAGAGCGATCATCTCAGACAACGGACCGCAATTCACATCAGTGACATGGGACGCGGCACTTCGGAAGTGGGGAGCAATGCACTGGACGACGCCCATATGGCACCCGCAGGCGAACCCCGTCGAACGCCGGAACCAAGAAATCAAAAAGGGCCTCCGCACTCATCTGGTGGGACAAAGCCCCAGCGCCTGGGCGGCCGTACTACCCATTGTCATGTTCACGTTACGTACGAGGAGAAACGCCGCTACTGGACTCACGCCGAGCCACGCGCTGCTAGGCTACGACCTACCCAGGCCAGGAGAGTGGAAAGCCAGGGATCGACCACCTCCACCGACAGGAGAAGCCCGAGAGGAGGTCGTACAGACGGTGCACAGGAACCAGGCACGATCCCGCAGCCGGTACGCGAACTACGGGCCAGCCCGCACCCAGTACCAAGTAGGCGACGGAGTGATGGAAAGATCCAGGGACCAACACTCCGGGAACTTTCACATGAAGTACACAGGTCCCTACACCATCGAAGCGCTGGCGGGCACAAACGCGTACTGGATAAGGCGAGGAAACGAACTGGTAAAGGTGCACGTACACGATCTACGCCCTGCACCCAACCAACCCACCCCGGCACCAGTACCGGAACTTCCGCCAAGAATCATTTCACCGACGCCACCACGGAACCAACGACAACCCCGTCACCGCCGTTTGCTACAGCGCCTGCACCCCGCCGTCGCAACCCCTTTACAGGGGGGGGATACTGTTACGACGACTAGGAGAGGGGTTGCAACTTCCACCCCACCATCCACTAGCGCCCTATTGGCCGCGTCGCCAGACGCCTCTACCGGAAATCGTTTATAAGCAGCGCACCGACAGGGGAACTTCACTTGTGCCTGGGCAAGCCTACCTTACCCTACACAAGCGACTGAGGCTGGTCGCTTGGGCTCAAGTACCGTCTCCGCACGCCATCACTTCCCGGCTTGACCGTAGTCAAGTCCGGCACCATCCCACGTGCCAGAAGCGATCTTATATATGTACATATAGCCTCTGTATTATTTGTAAATATTGTGTAATATACGTTTTCAACCTCCGTTTGCCACTTACGTTACCCCGCCCGGTAACAACAAGAAATTCTCGTCTGCAGTAGTCTGGTAATTTCCAAAATTTCTTCGGCGCGCTGTGAAGAATCGTTTTCGCCTTTTGCGCTGGCTCGATGGAGATTATTTCACTCGGTTCTTTTGCTTGCTTTTCTTATAAAAGTCGCCTTAACGCTTTATTAATATTCGCGCTTATAATTTGCGGGCGCGACTGACATAGATGTTGCTCCGAAAAACGGCGACGGGCAACTCCCCCCTGGTGCAGGGTGCTTGAAATCCCCGTATTTATACTTTCTCACTTTGTATCCACTGACCTCAATTCGCTTTATCGCGCAAACTCGCACATGTATAAATAGTTTGAACGCCCGTGACTTAAGCAGCAAGCAGTAAAAGCTAAACAGCTAGGGCTGCCGAAATATGGATGACCTGCGGCCATCCAGCTCAACAAACGACTTAAGCTTTTGACACTTTGGCAGCGGTAGAGAATAGACGGATTTGAATCGCTCTACTAGCTCTCAACTAATTGTTTACAATGACTCGGACTTTGACCTTAGCGTTAATACTCGTTATTTCTATACAGTTTTGTACCCTAATTTACCTATTTACATACGATGAATGCAATTCTATTTACGTCGCGATATTTTCTTATATTTAATTCTCTTTTTGCGTCATAGCGGCTATCTTTGAAATGTATACTCAGCTACAATAACTTGAAATAAACAATTCGCCTTTAAATGCATTCCAATTCAGTCACATCATTCATACTTGGGAGTCATGATTACATTTAGACTGGATACTTGAATTACGTAAAAATAAGTTTAAATAAGCTGTACAGAAATACTGTTACAGAGCACTTTCCGGAATTTCCAAGGGACCGCGAAAAAAACGGAATTTCCTCAACGCGGTACGAAGTTTATCGGGTGAGCTAGTAATAAATAGCAGCCATGTAAGTAATTAACAAAGGACCTATTCAGAATTCTCGATATTTTAGGCTCAGACATGGCCGCCTCTCGTCTGGGAATTTTATATTTCTCCTTACTTACTAATTAGAAATACAACACAAGGGATTATTTATTGTGTTTGTTTTAAACTAAATGTTTTAATTGTAAGAGTGGGAAAAATAAAAACCCATCTGTGTGGAAGGATGAAAGGTTGTGTTTAATTTTATGTTATTGTGGGTTTATACGCGATTAGATTAACACTAGAGATGATGGTGTAATTTACAAATGACGAGTTTAGTCATTTAGTTGGGAGCGTTTTGTAAACATACCTACGGTTATTCTAGGTTTTTAAGTGAAGTTGTACTAATGTTAGAGTGCCTTACTTCGAATGTCTTCAACTGTTTCGTCCGTCCAGAGGTGAATGTCGGAGTATTAAAAGTACTTAGCGGCATTCATCTCCAAATACAACTTTAGTTCTAAGGTTACCGCATCCAGGGCCTTCAGATACCTTCTGAACTTAAGACGGTCTGGCTAATTAACAATCTATTTTATGTAAGAGACTTCGGAATGTTATTTTTCACAAGTGGGAAAGGAGTGGAGTTGCTTCGAGATCAATTTCAGCTGGCCATTCTTTGTAAATGTTGTATAGGAATTTAAGATTAAGATCACAGCGCCGCCGCGGAGACTTTATAAAGCTCTGTAAGATATTACAACAGTGGCAAAATTACGTATGTTTATATGGATGTTTACCGTTTTATGTTGTGTTTTTAATAGTATTTTAAGGACGGCAGACGAATTGAAAAATTGAACCATTTATGAAATGAGGCAACCGTGATTCAGCTATTAAATATCAGAGGTCGCAGCATGTTTTAAAATCGAAAGATAGTGAAGTATTATTTTTGTAGTAAATAAATTGGGCTGCCACATCGTGTCGAGTAGGTGGTACTATCTACTTACACAATTGGTTTGTGTATAACTCTAAATTAAATTACTTTTATATGTAGGCTTCCTTGACCTTGTGCACATTCCTTTGCTTATTTTAACGAAATAAAAAACAGCTGGTTGACATAGATTAAATAACATTTAACAGTACACGCAAAAAACGATTATGCACTATTACCAGAGTTATTTATTAATTTATTCTTATATTAATGCTTTGACGTGGTGAATTTAAAAGGATACATAGGGGAATTTGCTTTATTTAGAAAAAAACTGTTTGTTTTTGTTTATTTTGTTATTCCTACAATTATATTGTAATCATTATTTTCACTAACTTCATACTAATGCGATCAAAAAAGAGTTGTCGAGTACATAACCTTTGGAATTTTTGGTTACCCGGAAATCGGCGACTCGATTGTCAATCCTTTTTTGATCGCTCGTTATATGACAAGCCGGAGAAATCCTACTCTGGGGTTATAGGGGGCATAGAGCCTACATCTGACCTCGAAATTGACAGAGGATACCCAGGGGCGGTGCTAAGAGGGTGCAGTGAAGTAAAAAATTAACCGTGCCGAAAAAATAATTACTGGGGGCAATTCATATTTTTTTACTGAAAATTCACCCCCGCCCACCATAATCTCTACCTCTGAGCATACCCGGAGAATGTCGAGAGTAGATCTGGTCTCTGCGCCAACGACCCCCCCCCCCCCCAATTTATGTTTATAATTCTTATGCAATAGATAATAAATGCATTTTTGCACCCCTGTGATTTTTGAGGAAATGCACGTCGTAGGATAGACATAGGATACGGGCAGCGTTAAGGCCGAAACCCATTGGCAACACGCCACGCCATGTGACGAAAATGTATGCGTATATTCATCCATTTATTTACATGTGTGATGATCTTAGCCTCCTACTAGCTTGGTGGCTAACGCCAACTTCAAGTCACACTGGAATATTGGACCACATTCGGTATATAGTAGCGGGAATGCCAAACTAACATGGCTGCCTATTTGAATATTCTCGCTTACATTTCCCGCGAGAATCTGTCACTCTGGAGCCACTCCGAGTGCACTAAGATCGTGATCGTCATGTAGGACACCTGCGTTGTGTAATAACTGGGTTCTCAGCAGGCACTGAGGGCGTTTTATGGGTAAGGAATACCAAAAGCAATAGTTGATTAAGTTTATATTGCAGCTAATACCAAAACGGTCCCCTGCAGAGGGTCTTAAGTGGTTCTATACTACTCCGGCATTTACCTTACGAATTAGGAAAACTGCAGGAAAACCTAATTCGGAGTAGTCCTATAATGAACAACATCCAATGTACAGCACGTTTGAGCCCTCTCGAAATCGGGGTAACTAATACAAACACGCTATGAGTAACCAAAATGGGATCGAGCCATATTCCCCAGGTATTACAACACATACATCGGACAAAACTAAGAGATGTCAAATATACCTCGCCGGGCGGGAGGAGTACCCAGGCCCAGTGGGGTCCCTGTAAACCTGGGCTAAAGTTGTTGGGTTCGGAACGAGTGAAAATGTTACTGTTAGGTGACTAAAAAGCACAATACACAAATTAAATATGGACACATGCAAGTATGTACAGCACAGATACAGCCCTACCGACAATGAAACATGATTGCCAATACCAACAAAGGTTACACATTAAAGGTACAAGTGATTGAATTCAGTAAGTACATAAGTAAAGGGTTACCATCTACATTCAAGTGACACACATTTATAGATTAATTGAATAAAGCAAATACCTCACCTGATATAACAAAGCACACAGTAATGATTAAGGTATCACAAAATATTTCAAGACAAGCCGTACTTTACACTTCAGCCGGTTACAAGACAAAAAGCATGAACACACATGTTAAATCCTATTTATTTGACCAACCCAAGCCACGCGGTAATTTGATCTGCTAATACCCATAAACCACCCCAAAATCGCCCATTCCCTGCATTTCACGCATTTCTAAGAAAAAAGTGGACTGCAGGTGTTTGAAATTGTAAACACATGTCGTCTTCCAAGATATTCCATCCGTCTCATCTTCGCTCTCTTTCCCTTTTCTGTAATCCCACCAGATTTCTGTTGGCAGCTTGTGTAACCTACATGATGTATAGGGTGCTTCGTATCGACAATCATATTCACAGGACGTTGTTAAGGTTGAGGCATCTCACATGTACCGCGTACACACTTGACACGCGCTATGCCACGCCACGCCACCTCACGTGTGACGATTCAAAACCCTCAGATGTGACCCACGCGTGTTGGTACGTGTGAATGTTCCCCGGTCGCCTCTCCACTCCCGGGGCAATCTGTTTCCGTATTTATTTTAAGAGGGGCATTCCGCGGGAATGTTGCCGATAGGTGGCGAACCTAAAATTTTATTAAGCATGCAATGTCTTTCACGAATGAGTAGAACGTTTTTAAATATCGTAATCAAAAAAGGAAAGTTAGGTTTAGGTATTAAAGGATTTAATACACACAAATCGATAACAAAATAACTGATTCAAAACGATGACAGAAGCAGCACATTCTTCTAAAGAACTCTCACTAGACGAACTGCTTGCGCTAGTGTAGTCCATCGCACTCAAAGTTACTACTGCCAATTTTTTAAATAAACTGACAAGCGTGTCATCACGTGGCGTGTTACAAATATGTACACAAACTGTCCCACGTGAACCTATGCCACATGGCGTGGCGTGGCGTGGCGTGTTGCCAATGGGTTTCGGCCTTTACACAATCGTGTAAAATTTCCAAAGAGTCTTCTTTTCCGTAGGGTCGCCCACGCACATTCAAATCACAAATGTCATGGAGAAAGGAATGTTGGTATAGGTCACGTTTATATACTGGTCTTTAGACAAATAACCGTTCATTGAACTTAATGACATCATAATCGGATGAAGCAGTTCCTTATATTTTTACAGACGCGCGCCAAGTTTAAGTTAAAGTCACTAAATATAGAAAGTACCGCAATCCATTGGGCTCGTGTGTTAGAGAGAGAACGCATGATTTTTGCCCAAAAATGGCGGAAGTTACCAGATTCTAGTAACTTTAATGTTAGGGATTGTTCCACCTGTTTGGAGATATCTGTATATATTTTTATAAAACATGACAGTACTATGAAGTTAGGTTATAAAAAATGACAGCTATTCAGATTTTATTTGTCAATTTTTTTAAGTTGGCAACAAATTTGCCCAAAAATGGCGGATGATTGCGGTACTTTCTATATCTAGTGACTTTAGTTTAAGTTTTACCTTAGCGACATCTAGAATAAATAGCTGCACTACTGCTGCTTGCCGCCATTGTGATTGATGTAACTTTTTAAAAATGAAATCTTTGAGAATGACTCCTGGCCGCAACATTGGATTTTAAATGACAAAACTTTGAATATTGAAAGAAGAGGAGCAGTTTTACAGCGACTGTACCATTGAATTTATAACTATCAGAAGCGCGGATCCCATATAACAGTTTGTGACCATGTGCCAACTGGCCGCCGCTAGGAGCAGTTCGATCGTTTGAAAGTCCGTGGGCGATCGAAAGTGGAGCGTTACATTGACATTAGATGGCAGCATTACAAACCATTTATTTTGACCATTCGAATATTTTCCTTTTTAATCGTCAGATGTCAGGAACTCCGGATGTTTTTTGTGTTATCATTGGAATGGTTTTATAAATAGGATTGGAATGTTCTAAAAATAGATCCCTTAAGAAGCATTGCGTAAATTTGTAATGTAAATAATAATACATTTAGACGAACGAAGCTTGCAGTCCTTGTCCTTGAAGGAATGCAATTTCATACATTCTATTCACAGGCAGTAAAATAGGCAGGTTCCACATTTTTACTGAAAGCGGGAGATTTTGTTATTAAAAAACGATCAAAAAAAATTTGAAGGCAAAATATTGTCAGTTGCAAGCAGGCAGCTACATCATTTCCACATTCACATTTGATAACTAAATTTCGCGAATCAGCTTTTTTTATAACCATGCAGCATTGTGCACAAATAAATCGGTCCCAGTTTACGTGAATTCGTATACCTACTAGAGCTGAGCGATAAATGAAATTGTTATCGATTTATCGATAAGTCTGTTCAGTCTGATAATTATCGATTAATCATTAATTGATAACTATCGATAATTATCGATAACTTTAATCACTTATCGTTAACTTTCGATAATAATCGACAATTATCGATAAATCGTAAGGCTAATTTTCGATAATGATCGATAACGTTTGATAATTATCGATAACTTTTTATAATTATCGATAACTTTTTATAATTATCGATAACTTTTGAAAATAATTAATAATGATTGTTAGCTGCTGATAATAATCGATTATTATTGCCACGAAAATTGTCTATCTCTGATATTTATTGATTAATAAATAAGTAGCGGAAATTATCAAGAGAAAACTATCCTTTCATAAATCTCATCGATATATATTCTCAATCGATATATTACATCATCCATGCGTACACTCGCTAACATTTTTGTTTTTTTGGTATTGATATTGCGAGAGACAATTTAAATAAAACAGGATCTTTTGATGCTCAAGTTTTCTGAAATCAAAGGTGATCAAGTGGACGATAATCCTCAAAAATGAGTACAGCAGTAGGTTGTGAATTGTGATCATATGGCAACTCCACAATGCTCTTACATCGCTTTTGTTGGAAGTAAACTGGTATACCTAAACATTGAAAAGTTTATGTCGTTAAAAATTCTCTCGATAATTATCTATCGTTTAGTTGTGAGATTAATCGATAGATTATCGGTAATTATAGGTTTATCGACCAATCCTTTAACATTTTCGATAAATTACACCGGTCTACAGCATTTTTGCGCACGGGACATATATACCTTATTTTTATTGCTTCTATAGCCACAAATAAGAATTAGAACAAAAAATGGTTATGTATTTGTTTTTGTGTGAAAAAAATGCAAAAAACCTAAAAAAAAATACCTATAGAATCCTACTTACATAGGCATGATTTATTAAATGGTAACGTTTCTACATTTATAATTTGTTTATCTTAGAGTCTAAATGTTTAAAAATGGAACAGTTTTGCTGTTTTTGTCATGTTCAACTGAATCTGATCTTCCATCATGCTTCCAACTTCCTGGCCTTGGGAAGGTACCTAAGTTCCATTGTCTCGAGAAAGTGTTGTCCTTATTCCAAATAAGCTCCCATATTATCCTTAAATTGATCTAAATGAGAATGTAACCTGTGCATCTTTATTCTTTAGAGACATTCTATACCCCATGATACAAAACCAAATCCTGTCAGCTCGTCATAATTTTCAGCTCTATGGTTTCCCAGGAAACACTGAACGGGAAACCATGGACTATTGCCTTAAAACTGTTCCAGGATTTTTTTTCCTCTTTGCTAAGTAACCGCGGAAAAATATCACCCTCCATTTTTCTTTTTTTTAGGGAAAACAAAGATTCCGCTTTAATTTTCGCCCCTGAAAGCTTTCAATCAAACCGCTGTAACTTTTGTAAAAGCAAATATTTTCGATGTCTTAATCGCACTTTTTATTTATTTTTGCTTATTATAGTCAGAATATATATTGTGTAAATCCCATGCGCAAAAAATTCTTTTTTTGTTGACCGGTCGACCATTTTTTTTAAATTTATCGATTGACTATCTATTAATCGATAATTATCGATAAGTTATCGATTAACCATTGAGAACAAATTTCAAACGTCAGAATTTAAAAGAAAAGAGGTTAACGACCTTTTTATTTTGTATCAAAATTGCCAGGTGTGACGTGTGATCCTAGATCAGGGGTCGGCAACCTGCGGCTCTTTTGATACCTATAAAGTTGCGGCTCTCCGTATTTATCTAAAGAAATTAGTTCATTTGTTCGAAATTCGCCTTTTTAATTAATCTTATTTTGTATCAAAAGTATACTTGCAGCAAATAATTATCTAATTTTTGACACTTGTTTACTTTCTGGTATTCTTTTGTTTTTTTTATTATAGCCAGCCTACTCCGATGTATAAACACGTAATTAATTAATGAGTAGGTACTTTTGTGAAATAACCTAAACACTGCGGAGTTTAAGCACAGGGCACCCCTTATAAACATTTAAGAGAAGACAAAAGCGAATAGCGAATAGTGGTAGTTCCATTTGAAAAAGAATAGTTATAGCACTTTGAACAAACGGCATTGAAACAACCAAATATTCAGGATGTTCTATTTAAAAAGATCAGTTATTAATTGACATCGTAAAAATGGAATGGAACACCCTGTACATTCAAAAATAATTTCTGTAGATCCGCAACCACCAATATTTTTACCAGCTATGTAGGAAAAACCGACGGACTGTTGCAGGACCCTGTATATAGCCAAAAACTATAATATTGAATCAAAAATTATTTGTGGCTCTTTAAGAATTGGGAAATTTTGTAAATTGTAATTTTTAGCTCTTCCGTTTCAATAGGTTGCCGACCCCTGTCCTAGGTAGTTTAACCGGTGGCAACGGTTTAACCGACACACACAAAAATTAAGAATAGATAGGTAGGTACATTTAATTTCTGTTACAGTGATCAAGGATGCCTGCGTATTTTTTGCTTTCCTGTTCAAATGTAATTCAATCTTCCTTAAGGAATGTTAAGTAAGGTCACGATTCATGAAAGGAAGAATGTTTATCTTACGTCATTCAACATCCTGTGTGCCACATAAATGCCTTATAAGTACGTTTCTTGGGTATCTAGAATTCTGTATACAACAATTACAAATCGAGATAGTGGGTTCATTACAGATTCCTGTATAATAATTAACAAAGGTAAAAAACTGACATTATTATTCATCTTTCTCGATGGTAGAGACATCTACGTCTTGTAATTTAAACTATTGAAAACAGTCACATATCCTGCCATTTAACCTGCGCTTCTGATAGTTATAAATTCAATGACTGTACTTTAAAATTCAACAATTGCTTAAAATAAAAAATAAAATGTGTCGTCTTATTTTAGCAATATTTTAGTAATTACTGTCTTTCTAGTAAAACCTTTATACAGTCCTCTAGAGTAATGTATGTAGAATTTATATTTTCAAAAACCAAGCTAAAAAATGATTGTATAAGCCTAGGAGTCATTCTCAAAGGTTGATATAATTTTACAATGCAATTTGTCAGTAGCGACCTCTATCGGTTCTCATGAATAGTATGCCGTCCTTAATGTTATTAGTTGTGTGGTGAATTTTACAAGAATTGATACATTTAAACTTACATTTTTATGCAGTAGTAAGGGAACAGTCCATTTTCAGTACATTACTGTAGTGTAATTTGTGCACATTGTAGGTTAGGGAGTGTAGATTTTCTATTTGTGATTATTTGTTCACATTAAAGGCACTGATAATTCCAGAGTATGAAGTATGAAGTTTATGAAGGGGAACATCGGTTGAATTCCGGGCATGTGATACTTTGTGGTGTAGGCAGTGGGCGAAGTGAGGCGGTATGCGGCGGTATGGCATACCGATAGATTTTTGGTTTTTGTGAAACATACCGGTAATAAATTTATCCACATAGGCATAACGGATAAAGTTTTTTCATGATAATATACGCATACATACAATACTAAGATTTTATCAGTTCAGCCATACCGGTAAAAAATATTTGCCACTTCGACCACTGGGTGTAGGTAACTGAAAAGAACGAACGAACGAAAATATTGTGTTATATAACAGTTCTTTAATAAGGGAGAGATACACCGTACATCTACTACTCGCTAACATACACAAATAACTAAATCGAGGTCCAAAATAATTAACAAAAAATGGGAACATCCAATATAAACACATATGAATTGGTTTGTTTTAATATCTTACAGACATTGATGAAGATGACGCTAGGTGGCGCATTGCTTAGCATTAATTCCCTATAATAGCGAAATCGTTAAAGTTAGGGATATAACATGTTACATATTTGTAAAAAAATAAGTATTTTTTAAGTAGATTCCAAATCAGTAATAAAATATAGGGTGTTCCATTTAAAAAAAATGCAAGTTCGGATACGCCACTGGAATACAGCACGCCCATGGTGATCAAAAATATTTTAGAAATATGGGGACGGTAATTGTGTACAATTTTGCCCTAAGACTTTTTTCGGTATCTTTTATGGTAAGTGAGTTATGATCCGAGGGATCTTAGGTGCTACACCGTGTATACTTATTAACAAAATTAAACCTCAGCCAATAAGTAAACTAGGCAACGCTGTAAATCTGTAGTAACGTCAGTACGGTAACTGCTAAAGTGCTAAGTAAACAGACCGGGACGATTGAAGAAGTCATTTTACAGAGTCAGAGGATATTTTGTTCTATAGATTAAACATGTCTCTAACAAATATTTGTCGTATTTGTTTGGATAATAACGTACAATTAACAAATATTTTCGAAGAGCAAGTTAACAACAAAAGCATATCAGCCCTTTTAGCCGAATTTGCTGAAGTAGAGGTGAGGGTACTAACCCGGATCCTTGTCTTACACCCGTTTGTAGGTTTCTCAAGGTGACGGACTTCCCCCAACGATTTGCTTCGTCTGTAAGGATAAACTCGTGGCTGTCTTAGATTTACGACAGCAAATCATTAGATCGGATAAACAACTGCGTACAGATGTGATTATTAAAGACGAGATCAAAATTGAGGATGGTGAAAGTTTGGAAATTGTCAGTGGCGAAGGGTCGATGTCTCCAGTTCAAGCAGAGGTTGCTAAGATGGAAACCATCACGCTGAAATACCATTGTGCCGAGTGTGATAAAAGCTTTGCTCGTCGAGATTACTTTATGAGACACAAGAGAAGGCACACAGGTGACGCAATGCCAAACATTTGTAATATATGTGACAAGCGGTACGCACTGCCATGGTTATTAAAGCTACATATGCGTATACATACTGGTGTCAAACCTTGCATCTGCAAGTCATGCGGGAAAAATTTTCGATTTCCAAGCTCCTTGACGAATCACATGCGAATACACACAGGCGATAAGCCATACAAGTGTACTATGTGTCCCAAAAGCTTCACGCAGAGTGGTGCCTTACAAGTTCATATAGCAGTACACACTGGTGAAAAATCGTTCATGTGCGAATTTTGCAGCGTGGCCTTCGGTTCTATTTCCGCGCTAAGAAAGCACATCCTCAGTAAGCACAATGCAGAGAAAGACAGATACTGCTGTCCTACTTGCGAAAAGTGTTTTAACACGTCGTCCGGTTTGAAAAGCCACATCAAGACGCACTCTGGCGAAAAGCCTTACTCTTGCGAGGTGTGCGCGAATCGGTTTACCGAACGTGGGTCTCTGAAGCTTCACATGCGAATACACGAGGGGGTGAAACCGCACGAGTGTAAGATTTGTAGCAAGCGTTTTACTCAGCCGACCTGTCTTGTGAGGCACATGAGGGTGCATTCGGGTGAAAGGCCCTATCCTTGCACCATTTGCTCGGAACGTTTCATGTATTCCCATCACTGTCGTAAACATATGCAGACTCATCATCGACAAGAGACTCTGATTGTCTCGTCGGATAATACAAGTTAAGTAAAATTGTCCAATGTGCAATGTATATATTTTTTATAATTTTTGTATAATAAAAATGGCAAAGTTATGCATAATTTTCTGCTGATTAATTTTCCCATTGAAAGTTTCTTGTAGCAAATAGCGAAGTTATGGCCCCCAAAATTTTTGAAAAGGTGCTGGCGTTCAAAAATTTTGATAATTTTAAAAACACTAAAAAACGTAACAAATTTTAAAAAAAGATTTTAGACAAAATTATAAAAAAAATAAAAATTTAAGACCTAAGAAAAGTTAGCTTCGCCATAGCATAGTATAATCATTGTTTAAATACTTTATAGTTAAACAACCATATGGAAATATTACTTGAACGAAATAAGTAGTTCTGGTCTAGAAAATCCAGTTGGCGCTACTATCGTGGTCTAAATAAGTAGTGACAGTTTACGACGAAAGGTTGCGCTTTATCATTACAGACTTTTTAGTAAGGCCTGCAAAAATCGTCAACAGATGGCTCTCCTTCAATGTAACCCGATCGGCTGCACAGCGTAACTGAGGCGACCTTGAGTAAGAATGCAAGTTGTAACTCTATACGGCTACGATTATACTATATAAACAAAACGCTGATGTTTAGTTCGACAGCAAATTCCTTTTACTTTACTGTTAAGAGAAAGAGTCACATATTTTATTTAATCTTTATTTGAAGCTCTAAAGTAAAGACCGTTTTTTTTCACTGCGCTTATAATAATTAAATTACGTAGGTACCTATGCGTATTACTTGTTTTTACCTATTGTGTGTTTAAGCGAATTCGCATTTATAATAATTTTTGTTCCGGGGTGAGTTGGTTGCGTTCAAACAAGATAAATTACGATAATTAAAATCTGGTAGTAAATTTTGCTTTAAGTTTGTATTAAAAAAAGCATGCGACGGTGCAGTAAATACACTCTGATTTCAAGTCCCTACAATACCATCCCTGTAAAAGGTAAATCGTAACATTTGCCCAATTTTTTTGACGTAATGTGGATTATTCACATTTAACGATCCTCGAGATCGTTTATAATTTTGTATTGCTGTCTGTCTGTCTGTCAGTTCAGTGTGCACGATAACTTTGTTTAAAAACGTCCCATATCCCTTTGAAAATTTTAACACAAATCAGAAAGGTCGTTATTGTTTTTCAGCTACGTAGAGGTAGACTATCGAGCCAAAAACAATTTCGAAGATCGTTCGGTATTCATTTGTATGGGAGTTTACCCAGAATGTATGGATTTTATTATAAAGTCTTTAAACAATGCTATTATTAGAAGTCGAAAAAAAGCTGAATTCAATTGAAATGTATTTCGTTACCTTTATACCTATTATTATTTGTTCAAAACTCTAAATTACACTAATTTATTAAGGATCTTCAGAGCCTTTGTAGTTTTGTATTGTCCGTTCGTCCGTGTGCACTATAACTCTTTTTAAAAGTGACCGATCATGTTGAAATGGCGTACGAGTAGATACTTATTGGACATTAAGGTCGTATCGAGGGTCGGACGCTATTGATTTTCAGGAAGCTGGCTCAACAGGAACAAAAGTTATAGGACTTCGAGTAAAACGGGAACAGGAAACACTGTGGGCTCAGTATAATAGAAATCAACATATTTTCATTGCCTAGGTCATGTATCGAGTTCGGACTGTCGCTAGATTATTCCCTGACACTTAGATGTGTAACAATTCAATATTCTTCTCTGTGGTCTAGGTCAAAAGTTTTAGAGCAAAATGTACCCAAAATTAGTCTTCACACATGAATTTAGAGTTGTAAAAGCTTTCAATGCCGGAAACATGAATTTGATGTATTTTTATTGACCATATGACCATATGTATTCTGATCAAATCATGTCAAAATCGTTATCATGCACCAAGATCGTTGGGAAATAGACCAAGAGCATTATTATGATGCCCTAGATTCGAATTTATTTATTAGTATTTTGCAAGGTTGAAATAAATGGACGTTAAAAACGTGGTGGACCGAGTTAAGGATCCTTCAATATTTAGCACTAATCCTTGAAATCGATTGGTGAAGGATTAACGTCGCTGTTTCTTTTCGTTTTCAAGTTTAGACGAGGAACAGATGGATATACGAACGAACAGACGGGCGGACAAAACCATCACATTTCATCACACAGCAATTTCTTTTGAAAAATTCCTTTAAAAGGAAACCGCGCGTATATATGCGTTAGGTCCACTTGTACGTTTTGCCATCATTTTCTGGAATATAATTACCTACCAGTGGTTAGAAAAACAGTTGTGACATGGCTATTAGAGTAAACAACATGCAAAAACCATCAAGTACGTGGAAGTAGAGGTCAACCAGGCCCTATTTTTTGTCATTGAGATATTTTCAAAGAGTAATTTCGTTCGAATTTTTTCAAAATGTGATAATTTTAGATATGTAATTTCTCTGGAAATGACTGATGGTGGCAATTATTCATTTTAGAGAACTTGTCTAAACGTTTACTGAGCGAAATTTCGCGTTGTGTTTTCTAAAAGTGACAGTTCTCATTATTGACTACTAGTTAGGTAATAATGTCCACATTATTAACCACTTTGAACAACTCATGTCATCAGACGCTAGTAGTGAAAAAAATCAATTTACTGGTAGTGAAATCATTTATCAGAAATGAAAAAAATTGCATCGTTTTTCTGTGAATACGAGATTATCAAAGAAACAATGCTTGTTTTGTCTTACAAATTTGTTGCATTTATACAAAAAAATTGCACATAGGTTCCTTCTTCTGTACAAATAGTAATTTAGAGACATTTCCAATGTCCATCGTCACTGCAGTCCGCACTTTGTCCGCGTAAAATAGCTTCGGCACTAATGAATCATGAATCCCGTCGCACCTGGCAACACTTTGCAGTAGCTGTAGGAAAATGGCGAGGGCTGTTTTTCTCAAGTGATAATCTTTTTTGTAACTTGCATACAAACAAATAGTTATGCTCTCATCATGCACGGTTAATAAGTAAGTAAGTAACTGTAATTTCATTTTTGCATGCAACGGCAACTAATACAAAAGAATGCAAGTACATAATCACTAAAATTTCTACCAAAATGATGGTGGTTTAAATTCAAAGATATTTTGAAAAAAAACAGAATTAGCTAAGTAAACTTGGCAAAATGGAACTTTATTACTGAAACGGCAACGTATGCAGTCTTTTATTAAAGGGATAATCGTCTCGTGGCATATAATGTAAGATAGCTGTAACTTGATATACCATCATTCTAAACAATGACACCTTATATATCTGCTTATCAACACCGACATTCCTCTAATGTTTTTATACTTTATCCTTGTTTATAAAGGAATGCGTAGTCAAGTTGTGATCCTCAACTTTTTTAACGTACTTTTGTTTGTTATTAATAGAGTACACCACTTGCCGGATGCAAAATGCGGAAGGTACAGCTGTATCAAAAGAAATATAACGGCAAGTATTTTTACATTGGATCTGTTCAACTATAAAGTATTTAAACAATGGTATAATACAAATAGTAAGCCAACCGGTTCGCGCCAATTCTTGATGATTGTAAAAAGATGTACCGGAATATGCTGCCACCTAGTTGAGAGTAGCTCAATATGCTCGTCTTAGAAACTACATTCATTATTGTCCCGGAATGATATCAGTTATCGAAGCGGGAAAATACAAAACATGATCGGTAATCGAGTTTAAATATTCTTCCCATATCGTATTCCTATTTCATATCGTCATAATCAAGCACTGTACTTACAAGCAGAGCTGGAATGATTACTCCAAAAAGTATTCGAATACTGATTACAAATTACTTTATCATAAAAGTATTTACAATAATTTGATTAGGTACCTACTTTACAAAATTTGTATTTAATTACTGATTACAATTGTAATCGATTTACTTTAGCATCGTAATTACATTCACTACATTCTGAAACATGCATCTTGCATGCGTACGTATCCATATACTTTATTTATCGTTAACGAGTTCGATGATTCTTTGTTATTACTTATTAACGATCCTCGAGACCGTTCATAATTTTGTATTGCTGTCTGTCTGTCGCCCGTATGCACGATAACTTTGTGTAGAAACGTCCGATAATTTAAAAAATGGGGACACATATTCTTAAGGATATAAGAAAGGGCACCATTGTTTTTCAGCTGAGTAAACTAACGGACCAAAAAGTTACAGCCCAAAAACTGCCCACATCTGAAAAGAAGGCTTTTTTTAATAATTTTTGTTGTTGAATGTCCGGTTTTCTGTGTTAGTAAATATTCCTTAAACCTCAAGAAACTACGCCGATTTGCCCCAACTTTTGTATCTGCGCAATCCAATTTTTTTTATGGGAAAATGAAATTTTGAATGTAAGCACCTCGAACGTTCCTGTCCCTCTTCCGCTTATATTTTTAGCGCATTTTCCAAGGAAGGTGGGTGCGCTATTGCAGCCACTTTCTCTGTCCGTCCGTTTGTCCGACCGAGGTTTCCATTCCCACAGTTTTCAAGATATTTAGTTCGTTCTTTTTGCATTCGGTAGCTTATCGCTCTGTCACCTCAATTAAGAAAAATCTTGACGAGTAATATGCGCATGCGCAAGCTGCGCAGTATCAACTTTCTTATTTATTAATATATTTTGTTGAAATTTTAACCACAGACACTTCTAGTAGGCAAACATATCGCATATAGGAAAAATCAGATGTACACAATGCACATGCGCGGACTGCGCAATGAACTTATTACTTAACTTATTTATGGAGATATTTCTTTGAAATTTTAACCACATATCCTTTAGTGAAACCAAACGTATCGCATATTTTAAACTTTAGATTAATGTGCGCATGGGCAATATCAAATGTCGTATTTATCGAAATATTTTTTTGAAATTTTTTTTCTGTAAAAGCAAACATATCTCATATTGTAAACATTAGATGTGGGCATGCGCAGTTTATACGCACTCTGCGCAGTGTCAACTTTCTTATTAATGAAGATATTTCTTTGAAATATTAACCACAGATACCCTCTAGTAAAGAAAAACATAGTGCCCATAGCTATGGCCTTTTGGAAAGTACTGATCAATGCCTGGAACATGCGTTGAAATTACTCGATTTACTTTTTAGCGCATTTCCACAAAAATAAAAAAAATGCGCTATTGTGGCCACTTTGTCTTTGCACCAAGGAAGGAATTTTTTCTGAGTTTATTGCTAAAAAAGTTATTGTAAAAAACCCTAAAACCGTTTTTTACATGTTCCAAAATTTTACACTTTTGCCGTTTATTAACGATCCTAGAAATCATTAATAATTATGTATTGCTGTCTGGCTGTCCGTCTGTTCCTTTGTCTGCCTGTCCCTCTATCTGTCCGTGTGAACGATAACTTTGTTTAGAAATGCCCGATCGCTTTTAGATCTGCGTTAGTTATGAACTGAATTGCATGAAATTCAATATGGGCATAGCTTTAGCCATATAATACGCAATGGCAAAATTTGAGTCGAATCGATTCAAAATTCACAGTGCCCTTTTCGCATCTCGACCATTATTTATAAACCGAATTGCAAACTTTTTTATTTATAAAAGTATTTGAATGAAATTTGGCACTTGGAATAAAGAAAAATCAAACGCCAGTGTCAAAATTTGGTTTTGCGCATGCGCAGTGCCAACTTTTTTATTTATGAAAGCATTTAAATGAAATGTGATACATAGGCGCTTGGAACAAAGGGAAATCCAAGGGAAAATCTAACGTTAGTTTCAAAATTTAGATTTGCGCATGCGCAGTTCCAACTTTCTTATTTAGAAAAGCATTGAAATTCTTCTTATAAACTGAAATTCAAGTAGCACCTCAAAAATGGATTGCACATGTGCAACGCTATCTTTCATATTTGTGGCCCGATTTTTACGATTTTCCCTTCATGGTATTCTTATGAAAGGTCCAATGGAAAGCAATTAGTTTCTATAAATTACAGATTTCCTTCACGATTGCTTTCGTTTTATCTTTCATGACACTCGATATAATTAAAATTACCGACGAAGGAACTCTATTTTCTACAAACCGGCTTATTACTTCCTCGCGCGTTATGAAAATGGAGACTTGGGGGAAGGAGGGGCTGGTCCTTCATGGTACATTGTAGAAATATAATAATCTATTGCTGAGATCAAAAAGTTAAGAACGAATATTTCGCATGTTGACCAATCGTGTTTCTGAATTCTGTCAATTAAACTAAACCGAAGTTTAAACTGACGTTGTATAACCGGGCCTTATGGACATTTGCACCGACAAATTTAAGTGGAGCGTAGCTTAAAATTCATGACAACGTACAACGATTGTCGCAATAATAATCGTTGCTATGGATTTTAAGCTATGCTTAAACTACTCCGCTTAAATTTGTCGGTGCAAACGGCCATTAGTCCGTTAATTTCATGACAAAATACGTTCATTTAGTCCACAGTACAAAAAATTCATAGATTTCGCAATCCATGCAACCATCGGAGACATTAGAAATGACAACCGTATAACGCCATATGTAAAACACCTCTCGTAAAACACAAATAACTCTTATTCAAATTTAATCGAATCACCCTTCACCCTTCTGAATAATAAGCATCATAACGTAATCGTAATACCTATGCTCGTTTCATTCATTATGGGGTGGGGAGACATTGATTTTTAATTGATTCACTTCAAACCCCATTTCAAGATGGATCCTTGGTCTAATTACCATCATCAAAGGATATGTGCGAGAAATTTAGATTGGAATTAACAAAACGTATCGACAGTATCCGCGGCTATTCCTTCACGTACCGATCACGGTCGAGTACGGTACAATCGGTGATGCGACACCATTGTTTTTTCTGCGTGAACGAAACTCGTAACTTTGTACCCAAATACCACATACCTATACGAAACCATAAACATTTCCAATGTTAAAATTTGTTTCTCTAGTTGTACAAATAACTAAAAATTTAAAACTTTTGGTGTTGTTTATTTTATTTATTTGGTGTCAAGGCGATTGTAAAAAAATTCATTATTAACATTGACTTTGGTAAAGTCAATATCAATCAAATAGGTTCGCATTAAAGCAAACGCTCAATTTTGTAAAATAATTTACTGAGCATAACTGTTAATTTCGTGAAGTAATCAGTTCTCGAAGAGACATGCAATTTTCACGCTGCGTTTTAGGAGAAAAAATAGTTCGTTAGTGCTCGTTTCAGCACAATTAAATTGTTGGACCAAAACGACGGGGACCGAAATGAGCGCCGGGACCGAATCTGTCTGACCCAAAACAGCTTCATGTCTATTTGGTTCATTGGGTTTTAACAAAATTGTAGCAACACTCATTTTATCAATTAACCGCACATCTCTATAATCATAATGTGTAAGTATTATACTGTGGTATAATTTATTATTCGTCATAGATCATAGATAAAACCACCTTTTATTTATGATTACCTGTTGAATGTATTAATCGCAACCCAATATAATTTTATGATGAAAAAAAGGAAATAACTAAACCAATATAGAAAACGAGCGACAAGGTTTCTTCCGGTTAACGAGTATTGACCAAAATTTAATCACTAAGGCCCGGTTGTACAATGTCCGGTTAAACTTCAGTTTGGTTTAACCGACAGATTTGAGAAATACGATTGGCCAGCTTGTGAAATATTAGCCAATCAAATCCTTTAACCCACAATTCAACTATAAACTGAAGTTTAAACTGACATTATACAACCGGGCCTTAGTCGCTTGACCACTGTCTACCTACTTATTACTGAAAACAGAATTGAAAAATTCGAAATCGTTCGGGAGTTATCATGTAGGTACACAGACGGACTGACAGACGGACAAAAATCATGAATTCGCTAGGAGCTCCTTTAATAATGAAGAACTCCCTATATATTTTATTGCCATAATGACCTTTAATGGAACGTAAACGTGTTAAAACAGTATATTAAAATGAGTGGAAACGAAGAATTAAATGGAGTTGATATTCTAATCTATAAAAATAAATGTTAAATGATAACTGTAGCATGCACCTGGCGTGGTATTACAGTAAGCCAGTGTAATATAGATATTACCCTGTTGAAGTTAAACACATTTCATATGGCTAACTGTACTGGGTTCAGCGACATCTACTGAAGGGAAGATTCAATTACAATTGGTAGCACCGAATGTTGTATCATGGGCGCACACCACTTTACAAATATACCGACTCGTGAGACATCTAGCAATCACAAATATGAACTACCCAAAATTCAAAAGCGTTGTTTTACTATTGTGTTATATTATGGCCATAGGTTCTTTAATACACAATTAAAGGAGAAGTAAATATGACGTTATAAAATGAAGTTAACAGTTTGGAGATAGTAAAAATTTACCTCTGCGCATTCGCACGTACGCAGGTTTTATAAATTTAATATAATCCATCGATTTATCTGTATTAAAAGGTGCTACTGTTAAATTTTCAGTAGGATCGGTCCATAAACAAGTAAATTACTTCTGCGCATGTGCAGCGAAGGATATGGCCTATTCATCTGAAAATTAATAGGTGTCGTTTCCATAAGCTCCAAATAGGTAATACGCCTACCCTACACAAATGTACGCAGTTGTACCATTATAATGTTGAGTTATCGTGCTAACGAGCTGAACAACAACAACGGACTTTTTTCTGTGATGAAAACAATACTTTACCTACCCATATTTGGGTCCGGAAAAGAGATAAAAATTGAAAGAGTGGACCCTCACAATTTTATGGGAGGCATAACGGGAAGTGACGGAATACCATGGTGAAATGGTTAATTAACAAGACATGACGTATAACAAGACTGATACAAAATAATTTGCAACGATCTAATAGAAATTAGGCGAAAGTGAAGTTGATCTAAATACACTGTAGTTGTGCTCGTAATGTTGACTTGTTGAAGAAGAATAGATCTCGTATGCTGACCGTTAAATTAACAACTGAACCTCCTCTGCCTCCCCTTCCCCAACATTAAAACACGTACTGGATTCCAAAAAAGAGCAAACCTGTCCACGTCTCTATCGCGGTGCACCAGACGCATAAATGCACCCTAGTAGACTGCATGTATTTGGAGCGAACGGCCTACACTACAGCCTTACAAGTCGCGTTTTAAATATCTATCAAAGATATCTAGGGAAGGCGGCAGGCGCACACCTCCAGAGATACAAATTAAGACGCGTTCGTGAATAAATGCTCTCATTCGATTGAACAGAACTAAATAGGAGCGCGGCGCGACTGTTGTGCGACGGAAATCACAGAATCTTCTCTAAAAGAACAAATGAGTAACGTGGAAAGATTTCTAAAGAAAAATCAGGAGAGAAAATACAGAAAAGGTGCACTCTGATGGCCTCTGGCGGCAAAAAAAAAAACTAAAGTATGTAATAACAACTCTACCACAGAACACAGGACATACATAGATGGCGTAAGAATACTAAAAAGAATATATTTGATTGTTAATTAGAAAAAGAACATTACAAGACGCAGAACAAATTTTAAGAAAACAGTTTTGGAAAAAATTTTTAAGATTCTAGAATAAATTTCAAGCGAAAATTAAAGAAGAAATTATAGATCAAACATAAACAAGTTAAAACGTGGTTACTCGCGACCGACGAAAGCACCTTTTCCCCGCACAAAATCAGTAATTACTCGGGAAGGAAGTGACTGGAGGAATAGTAGTGGAAAGTGCGCTATAAATGTAAAAATAGTTAAGAAAAATTTTAAAATAAGTTTTTAAACAAATTGAAACATTTTAAATACATAATTGTAGGAAAAATGTAAGATAAATTTTTAAAAAGAATGACAAAATTTAAGGAAAATTTAGAAACACTCTGAAAACAATGTAAACAAATTTTTAAAAAAGACAAAATTTTAGAAAAATTCTGGAGACATTTTTAAAAATATATAATTGGAAAAAATTCCACAAAAAAATGTTAGAACAAATAACAATTTGAGACATAATTTTATAAACACTTTTATTGATAATTTCGAAAATATTTCAGTATAAATGTGCGAAAAATAATTATAAAAAAATGTTGGACAAGAAGTCTAGAAAAATGTTAGAACATTTAAAAGGAATGTACGTCAGGTCTCTAAGTTGCAAACCACATGCTCACGAATTACTATACAGGGTGTCCTAAATTGAGTAGGATAACATCGCCATTTTTAAAAAATTCAAATATTTTAGTAACAAAGAGAGCTATCGAAAAAAGTTTCGAATAAAAGTTCTAAGATTCGATGGGATACATATTCAATGGGCGTAGAAAATGTTTTTTCAAAATGGCGGTTTTCGAGATATTGACATCAACTTCCTTGTTATAAATGGACGCCATATAGGATTTTTATGTCGTTCGATAGAGAAAAAAATTACAAAACCAGTGATACTAAACACTTACTACTTATTTTATTTGGGAATCCACCTTGCATTTTTGCCTCGAGGTTTACAATGTATTTCTTATGGCAATAATTCCATGGCCGATTGAGATTAAAACCAAATTTTTTCGTTTATTGTCTCGCATAGTCGCCCATCCACGCGGCCGGCCGTCTGCGGCTAGTCCTACAGTTTTCAAGATATTAAGTTTTTGCTATTTTGCATTTAGTAGCTATAATAGCTCTGTCACCTCAATCAAGAAAAATCTTGACAATTATTGTGCGCATGCGCAATGTCAACTTTCTTTCCTTTGAAATTTTACCGAAACGATTTATTTTTTTCAAAATCCATTAGCATCAAAAACTATAAGTACAACTTTGCCAATTTAATCGAATCTGCAAGTATAATAATAACAAAGATAGCCATGTTAATGTTACTCAATTTAAGACACCCTGTACAGGTACTTAACAGAGAATTGCGATTTTGATTAGGTTTTCAAAGTTGTTGAAGAAAATGTGGGACATAAGGTACATTTGTTTTTCTTTGGGGTCTTCAAATGTCATGGAACAGAGATTAGAGCTCTTCAATTTAATCCAGAGCTGCATTCATCTTAAAGTGTGGATAATACTCATAGAATTACCAACCACTAATTCTATGGTAATACTAAAATACCTATGTTCATCAGTCAATTGCTAAGCTTCTTTTTACTAGATAATTTTTGTCACAGTTACTCCTGATAGTATTTCAATAACATCTGATACTCCATCAGGAAACATGTAATACAGAAAATGTTCAACAGTTATTGTGTATTAGAAAGAAGTACCTACGTAATACAATTATTTACACTTAAAAATATACAAAAAAATAAAAACAAAATTTAATTATCGTCTTCACCGTCATCATAATTACTAATGTGATCCAATTTTATTTCCGCCTTTTCCGTTTCAACCCTTGTTTGTGTATTTTTCGGTTTAGTTCTATTTACCTTCTGCCCAACGACATACTCAGGCATTACGATCTTTGAATTTCTGAACGAAACAGATGCTTCAGCTTCTGAGGCTTTGATTACTTTTGGGGAGACTTTTTTAAAGACAATTTTCGCAGGCATTTCATCCACGACTTCCGATGACGATGATGATGTTTCATCTCGATCTCGTTCACTGAGCTCTTTTAAAAATGACATCGCCGCACTGACATTTGCTTTATCGGACATATCCTCTTGCGGGACGTCTAATGTATACCGGGTCCACTTGTGTGGATTGATTTGGTAGTCGGGAACTGTTCGATTGAGGAGCGTCTTGATGTGTTTCAATGGTCGTGTGGTGGGTTTTTTAAATAAGCTTTCCTGGCCTTGCAATTGTCTCAATTTTGAATGCTGTGTGCTGCTGATGTGAATTTCGGGTTCGATTGGCTCCTCCACTTCCATTTTGGTATCGTTTTTCGATAGTGTGTCTATCGTTTTTGTTTCGATGGCACCAAGTTGGTCGAAAACATTCTTTTGACGATCTGTAAATTCTTTATACGCGCTGTTTATGTGAAATTTTTTTGACTCTATACTAGCGGAATTTTCCGTTTTCATTTTAATGTTTATTTTTAATTAAAAATAAAATCTTTTAGGTTATTTTCCTGGACATGCGCACTAGTGTCAACTGTCAAGTATGCCAGCCCGCAAGCCGCATTCAGAAATTCATCTGATGACGTGACCTCAAAGCAAGAGTGAGGAGTGATATCGGAAAGTGAAGCCCAAATTACTTTGTTATTTCACCGAAAACTAACCTGTGAACTGAAATGATATACTTTCGTATGTTTTTTGGCTACCACTTCCGTGCACTTCAATGTACCATTGTCCAATAATGTTTTTAATCGCACACTTCAGACTTAATACCAAAAACCTAGGAATAACCAAAAACCAAAAGTTTGTTTCCTCTTTGCCAAAAACAAACGTTATAAAATAACAATCATATGTGTACATAAATTTACTTGTGACGTGTAACTGTATTCAACAAATTTTATTACACAGAAAGTAAGTTGTCTGTACCGTGTACCTAAGTCATGGTTGCCCTGGAATCTCGCTCTCTATGTTTGATAACCACATTAAATTGTTGATAAACCAAAATAAATTATTAACACATTCATTTATAACATTATTGTTGTTCGTAGGTACCTATGGATGGAGATAATGACACAGTACTTATTAAAATCGAACCAAAACAACAAGAAGAGATCTATTCCTCTCTTCAGGGACAGATTTCAGTAAGCAACGAAGTTTTGGTGACGATAAAGGAAGAAAATACCATTAGTACACAGTGTTCTGAATCTCTTTATAATGAAGAAGTACAGCGACATACACAACAACTTCAACTTTTACCTCAGTGTAAAACAAATCATAAATGCTATCTTAAAAAACACCTTTTAAAACATAAAGTTTCTAATGATTTTAAATGTGCAGATTGTGATCATGAAACAAACCATAAGTATAACTTTAACCAACACCTTTTAATACATAAAGTTGAGAAGTATTTTAAATGTACTGATTGTGATTACGTGACCCATTATAAAGGCAACTTCAAACGACATCTTTTAAAACATAAAGTTTCTAAGGATTATAAATGTGCTACTTGTAATTATGGGACAAATAATAAACGCAACCTCAAACAACATCTTTTAACACATAAAGTTTTTAATGGTTTGAAATGTGCTGATTGTGATTATGAGACATACAATAAATATTATTTTAAGCTTCACCTTTTAGAACATAAAATTTCTAAGGTTTTTAAATGCGGTGTTTGTCATTATGGGACCCATACTAAAGGCAACTTGAAGCAACATCTTTTAACACATAAAGTTGTAAAGGATTTTAAATGTGCTACTTGTAATTATGGGACAAATAGAAAACACAACTTCGAACAACATCTTTTAACACATAAAGTGTTTAAAGATTTTAAATGTGCCCATTGTGATTATGAGACATACAATAAATATTACTTCAACCAACACATTTTAAAACATAAGATTTATAAGGATTTTAAATGTGCCGATTGTGATTATGAGACAAACAATAAGTATTACTTTAACCAACACCTTTTAAGACATAAAATTTCTAAGGATTTTAAATGTGGTGATTGTGATTATGAGTCAAATATTAAACGCGACTTCAAACAACATCTTTTAAAACATAACATTTCTAAGGTTTTTAAATGTGGTGTTTGTCATTATGGGACCAATACTAAAGGCAACTTCAACCAACATCTTTTAACACATAAAGTTGCTAAGGATTTTAAATGTGCTACTTGTGATTATGATACAAACCTTAAATCCTGTCTTAAAAAGCACCTTTTAAAACATAAAAGGGAAAGTTTTGAAGTGTACTAATTGTGATTATGAGATAAATAATAGGTTGGACTTTGAGCAACCGCTTTTGGGATACATATTAGGCGTTATCTTCAAATACAGGTACTCCTGAGCTTCTCTCATTGAAAGGAGAAAATGTATCGACTACTAAATATATTTCACAAAATGTATTACAAGTATATCTAGATTACAAATACACATAACATATCAGATGCAACAAATAGAATAACTTGTATCATTGTTGGGGTTTTCTTGAACTGTAAAGACAACAGTTCATATATTCATCATACTATTTCGTATTTTGTATTTTAAATAATCTTATAAAAACTATTTTATATTTTGCATTTGAAATAAATTTCTCAATAAGGTATTTTATATTTGAAACATTTCTGAACCTGTAAAAAAGCTAATTTTGTATCATCAACTTTGTATCGTTCTATGGTTTAAGTGATGCCTATGTTGGATCAATATCCAATAAAATAGCGTTTTCGATTGGCAAAACTCGTACGGCACGAGTGTTGCACGAGAAACTGAAGAAATCCATGTGAAATTGTGAAAATTGCTCTCAATGGAACATAAATATTCGTAAATATTTGTTGTCATTTGTCCATAACCTCATTTTCGATTTAGGTAATCGACAAATCTCTATTCTAAAAAATGACAAACGATTTCAGATTTCAGTATTATTTATGATAAACAATCAGGAATATAAATTTGAAATTCCTGTAAAGGACCAATTTTTGGCGTTCAGTTTATTGAGTACCTAAGTGCAACTTTTTGTAAAATAGAAGTTAAGTTCATCATCTTCGCTATCGCTAGATGACTACAAAAAACTCTCCCAACGCAAGAAACAAATTCAAATTGCACGTTTTTTTTGAAAATTTGTTAACTAGCAGCTCGCTATCGCTAGATGACTACAAAAAACTCTCCCAACGCAAGAAACAAATTCAAATTGCACGTTTTTTTTGAAAATTTGTTAACTAGCAGCTCCACAAGCTCTCCGACCTCGTGCGTCAAAATTTGCACTGAGTGCGTAATTGTTGCATCACATTTGCCAATGGAACACAGAAAATTGCCCTAAAATTACCAATAGAACGTAAAAATTGCACTCGTGCAGCACGAGTTTTGCCAATCGAAAACGCTATAAGAGAACTGTTTTTAAAGTACAACCGTTGAGTGAAGGAATTAGGTAGAGGCGCAACCTCCATAAGACAAATCGTGTCCCTTTTATCTCTTACTAAGCATTTTCCTTCTCTATCCAACACACTGGAACGCCGACTAGAAACTTGCCGTCGGGATCTGAGATTCCATAAGCGCTGTATAAATCTCAGATCCTACGTTCGCGACGATTTCTAGTATAGGCGTTGCGCCTCTATCTGGATTTCTTCACTCAACGGTACAACACTATAATTCCTTCGTTGGCTCCTGTGGAACGCTCGTTTTCCTATGCATGAATGATTACGTGACCAAAGAGAAGATGTTTAACAGACGTACATCTTGAAAAATTGCTTTTACTTAAAGCAAATGGTTAATTCATGAGAAACGATTTTTTAATATGTTCTTGCTTTATGAATATTGTAATAATAGCCCTCAATGTAACAGGTACATATTTGAAATATTTAGTTGAAATACCTATTTTCTATTTGGTATTTTAAATAGAAATACCAAATCTATTTAATATCTTGTATTTAAAGTAAATTAGCATTTCTTATTTTGTATTTTCTATTTTAAATATATTTTGAAAAGTATTTTAGCCAGCTGTGCGCTCGTACATACATGTTTGGTGTGATGTTCGATCGTGTGTTCCCTACTTAATCAAGTGTTTGTGTGTAAATCATGCTTTATATTCTTCCATATTTAATCTGGGACATATGTAACTGTTATGTTGGCATTATGTTATTGTAGAGGGGAATAAAATTCAGAAGCTGTCACTGTCAGTTTACATATGTCACTGTCATAGTAATGGTAAATATTTTGATGGCAAACGAGCTCGCACATAAACCTTAAATAATTAGAATTTTTCCAAAATATGGACAGAAGATTGTCATAACACAATGTCTAGTACACAACCAAACGCTGACGCCAAGTGTCAGGAAATAAACAAACCAATAAGTTACCACGAAATTGCGGCAAAACTTATAAATGATAGACTTCTTCTAACCGCCTTGGAGCTACATACAGAATTGGTGGAATCAGGAAAAGAATTGAAAGTGTTACGTGACTACTTTTCCAATCCGGGCAACTTTGAAGTACAAACATCGGAAGCACCCTCACTAATTTGTAAGTGTTACTCGATAAAGTGCGTGTTTCCCTCAACGATTATTTTTAGCACGATCGGGAAGTCAGCTCACTTTAGATAGTCTAGATCTCACACGGTTTTCGGAGGACGGCGAGCGGAGTGTCGATGAAAGGGTCGCCGTTTTGGAATTTGAATTAAGGAAGGCTCGTGAAACAATAAGTGCTTTGAGGAATAATTTGACCGTTGCGATTGGTTGATACGTGTCATAGTTTATGAACGTGATTATAGCCTTCTGTTTCAGAATCGGAAACAAGTACGCCAGATAAAAAAACAAGCAGAGTGCAGAGCAGCGACGCTATCAAACCCCATGAACAAAGGGCGTTGAATTTTTTAATTAACGAGTATCTGTTGACGCACGGTTACAAATTAACGTCGATAACCTTTGCTGATGAAAATGAAAGTCAGGTTTGTATTATTATGCTGATCAATGCTTCAGTGCTCTCATGAATAACTAACGCCTTTTTTTTGTTCTACCGACTTTTACTGTTTTTACAATTAAAGTTATTACTCAATATTAGTGTTCTGGGTAGATGAACAAATAGGTGCAATAATAACTTTTTTAATGCTGATTTTGTTCAGTAGAAATTCCTAGCATTTTACTTGATCAGCAGTGTGCATTGAAATTGAGTATTCATTGCACAAAATTGTTGAATGTGCAATGTTTTGCATTGTAAAAAGATAGTGGGATCATGGATGACGCTCAGTTTTGGAAATGACCCAATATGTCTGGTTCCAGTGTCTTCCCTGAGGGGTGTTTTCCTTATGTCAAATCAAATTTGCAAGTAGTAGGTAATGACATCTTTTATCATGAAGCATTCTTAATTAAATTAAAAAATAAATGTTTGTATTACATGGACATGGAATCAATGTGCTGTGACTGATCAGCTGTCTTGTAAGTTTTTATTCAGGGTTTGCCAAAGTCTTGGAATGGTCAATTATCCTCGCAATTATCACTATCACATGCAAATCAATCTTTTTCAAATTTGGAATGTGTATCCTCCTTCTCATCAGGAATCTGTTTGAAGTATTATACCTACTCATAATGGCAGATTATATGCCGATGTGTTTCTTCTTCCTCTTCGCACTTGTTTCAGGAGGTATTCAGCGCTTTGGTTGTAGGGTAGCACTAGTAGATTATTATCTGGTATTGCCAACTGTATCAACTGATATAACAATATACTTACCATTACCACAAAAGAAGAAATAAAAAAATGAAGTATAATAACACGCTTCATAATTTTATTTTTGCTTTTGATTATTAAATCATGGTTGTCCTTTTTTTCATTAATGAATAGGCTTGTGAAGTTAGACTACCCTATTGAAGTATGGATAGTAATTTTGTGTTCGTTATGGTTTTCCAGTTTTTTGCAGGTTAGTAGGTTCTTTTCGTGAGTATATACAGGGTGAGTTTTTTTTTTTCATTTTAAGCTTTCGGATCTCGGAAACATACAGATTCGGTTAAATGAGGAAAGAGTTGCCGTTTGAAGAGCTTATTTAAGATATGCTTTTGTTTTTCGAAAAAAATCCACAGTTTACTAGATATGAGCGAAAAACAGATTTAGTGATTTTTCATGTAGGTAACTGTTGTAGAATAGTTATTATTAGAAATACAGCAAAATGACACGAATAAAAGTTTTAGACATTTTAATGCTTAACATAATGAACATACTAATTTCCTTCTATATTTTACAATTTTTGAGTTATAATACAAACTTTAATTTTTTTAAATGATAGTCATAGTTGGCTTTGACGTATTTAAAAAGGGCAAATTTTTCTCTTTATAACGATATAAGGCGCTTGCTAAATGTACTTTAATAAATAAACGCGCTGCTCGTATTATTGAGAGGTAAATAAACAGAGTTTGCCATGGAAAACAGCATCTAGTGAGATTGGTAATAGTGTAACAGTGGCACATTTAACATATTCACAGGCCATTTTCGAAAATTCGGTATAAAAGTTAAATTAACAATTCAACACACTATTAAAAGTAAATCGTATAATGCCATGGAAAACAATAAATAAACAAAATACTACTGTTTATTGTTGAAGACCTCAAAGAAAACTTGGATTTAATGTTTGGTGCGGAATTATTGGATCACGAATTGTTGGACCTTTAATTTACAATGAGAATTGGACAGGCTAACGTTATCTTCATTTGCTACCAAATGAATTTCAAGATATATAGGATGGGTTAGTTTTGGAAACACGACGTAATTTACGCTGGTTTCACCACAATGGTGCCCCGCCGCGCAACCAACTATTTCGAAAATCATGGATAGGTAGGAACGGGTCAACCCTTTGGTCACCAAGATCGCCAGATCTTTCAATTTTAGATTTTTCCTTTTCGGTGTTCTAAAAGGATTTAATTTATCAGCGAACTTATGCGACTTATGCATGATGCTGTGGTAAATGCTTTTCGCATTTTAGATGGTAGGGTAATACGGAAAGCTATAAATTCTATCGTGAAAATATGCCGCTTGTGTGTGCACTTTGAAAATTTTTTACATGTATTACTTCAAATTAGAAATTTAAATGTAATATTTCGTACTCGTAATTTCTTTTCGTTGTCGTTCTATTTGTGGCCCTAAAGTTTTAAGTATATTATAATAGACTGAGTAATTAAGAGAACAAAAATGTTTCCCATGGCAAACTCTGATTTTACTACTCTTAATGATACAAACAGTTCTGTGTCATGTTTATTTGTCAAAAGTACAATGAACCTTATATCATCGTAAACAGAAAAAAATGCACTGTTTAAAAATTTCACCGCCAACTAAGGTTTCCATTTAAAAAAATGTAAGTTTGCGTTATAACTCGAAAATTATACAAGAAGAATGAAAATTAATAAATGTACCTAATTAAGCGGAAAAAAATCTACAATTTTTGTCCCTTAATCCAAATACGCGGTGGGCCGAGAAAAAGTTCGGCAACGCTTCACAATATTCGCGTTTTAAAATTCTACTGGCAACTCGAAGCGAATTTTGAAGGCACCCATGTTGGTTAAATTCGTTAAAAATGGCGGTACTGTTTCTGATAGTGAGAACGACGATTCTTCCACACACTGCGGTTATACGGCTTTCGGTTTGAACTTTTAATTAATAAGGACGTTTTAAGCGATCTATTAATTCTTTCGCGTTCACAATATGTTAATCTGAACCGACGGTTCGGATAACAAATCAATATACGATCGAAATAGAATAGTCATAGATTCTTTTCGAAGACTTCAGTAAGAATTCATCTCTCCCACCAGATTTTCACTTGGGGACCTCGTCGAATGCAAATGCGAAACGTACCCAACGCGTCCACGCGGTTTTTTATACACGCCAAAGTATAGGAGTGATCACCCCTCTTATGCTTCAGGTTTTAGAGCCGACAATACTGTAACGTTTCGACTGTTATCTACTTAAACACTCGCCCTTATCGCGCCATATTTCGCGAATATAAGTTCTGTTTTCCTGAAGCGGTATAAAACTTCCTATACCAGTAAATTTTACACTATCCATAACTTCTTCAAAAATAGGTTTTATACATATTCCTCAGAGGTGTTTTAGAGATACCTAAGAAATTCTACAGAAATCTTCACTGGAAATTCCTCAATCTTCAGAGATTCTCTCCAGGTTCTTTTAAAATGTTTGAAATAATTTCTGAAACATTTTTAAAAATTTTGGAGAAACAATCAGAACACCAAATACTGGAATAATTGATCGAAGTTGTTCTCTGGAAGATTTTTAGTGATGGCGTGTAACAGCTAGTTACAAAACCAAAACTGAAACGCCCGCTCGTACCAACAATTCTGATTTTATTTCCGACCTAATGGACCTTTTTTCTCCACACTTGAAAAAATCAAAATCCGTCACACCTCTGATTCAGCTCACCTGGTCACAAAATAAAGAATGATTTAAGTATTAAAACTGACCTTAGCAAAGACTAATGTTAATTTTACGTCAAATTTATGTAGTACTGAGGCTGTACGAATAGATTAAAGTGGTCACTTTTCCAACTAACTTAACGTTTCCTTGACTTTGAATACAAATAAATAGTTACCATAATCATACAGCAATAATAATAATAATTCTCGAAATACTGTTTGATCCAACTCTTGGAAAGGAAAATCGATTCAAGTCTCGTATAATGAATGGCACCTTTTGATTGGCAGTTCAAGTTACACCCCGTTCACACGGCGACGATTCGTTTTTTTTCGCACTAGTCCACACGAGCATTCGGCATTACGAATCGTGGGAAAAGCTAACATATTACCACGACATTTTTGTGAAAATAATACATGCTTTCGATTATTAGTGTCGCACCAAAATATGAAACACTCGCCCACGTGACACAAACAATTTCAGAAATCCTCCTAAATGATGAGACCCATCTATAGCTTACATGATCCAATTTAAAACACAGTGGAGCTACAAAAAAAATTGAAAAACTGGAAGAAACTTGGTCGACTAACTACTAAACACATTTTTGAGATTCACAATTAAGTTAGCCAGTAGATGTGTCTCGTTTAGACGATTTTTCCACATTTTGTGAGCAGCTTCTTCTGACATTCCGTTCTGCAGATATTTGCACTAAAAGTTTTGACATCACAGAAGTGTCTCGCCCAGACGTTCCACTTGCCCTTTATGAGTACTCTCCTCCGACAATCCGCTCTTGAGATATAAGAAATTATGGTTGGTAGAAATTACTTGCTTTGATGGAGACCTTTCACTAGAGTACCATGAAGAATGAACCCTATCCCCCTCCCCTCCCAATTTTGTTAAGGGAAAAGAGAGAAGGGCTGTAGTAGGTAGAAAACAGTTCTTTTCATTCATGATACCACTAGTGGAATGCGTATGCAAAATCTGAGACAAATTGGTTGTCCCATGTAAAAGTTACTTTTGGAAACAGCATCTGGGCTAATAATTAATGCGGGTGGCTCCTCTCAAGACAACAAAATTTGAAGGCCGTTTTGCACATCTTCAAGGCTACGCATTGCAAAAATTCCAGGCCTCTAGGAAAATTCCCCTAAAAGTAGTTCAAACCCTCAAAAATCGGTCCTGACAGACGGATGGGCGGACGGCAAAACGAAAACAACAGCACATTTTTTTAAAAGGTGCGCACAAAAACTACCTAGGAACGCCACACCCTAGCCAGGCAAGAAGTGTTGGAGTTAAAACAGGAGTAGAAACCACCCAAATGTTCCTCTGATTGTTGAGAAGCGACGCGGTTTGAATAACCTACAGAGAAATCCCAAAACACATAACAACATCATATTAAAATTCAATCGTCTATCCTGCACCATTAGTGTTGGCCTATTATTTAAACAGATTCAAAAAAATATAAAACATTGTGTCATTGCCACTATTTACAAAAATATCGAACATAATGGCAACCCATCCTGTATATGAGAATATTTCAATTTATTAACTAAGTCTGGGGGATTATAGTTACTAGATAAACACAAAGTTCATTTTATTCGAATTTTTATTTTCGTATTTGTTTTCCTTTCTAGAATTATTGTTTGTAATTGCGTTGTTTTCGTTTCAATTTAATTGCCTTTGTAAAGTATTCAATTGAGATAATGTGTAGAAGTAAGACACACCTGGTCAAGTTTGAGATCAGGAGTGTTTATCGGGCAAAAGTTCATTAATTTCAAGGAAATGCACATCTGGTGTTGATAACGAAGAGGCAGGTGTTTCGTAGTATTGCGCGTCTCTGTCGCCGTTTGTGTGTGAGTGAAGTGCGCCTAATATCGCAAACCCTGTACGATCAAAGTATTTGGATTATTAAGAAAATACCAAGTAATTTAAAGATTTTTTATTTCAATTGTCGACCGTCTGCGTGCGGGGTAATAATCCTAATAAGCTTTTTACGCTTTTTTTCTTTCTAGGACTTTGTTTTAACGTTTCGGAATAAATTTTTGTCTTTGTCAATCAATTGTGTATTTATTAGAATTCATTTCGCGACCCCGATAGAGTTTTCATTTCAGGTTTTTCTATTGGTGCCCAAGACTTATTTTAGATGTTGATCAAAATTTGTGTAATAAATTCTTTCTATTTTCAGGATTTCGAAGATTGGGACGACGTCGGATTAAACATCTCGAAACCGGCCGAGTTACTATTGCTGTATAGGGAAGGTCTAAAACAAACAGGTCAACATTGTGTTCAGTCGTACACGCAAACAGATTTGCCTCTTAGGGATGAGAATGCGGAGGTAAAAATAGGAAAGTTGGTAGGTTTTTGCTAATGTTCGTTTACGATCGGTTGCACATAGTGAGCCAATTATCCATCAAAATTTAACCAAGAAACTTACTTTCCAAACGTCTCCTGTAATTTCAAACACAACGCAATCAGCAAAAGAGGTTTTATTGTATTTTTTTGAAAGGCTAGGTTCTCGATTATGTTGATTAGTGGAACCCCACTGAATTTTGCATTTGTGTGCAGCAGATAAATATTTCTTCCTTGAGTCTGAGTAATTTTTTTTATCAAAGCATTCCGTTTCAGAATAACGAAATAGAAAAACTGAGCTCAAAAATATTAGAACTAAACACAAAAGTAATTGATTTACAAAATGAGAATGTACGACTATGTCATAAGAATGAGGATTTAGCAAGTAGAAAAGTAGAATTATTAATAGACTCTCATAGTAAAAATTCCAGTAGCGATGGTAATTCTCCTGAACACTTTGAAATCATAGATAGAGGCACATTACCTGTAAAAAAACAAGATCTATACGACAATGTGTCGAATAATAGCTTAAATGAGAGCGAGTGGACCAACCTTCCTACAAACATACATGAAGAGATATGCGAAGACAACAAATCGAAAACCGTCACCCCTCATTGCTATAAGAATTGTAGGTGAGTAATCTCGAGGACCATTAAATTTTGTATTAGTTCATCTACTCTGCAGACACCTACCTAGTGGATTCAAACGAGAGTTACTATCCCATTCGTTAATAAGTGGCATAGAAAATCAGGCGTTCGAAAACATATCCAACGAAAGTCTCATTCACGTGATCTCGCAAGCTCTCCTAAAAATCATTCCGAATATTATACTGAACAAGCGCGAAGAAGTCATTCCGCTACTCGTCTGTCTGGTGTACTTAAATCCGAACGCTGCTGAACGAGACAAACTGCTGCAGCAGCTTTTCAATTTGAAAAAGAAACCGTCTCGAGAAGAACGCGAGGTTATCTTAGCGGGTAAGTTTGGAAACGTATTAAGTGTCCGCCAATTGTGTCGTCGTGCTTCGCAGGTATTGTTAGCATCGCGCGGTGTTCTGGCGAAAATTTGGTGGAAAATGAAATTCTTCCTCAGTGTTGGGAACAACTAACACATAAGTATGTGGAGAGACGGCTGTTGGTTGTCGAGTCGTGTATGGTTCTTATTCCTTATGTGTCTGTAAGTAGTGTCTCTCTGCAGAATATAGGAGAATGGGACGCCGCCAACTAGTATACTGTGGAGGCACAATGTGCAAATGCCATTATATTTAAAAGGTTACAGTAGTGCCACGGGACAGAAATATGTGGCGCAAACATTTTTGTGTTTTAAGTGGCGCTAAATTCATGGCTCCATTGCTAACTTGTGATAAAAAAAGTAATGATTTTACTCAACACTAAAAAATAACTATTTATACGGGGTGTCAATTTTTGAAGAGGGGGGTGAAGGGGGTGGGAGTTGTCACTCATAACGTCCTTCTAGTTCCCCCTCGATACCCCCGAAACCGTTTTGCGCGATTTTCAATATCTTCTTTAGTTTGGAAAATATGGCCGACTGCAAGTTTTAAAATTGACACCCTGTATATTATACAATGGGGAAAATTCAGTGTTTTTGTGCGAGCATAAAGATTATGCGAGCGCTAAAATTTATCGTTCCCGCGTGTATAATGCACCATTTTTTTTCAAAATAGTAATTACTATAATAGCTAAAAATAGTAATTGTGAACGCCGCCGTTTAGATACCCAAAACATGAAAGCACTTAGTACAGGTCGCGTGCGTTTAAAGCTAGGTAAACCATCGCTCGCCGAGGTTAATAGAGTTGGTAACAAGCAGATACGTGACCAGTGCGCGTCGGCTCTTCGCGCACGTTAAAAAGTTACAAACATTGCTCCGATTTTTTACCACCCGCGCGTTAGTAAGGGAAGTGTTGCATTGTGGTAAAAAATAACCCTCACCTTTTTTGCCGGAAATACATGTTTTGAAGCACCAGGAATCTGAATCAAACAAAATGTCGACGATGTCGATCTGTCTGTACTCTCATTTCCGGCCAAACGGCTGAACCGTTTTAAACCAAATTTAGTACACGTATTTTTAGACGTAAAAGGAAGAGCTGAAGAGCTTTTGTGGAGAATCGTTCATGAGCTAGTGCGTCAAAATTATTTCCAGCTAAACGGCTGAAACAACTGAAACCAAATTTGGTACATACATTCTTACACCTAAGAGGACAAAGTCGCGCATGCGCAGGTGTGCGATTGGTATCTGTGCTAGTCACAGAAAATTTGTTCATGAATATTGTAATGTAAATACATTTAGGATTTGAGAATCCATAATTCGCAGGTCGATTCAAGTGGAGACTTATTGGGTTAAAGAAGTATGAGAGATACTTTGAATTCTAATGGTTTGGTTTTAGCGTTACGTAGTGACCACAAAGGCGAATTGAAGGCAACGTCGTTTTCCTTTTAACCTCTAAAATAAATAAAAATTAATTTTTGGGGTGAAAATCACCCCCTTCTCATGTCGTTACTGTCGTTAAGCGGCCAAAATTGGCATTGACTGTTTTCAGTGAGACACCCTGTATAATGAAAGTATCAGAAATATCGGTCATGTTTCCTTTATTATAATCGTTTCCGTTTAACTGATGTTTGACAATTCCGAGAATAATTTGTGATTGACTTAATATTAGCGTTACAGGTTTTCGTTTTTTCCCTCAAATAAAATACTGACTTGTGATTAGCTCGTATTTGTGATACAAAATGTCTTTGGCTTGTATCTTTTGTTCGAAGCTTTCACAAACGCACGGGGTTTACAGTAGGTATGCTACCAAACCTGTTCCATTTTTTAATTGCAGTATTGATTGAAGTTTTGAATGAATGCACCAAAAGATAGAAGATTTAAATGCATTCCACATTGCTTTCATATATGCCAGCATTATCGATTGAACTGATAAATTATGTTATCAACTCAAAAAAAAAAAAAAAAAAATGAACTGATAAATTTACGTACATTCTCTTTCTGTCGAATAATTTATTACCTACTTACAATTCTATCAAATGTGCGAAACGAAATCCAATACGCACACAACAATTAATAGTAAGTATCGAAGGTTCATTAAATAATAGATTTGTTGAGGGTTTTGACAAACTTATTGTCCCTATTTAAATTCGAGTGGATAAAGATTACAAGATTTGTACCGCACATTATAGATAAGGTTTTATTAATAAATTGATCGTTTGCTCGTTGGAAATTTCAAACCAACTTTTAAACTTCTCGTGTGCCTACTTTCGATACAATTCCAAATAATCTTCATGTCCGATTATTCACTTCGAACAAAGTCTATTTAGTTTTTTTTGTAGAAATTAATGTTACGCATCCGTTCGTACTATTGATATCCATTTTCCAAATTTTGAAACTACGTAAACAGAATTGAAATATGACGTTATGAGAAAAAAATCGTGTGAGATGGAATGAACTTCAGCGCTTTTTTGTCTGGTAGATCAGTTTCTATTAGCCTGTTGCAACATGAATGTCGCAAAGTAACTTTTTCAAAACGTAACGGCGTTGTGATTTTTTAGTCTTCTTCTGCAGTAGTAGAAAAATGAGGAGTGTACTTGTACCTACCAGGCCGCATAATTAACAATTCTTTAGGGACGGGGCTACATGATGTGGGGTCGGCGACATCCGGGCGCCATCCCCGAGCGGGGTTTACTTACTAACGTGGTGATTTTTCAGTTTTTCCTGCAGAAGAAAGTTGAAAAAAACTAAAAAATCACCACGTTAGTAAACCACGTTCGGGGATGGCGCCCCGATGTCACCGACCCCACATCATGTAGCCCCGCCCCTAAAGAATTGTTAATTATGCGACCCGGTAGGTACAAGTACACTCCTCATCTTTCTACAGGCGATCTTCTACGGGGTCTCATTTGCTGCCAGCCAGCTAGCCCACCGGCCACAGTGAGATTACAAGCCACCGTTTTACAAATAAATTTGCAAAAAATGCATTAAAAAGAGATAATTACAAAAAAAGTTAAATCACTGTTTGCTGCTAAACAATGGCCGAGACAGTCCTAAAACTGTCGTCAAATTCAAATTCAATATGGGCATAGCTTTAGCCATATAATACGCAATGCCAAAAGTTCCTTTGTCTGTCTGTCCCTCTATCTGTCCGTGTGAACGATAACAGGTTAGAAATGTCCGATCGCTTTGACATATCCGTTAGTTATGAACTGAATTGCATGAAATTCAATATGGGCATAGCTTCAGTCATATAATACGCAATGCCAAAAGTTGAATCGAATCGATTCAAAATTCACAGTGCCCTCTTCGCATCTCCACTAATTATAAACCAAATTGCAAACTTTTTTATTTATGAAAGCATTTAAATGAAATTTGATACATAGCCACTTGAAACAAAGAAAATCTAACGTTAATTTCAAAATTTAGGTTTGCGCATGCGCAGTGTCAACTTTCTTATTTATGAAAGCATTGAAATGAAATTCTTATAAACTGAAATTGAAGTAGGACATCAAAATGGATCTATCTTTCATATTTGTGGCCGGATTTTTACGATTTTAATAGAAGTTGCATCTGACGAATGAGAAATGAATGCAAGTGGAAATGCGCTTTTTGTAAATCGTTTACGATTACTTTTTTAACTTGTTGTATTAGTATTGAGTGGGCGGGGTTTCAGCTAAGGCTGCTCTACCAACCTAACCCACTACACATTTACGAATACCCATGCCCGTACCCGGATTCGAACCAGGGACCCTTAGGGCCGGTATTTCAGTTACCACTTAAACTAATGCTTAGTTAAGCGGCTCTCTCTGGTTTAGCAATGGTTTAAACCAAATCGTGTATTTCAGTGCTTTACTTAGTTAAGGGAGGAATGAGCGGTAGATGTTAATGTTGGCTATTCTGATTGCGTGAGTACGCTTGCGCGGTAATTATTTGTAAATAACAATAACAGCTGATGCATTTTATAACCTTATTTTACGTGCACATTTCACAATTCATGCTCGTCCCACACCACAAAATTATCCTGCCTGTTTCTGAAGACTCTAGGTTTTCTTCTTCTCCCAAGATGTTCAACAAAATTTACAATTTCTCCATCATCTTCATCACTGGATGGATAAACATGAACATCAATAACATCCATTGTAAATAAATTGACGGGGATGGAACGATTAAATATTAATTTTTCTAAATTTTAGGTTAGATATAAACACCTTAAACCATTATTTAACACTTAAACCGTGGCTAGTCGACCGCTTAAGTAAACCCTGTTTTTACTTGACTTAAGTGGAAGCTTAGGTACTGAAATACGCGCCATATGGTTTAAGTCTTGACTTAGCCTAAGCTTTTACTTAAACTGTACTGAAATACCGGCCCTTAGTACCGCAGTCCAGCTTCAATTCAACTGCGACACACGAGCCGGCTTAAGAATGATGTTATTGTTTGTAAAAACATCCAATCACTTGTCTTAACAACACTGTTAGCTGAGAACATAGTTAAGTATGCCATATGGCTTCATACATAATAGGGGCCGATAATCAATTTTGTGGTTTTCCCTGTATTTCTTACCCGAGCGAAAATTTTGATTTTACCGTATTAAGTTTAAAGTTCAAACGCTCAAAAATAAGTTAAAACCAACAACTTTTTTTTAAATGAAAATACATTTTTATTTTCCTTTTGGAATTCTACATAGTGTTTCATGTACAGGGTGTCCCATTTTCGACACTTTTATAGGCGTTATGGGATCTTTTTGGGTCAAACTTGCAATGCTAAAATCAAAATTTGCACATTTTTGCTTCAGAGATTCGGAGATAAATCAAACAATTTTCAATTTCATAATGACCGTATTCATAGGTATATTCTTAGTAAAAACAGAAACAAAAAAATGTTTTGTAAAAATTATTAATAAATAATGCCGTTTTCAAAATAAATTATACAGTACTATCGGGTAAAAAAGTTATTGGATCTAACTTAATTTTATTTAAATGGCATACCCTTTATATTTCAATCTAAAAATAGCATATTAAATTTTGTTTTTCTTAAATGCAACACTGAAAAAATTCAATATCGATACAAAAAGGTTCAAAAAAGATTTCTTAAAAATTCAAAAATTCGTTTCTAGTAATTTCTAATTTTTTCAGTGTTAGAAAAAAGGGCGATAGTTCGTAGAAAACAGTTCCTTTTGTTGAGACCTTTAATTAGAATACTATGAATGGGTAAAGCGTGTGGTTGCCCCCCCTCCCTCGCCTTTCCCATTATCAAAAGTTTTACTTGCCACTAAAAGCATGCGCATGTAAAATGGTATTAGACTCTATTAGTGTGACGTCAAATTTGAGCGGGAAATTCGAAATGCTGGACTTGGCTGTTTTATTGTCGAAGATATTGACCCCTATCGCGCCATACATTAAGTATCAAATTAGCAATGCCAGTTTATCCAATTTGTTTGTAACTCTTATTGTATTTCCTCTATGCCGCTGTTACCACGGCAAGGTTCTTTGGCAAGGGGTGAAGTCTCGCTGAAAGGGCAAATGACGAGTTTGTTATTCGGTCCAAAAATTTTGCAATGAAACTTTGGGGAATGGTTGGACTTATGCCCGCGAAGGTTTCAAATGTAGTAAAACACTTCCCGAAATTAACACGGGAACGGGAAAAAATAGATTACGACATGGGCTAGTAGACGGTACCGGGAACGAGTATAAAAAAAATAGTATGAAATAACAATAGTGTTAATGCTGAAGAGTGTTATGAAATTAATATAAAAGGTGTCCCAAAACGCACACAAGAAGTAATTCTAGCAGACAACGCAGGTTTCTAATTAATAATGGCGATTTTTTAATTGATCTCCGTGTGTGGTAGTCTAATCTGCTCGTTGTCGGCGTCTGGACTCCTATATTCAACTGCAAATGTTGCTAATTAGGAAATCGGTTTAGTTTGCAGAGTTTTTCAACACTTTCATTAACATTCACACAATGACCCAACTTGCTAGATCTATAGTAGCGATAGTGCCTATGTCATCGCTAAAAAATTACCAAAGTATTTTGCAGAGTCCCATTCGAAACTCTCTAATGCTCTCGATGTTGCAACAAATGCTTGAAGACCGAGACGAAATCGTCCGCGAGATGGTCGTACGCGCTTTGGCGATGGTCGTCGGGTTCTGCGACGACGGCGACAAGTACTGGCAGTGCGAGGAGCTGGCGATCCGGACTCTGGAAGATTCCAGCGACGTGGTCGTCAACGTCAGTGTCCAGGTGCTATTTCCCGTTTTGGCGCAGTGGGCTTTAGCTTTAGGTCGTATTTTATCAAAGATGTGAGAAATATTTACGAGATTGTTTTTTAGATCGATTGCAAACAGACTTGATAAAGCAGCTTTTGTATAAATTGAATAAGTACTTAAAGGACGAGACGTCTGAATGTTACGCCGTGCATCTTGTAAATGCGATCGATAATTTATTACCGTTTGTTTTGGTTCATGTGTGCAGTTACCATAAGATTTTGGATAATATAGAAAAGGACATGGCAATCGAAATAAGTAAGTTTTTCACTGTGTTTGGAAGCTTTGTGTTGGGATCCATGCACATTTGACATGATAAAAATATCGAGAATTCTTTGTTTTAATTTTGTGAAAACAATTGATTTTTACATATATCTCCAAATCCATTTATGGTAGTAAAGTTTCTTGTAGGAAATTGACAACTTTCACACTTGTCCTTTTGTGTGATGCTAATCATCCACTTCTGACATCTAACCTTAGTCATGCTCAACCAGGAAATAGTAGACTTTGGCCTTGGTCTTCAAAACAAACTGATTTATATTACAGTTAGGTAAAAAAAACTACTACGCAAAATTATTAACTACACAGCGGACCACAACGCCTAAGCTACAACGCAAAATTTAAAGGAAAATTCCTTTCTTACAAAATCTTTACAAACAAGTGAATTACACTCAAATTGACTGCAATTGTCGTGTACACTCACAAATAAAACTGCACAATGCCTTTCTGCAGTGGTGATCTACGTAGATGGAAATTCGCCTCAAGAATATATCTCTGCTGAAGCTCTCCACGACGTGTTGCAGAACTGTCAAATGTTGGGGTTCTCGAGTTTAGTAAGACGAAGCTAAGACTTGTAATTGATCAGCTGTTCTGATCGCTTCGTCAACAGGAAATACCTTCTGCAGTTGGTCGGGCACTGAATACATCAAATCTTCTACTCAGAAAGCGATCGGAGGTTCTTAGCCCCTTTAGAGCAGCTTATATTTTTCAGATACTTAATTTTTACTATTAGAAAATGTGCATGTATCTCACAAAAAATTCAGTCAACAAAAGATGGAATCATTTTATCTCCAATTGAAATATTCTAGAGCCTGATGTCCTAAAATTGTGTACGAACTTAACGAACCCGGCGAACTTTTACGAAGGCGACTTTAACGCCGGCATGATCTTTTACGAATTCGATAACTACATCGAACTGAACACGACCGCCTTTTGGCCACAGTTGGACTGGCTCCTAGACATTGTGTAAGTGACACACTACCCGAAGGTATAATTTGCAAATCTCTTTTGCAGGTTACCGGACCTTTTGAACAATCTCAACCACATAGACCTCTCGCAGCACTCGCTCATTCAGAGCGTCATCAGCTTACAGCAACATACCTGCGTACTTTTCGGAAAGAACTTCGCTCGCACACGAATTTATCCGTTGTATAATACTCACGTTCAAAATTTGGAGCAGATTATCTCCAGCTTTAACCAGTATTCGCCCAATTTAAGTATAATACCCGTTTATTTGATCTCAGTGTTGAGCTTTTGCGATCGTGAGGAGTTAACTAGCTCGTTTAAGCGCTTCATCTGTGCATTACCTCTGTGTGGAACGCCTTTAGATTGTTTGGAGATCACAGTTAAAGGTTTATGTGATGTCGGTATGCAGGAGGTGGTGGTGATATGCTTGTGGGATGGTGTAGTACATCAGCGACCGCTCGTAAGAGCGGCGGTTGCAGCTCTCTTTGGGACCATTATCAAACATTGCCATGAGGGTTTGCTTGCTTCAAAGATTACGCCGGCTTTAGTTACGTTAGCTAATGACAGTGATGTGTAAGTTGCACAGGTGGGTTTGGTTATACTTAATAATTGGTCATCATTGTAGCCTAGTCAGAACGGCTACCGTGCCTGGTTTGGGAAACCTTATAACCGAATCGACGGTCGCGGAGGTACACGATAAAGCGTATATGCAGCTACAGACGTGCTTATCGGATCCGACTTGTAAGGAGAATCACAGTTTGTTAAGGCAGCTTGTTGTCACCTTGGGTAACATTGCTAATAACTGCAAGGTGTCTTTTAGGGATGAAGGTAAGCAACTTACTGTCACGGTTTTTTTGCTTACCTTAGTATTTCCAGTGATCTTACCTCAGCTGTCATCGTTGTCGACTTACACGTGCGTCATGTCAAATCAAACACGCAAAGTGGATATGGTTTTGGCACTGTTAGAAGCCTTCTCTAATGTTTTGTACAGCCCATTGAGTAAGCAAACGATTATTGCTGTACTTTTGCCTGGCTTAAGGTGAGTAATGTAAAAGGGAATGTGGAGAGTAGGGGAACATTAATGGCAAGGTTTAATTTGTAAGTATACAGCCTATTTTTTTAAGGCACTTTTTTGAGGATCCAATTTTTCTATTTAATTGTCTAAGGTTGGTTTTTTGCCTTTTTCATATCTTCTTTAAATTTTGTGGAAATGTATTGCTATGTAACTCATCTGGATGCCCAGTATGGCCCACACAATACAACAAAAATGTGTAAATGTTCAGCAGAATTTCAAGGCTAATCCTGTTATTCGTCAGTGCAAATAACTTCAAAAAGCCAAAACAACTAGACTTTAACACACAATTTACTTGCTTTAGTTTCACTTATTTTCATTTTAAATTTGATTTGACATATAATTACGCGGATTGCCCAAACTACTATGAAACTCAAATTTTACTGGATTCATAAACACGCTTTAACAATTACAAACAACTAATGTACCCTTAAACAAATTTAATGTTCAAACAACAACACAGACGAAACTTACTGATTTTGCAGTGCATTTTTTTTTCGACCTTGACTTGACTGAATGCTAAACTGAATATATAATACAAGCACCTTCCTACACTTCGCAATCGACGACGTAAACTGGAAAATAATTGTTAAATAACCGAGTTTGCGGCTAATTCCTGATCCTACTTTCTTGAAACGGAAGCTAACAATCTTCAGAAGTGGGATATAGAAAGATTCTATTCCGGAAGTCGCTAGCATCTTAAAAAAAACAGATTGTAAATTGACACAAGGTGTGCTGTGACCGGCAATCTTTCCTGGCGAGAGGTATAGTTTTCGATCTTGGTCGACTCGTTTCTTAACATGTGTTTACATTAAAGGATTTCATTGTGTTTTGAAATACGCAAAGTTCTTAAAAGATGAAAATTGTGGTGGGAGTCGAATTAAACCGTCATATTAATATTGAGCATAGTATTAATTTATACACAGTAATATATTATTTAGGGCCGCTTCTACAATTACACCTCTCGCAGAATAAGATATTCTTGGAATAACTGCCATAGTAACAAGTATCCCATTGGTTGACGCATAGCTAACAACGCAACCGTCGACGTTTATTCTAGGTATAGGTCATTCTCGGTATATATCTGCATTGTAGAATCGGCCCTTAGTAACATTACATATAAAAGTAGAGCTTCAAACCTACAGCATTACTAATGTAGCAGTAAAGAATGAGACACCTCACTAATATAGTGTCTTCATGGTGTTTGCTAACTTCACATCACAGAGAAGTTGTAAAAGTCGTCATATTCTTCACCCGCTGGGTGTTGCTACCAAAATAATTAAAGCACTAGGAAGCACTACCGAAGCACTAAAGAATGAGGCATCTTACAAGTATAATGCTTACATGGTGTTTGCTAACTTCACAGTGAAGTCGCAAAAGTCGCCATATTTTTGACCCGATAGTTGTTGCTACCAAAATAATTGAAGCACCAGGAAGCACTACCGAAGCACTAAAGAATGAGACATCTCACAAGTATAGTGCTTACATGGTGTTTGCTAACTTCACGGTGAAGTCGCCATATTTTTGACCCGATAGTTGTTGCTACCAAAATAATTGAATCACCAGGAAGCACTACCGAAGCACTAAACAATGAAACATTTCACAAGTATAGTGCTTTCAGTGTGTTTGCTGGTGTGAAGTTGGCAAGCAGTTCACAAAAATATCGATAAATCGTGAATGGCAAGTGTTGCTGCAAAATTAATTGGAGTATTTAGAAGCACTAAGGAATCACTAAGGAGTGAACCATATATCGACGATAGTGCTTCGAAAGTGCTTGCTAGTGTGACGTGGTGGACAAACAATTCGGTTAAGTCAATGCCGCTAGATGTTGACTAGAAAATTAATAAGGCACTAGAAAGAACTAACGAAGCACTAATGAATGGGCCATACCCGAGGTCTAGGCTTCAACTGTGCTTGCCTACTTCACAGAGCCAAGTGGCACGTGATAAAACATCTAAGGCCCCTTACGTTAATTGTAGACAACGCTTTGACCTGAAGCACAGTAGGGAAGGAACGTTAAATAAAACACTGAAATTGTGAAAAGTTTGTTTAATAATGATCGTAATTATTATGATTCCGAAAACCCGGAAATTTAGTTGATGTACGATAATGTAAGCAAAGCCAGAAGGGTGTCGTACTCTCGCAAAAGTCACTGCCAAGGGTAAAAAGAGTACGACGAAGAAAAACCTTGCAGTTTGATTAAAACAGTCCAAAAGTTAATTAACAAAATATTTTGTAAACGTTTAAGCAGTAGTTAACAAAGATTGTAAATGCATATACACAATGTTGGTTACACTCAAGGTTAAAAGCAAGTTTTTTGGGGGCAATGGGTCAGGTAGGAACAGGTACCAAGATTCTGAGAAAGGGTGAAATACACAGAATGTGACTCATCTTTGGTGCAATAAAGTTCTTTTGTTGAAAGCAAGATGGAAAATTACATGGCCTTGTAGGCAAATTTAACAAAAAACAAGATATGTGGAAATTATTGAATCGCCACTCATTTAACGCACATAGATTCTAAACTGAAGAGCTTTGATTAGCGTAATCTCGCTCCTGCAAGATGGGTAGTCCGCCCCTGGTTTTGGGGCATCGAACCTACAGTTGGATGTCGAAGACAATCACGGAATTAGGTGTCGTAACACAAATTTGACTACAGTTTTTACCACCTCCGTGACTGCTTCATTCACGGAGAAAATTGTTAGTAACAAACAACAAGTCAGTAAATACATCAAACGAATCAGTAATTTCCACATATTAAAATAAAATGAACCAAACTTACATGAATGTTACTTCAGGGACAAGACCAAGTAATCAACATCAATAAACATAAATTAAGCAAACATTACACCAAAAACGTAAACAATTACAAACAATAGCATAACGGTATCACACATATGATTGCATTGCGGTTAAACCAAGCAAATTTCAAAAACAAATATTGAAACACACAAAAAATTTAAAATGCGGCAAACAAAACACAAATACGATATAAAGAAATGCAAAAATTACTACCTGCATTAAATAAAACAAAATAACAACAAACATTTATGGAGCGACGCGTTCACCGCCGCCATTCAAGACAAGCTGTCAAACGTAACCCCCGTTCGTGCTTTCTAGGTGGCGCAGGCAGCTTTTCCCCACCTAGAAATTGCATGGTTGCCAACTCTCCAAAATGTATGTATCGTCGTAAGTTGTATATACAGGGTGGAACCTTTCAAGGTGAAACAAATCTTTGATCGCATTGTTTACCATGCATGTTAAATAAAAATTCGGCCTTAATGAGTGGTTTGTAGCAGTCCGTACGGGTTAAGAGATAGAGTATACCTTTTCACGTTTGATTTGCATCTGATTTACTCGTAGGAATTAAGGTTGGGTCAGTTGCGTGTTACATTACAGTGTAGTTACAGCTTCTTTTCTTGTTGCATTATTGTTTAATTATATTAAATTTCGTTCATAAATAGAGACTTACGTAAATATTATATGAAACAGTAAAAATAATCAAACTTGCAAATTAGTTCGTAAACACGATTTCTGACCATTTTTAATTTTACCATTTGACCATTTTTAATTTTAATATATTCTTTGGTGGGTGAAAGTGAAAAATATCAGGAAACCATCTACACAACAAGTCGGGAGCAAGGGGCCGTTTTACAAGTCATTTAACGCGGGAATCCCTTTTAATAGCTTGATCATAACCTCAAATTGGATTATTGCACACAAAAGAAAAATTACAAAAAAACGGCCGTTCTGGAGACGAAACTATGTAAAATAATAGCAAAACAGATGTGTACTTACACTCTTCTCACTTTCTTTATCCAATTATCTCTGCAACTCATATGGTCTGTTGGGAAAGCTGTAGAATTTTACAGAAGAGTCCGTATTTATGTACGAATTACTGCATCCAAGAACACAACAAGAAACTCTGGACGAATGAAAAGTGTTTTTCGAAGTCATAATTGTTGTTTTATTTGGAGTAAGCTTGAAAATATTAATACAGTAATAAACGGTCGATGAACTTGTTTCACCACATCTTATGTTAAATTCTCCACCAGACGGCGCCACATCCGAATATGCTACTCGCTTATACATCTATCAAAAGCAGTCATTATTAACGCATGTCTGAAATGTAAACTTCAGGCAAAGAGTAACTTCTTTGCTTCAGGTTATATTGAAAATATTATTTATTTATTATCCCTCTCTTGTTCTGGGCCCTCAACATGGTACCTATACCTATTATGTGTGATTTGGACAAAGAAGAAAAACATTTGATGAACAAAAACTCTCTTGCTATTAATTTTGCCCACCGTCCATTGGAATTTGTCTCACGGTTTTGCGACTACTACTAATTTTTTGCAGATCACTGGAGGCGATAGTAGTTGAAAATCCGTCGTTATTGCCGCACAAAGAGTCCATAACTTCTATGATACGGGAAACCGAAAATCGAATAAACGCGGCGGGCGTACAAGTGCCGTCGGACCGGGGCGCGTCCAACACTCTCGGACAGAACGTAAATCAAGGAGTAGAAGAAATGAAGCAGAGAGTGAGTAAAATATTTAATAAGCCGTCGAGCAATCCTTTACCGAATCTGCAAGGTATCTTTAAGAAAAAGTAAATTCTTTGCCTATCTTTAGAATTATGTAGTCAAGTTTGTGATTCAAAGGTAGTGCCTTTCATATTTTCGTATCTTAAGAACTTATTGATTAGGTTGTGAAATGTAATTTTATATGTGTCTGTTGTACTTATGTATTGTTTATTGATTTTTCTAGTGCATGTTATCCAATGTTAACAATGGGAGAGGTAATTTTTATATTCTATTTGCTTGTTAAATACATGTTAATGATTTTTTAAATATTATTACAATTTACTGTTGCCCATCAGCATCTCTCTAACCAGCTCGACGGCGTATTTTGATGTTCCTGGCGCTGTGGTCACTCCGTATCCTCCGTGTCCATAATTGTGGACTACCTTCAAAGGTCCTCTTTCAGTTGTTAGTATCTCCTTTTCGACTCGGACGACATCGCGGTGAGGTCTCAGACCGACGCGCTGTCCCAAGAGCGGTGCAGTTTTCAAACTCGGCAGCATAGACTCGCAACGTTCTCGAATTGAGAGCGTGTCGTATTTGCATGGCTCTGTGTTATACGACTCGTACTGACGGCATCCACCAAGTGTAACATCTCCGAAACTCGGAATGACGTAGGTATCGTATTCCCCATAGAAGAATGTTTTAAGCCATGGAGCGTGAACCTACAAAAATATTTCTGTTATCAACAATGCGAAAGTGAATAGAAAACAATTTTGCAAAAAAGGCTGAGAGATCAGACAAACTTTAAAATCTGTCCGTCCAAGGCCTTAACTACTATTACAGTTTTCAATATATTTACTTAATTTGTTGTTTTTGCATTTGGTAGCTTATAACCCTAGGACCTGAGCTTCTTTACAATTAATTTGAGCATGTCCAATGTCCACTTTCATATTTATAGAGATTTATTTTTGAAATTTTTAGCAAAGATTCTTCTAGTAAAGGCAAACATATCGCATATTTTAAACATCGGATGTACGCATGCGCAATGGTAAGCTTCTGATGTATAAGAACGTTTATACCTTAACTTATTTTCCTTTGTGCACATAAATAGTTCGTTATATAACCTTTTGGGATGGACTGATCAATTCATGGAAAATGCCCTAAAGTTACTTTCTTGAAAAATGACGATTAACGCCACGCCTATCTTTTCGAAAGAATGCCCTTTGAGCAGCTTATTACGCTAAGGAAGAGTCAACACTGAAATGAAATAGGTAATTTATGTTGTTTTCTCCAAACCATGTATTTGAATCATCGTGCCTACATGCCCCTATTACAACATCTGTATCAGTGCATCCACTAGTATGGACACTTCATAATTTTGAATTATAATTTACGAAAACGTTTTGATAACACAAAAATGAATGATACACGTTCTATATGAACGTTATTAATGAAACTTGTGTAACTAAAATCACTCGACTACGCCTCGTGAGTTTAACATTACACGCGTTTCATAAACGAACTTGTATCATTAATAACTATTATTAGGTCAGTGTCATCTTGATAAGGATCTTTGAATATATAGAATAATCAAAGATAAGTATTAGTCTGATAGATTTCGAAACCTGTACCTATTTTAACTAACTATAGGTAGGTGTACTCGTTTCTCCACTTACCTTTAGTACTTGACCTCTTATTGGTATCAGCCTATTATCGTTACACAAATTTTTGGCTCCAAATCCGGTACAATTGACGACGACATCGTATTTTCCCGCAAACTCTCCAAACGCGTTGACCGATTGACGGACAACCTGCCCGTTTTCTGAAAGATATTTCTTCGTCGCCCACGGTAGATATACGCCGCAATCGACGAGGAGAGTCGTGAAGAACGATCCGTACTTCCAATCGCCCGGGCACAAGTCAAATTCTTCTCTTGTCGCGCTTCTGTACAGTGGTACTAAACCTTCCAAGTAGGGATTCTGGAAGACAAATTTTATTAATGTTGGACTTTTATGCTCGTAAAAAATACAATACTAAATAATAATAGTTGTCCCATGTTTTACGAGAAATACTGTCTTTGCTAGCGATATTTCTGTTACAGTGAGATATCAATAAGTTTCCTGACAATGAAATAAATTACGCGAATTACAATCTGTACCAGGTAAAATGATACATGAGTTTTTCCGTTTCCCTAATAAATTTGGTAGCTATATAGAATTTGCGGTGTATTATATGGTATCACCCTGTATGTTGTTATGTTTAGTATCACTGCTGTTATACAATAGACACAGAATAATGTACAATATACTGACATGTAGAATGGCTAAAACATGTAATAAACGTTAATCCACATTTTATCTGTATCAGTTGTCATCATCGTTAATAATACATGCGGCACCACCTGCTACTACTACTTAAAGCATAATTTAGTTCTTGTGTCTCTTGGGAGCAGAGATAGCAAGTCTCTGCTTGGAAGTACCTATGATTTGCCATCATATTCACTTATGCTCACCTTCTAGATTCCTGGTTTGGCGATAGTTGGGGAAAATAGTGGAAACTGTGTTGTCTCACCTTCGCTAGAATTACAAAAGCTTACAGTACTAACGCCAGCGGTTGCTCTTTACAAATATTGGAAGAATGACCGCATAGCTTTAAGTTAAACAGTTGCTAAATTCAGTAGCGTTAGGAACAGGTAGGTAGCCATCAGAGAAGGTCTGCAATTTCGTTGTGTGCTTCCAATAGTTGGATCCGGCGGTCACGGGGGTGGCAAATAACTGTAACCGCATTAGTTACGAGTTTACGACACCTAATGCCCGGACTGACCTCGACTCTCTACTGTAGACTTTCCATCTTACTTTTAACAGAAGCGTTTTATTGCACCAAAGATTAGTCACCTGTTGTACCGGGTGACCCAATAAGACTGTTCCTCGGCCATATCTCGGGAACCGTTCGTCGTATGACTTAGGTGTAAAAAAAATTACTGGGTAAATCGGTTATGAAGAATCGTTGGAAAATATTTTCAAGATCTAAAAATGACCACCAAAGGGCGTAACTGCCATCTTAAATTTTAAAATTGCATTTTCTTTCAATTTCGCATAATAAACTAAACAACCTTTTTTCACATTTTTAAGGAGAACCAGTTTATCCGTCATTTTCGTAAAAACAAGAACAAAGATGGCGTGGGGCGTTCAATTGTTTTTGCAATAGCCTGCTTTAACTTCTTAACCGTTTGACCGATTGTAACAAATTTGGTATCGTTGAAAAGAGTATTCCTTGGGCAACAAGAATCAAATACAGTTAATTTAGTTGAATTATTCTCCGCCAGGAGGCTAATTTTGACACTATGATTCAAAATCCTAAAAAAAATTAAAAAATCAAACCGAATGATACTTTTTCTGTATGAAAAAGTAGCCAAATAAAACCCAAAGAGGCCAGTGAAAACCGTTTTTCAAAATCTCGTTTCTAACCTCAAATATTGGGAAAATGAGATTAATTAATTAATTAATAAAAATGCTTAAATTGTATCTTATTTGACGTATTTCCGGTATTTGTCGATGGCGCAAAAGAAGGTTTGGAAAAGGACCCTACACTTTTGAGTAGGCCTTGGAAAATAAACAAATGAAACACGATGCATTATAAAATAATAACAGCCGTAATTTGTAAATTATTCTGCTATGTTTACATTCAGAAAGTTCAGTTTTTTGAATTTGGAGTCTTTTATAAAATGCCGATTTCTAACCAAAAGCTTTCGCGCTATCGACAAATACCGGAAATACGTAAAAAGTAAATGTAAGATACAAGCTAAGCAGTTTAATTAATTAATCAATTAATCTCATTTTCTCAATATTTGAGGTTAGGAACGAGATTTTTAAAAACGGTTTTCACTGGCCTCTTTGGATGTTATTTGGCTACTTTTTCACTAAAAAAAGGTCATATCATTCCATTTGATTTTATTGATTTGTTTAGGATTTCGGGTCATTGTAGCCCCCTGGCGGAGAAGGATTCAACTAAATTAACTATATTTTGGTTGATTCTCATTGCCCAAGGAATGCTCTTTTCAACCATACCAAATTTGTTAAAATCGGTCAAACGGTTAAGAAGTTAAAGCAGGTTATTGCAAAAACAATTGAACGCCCCACACCATCTTTGTTTTTGAGTTTTTGCTTTTAGGAAATTGATAGATAAACTGGTTCTCTTTAAAAATGTGAAAACATTTATTTAAGTTTATTATGCGAAATTTAAAGAAAACGCAATTTTAAAATTTAAGATTGCAGTTACGCCCTCTGTTGGTCGTTTTTAGAACTTGCAAGTTGTTTTCCAGCGATTCTTCATGACCGATTTACCCAATAATTTTTTTTATCCCTAAGTCATATGACGAACGGTTCTCGAGATATCGCCGCGGAACAGTCTTATTGGGTCACCCGGTATACAGATACCTTGTTTTGCTACCTGTTTGTGCCCCAACCAGTTCTTTGTTTTATAACTTGCTTTTAACCTGTTTTTTTGTATCATGTTTTGTGTAGGTAGGTTTTAAGGTACGATTTATATTTACCATGCTTTATTATTTGACAACAGTTTTACTATTGCTCATTCTAGATTGTTGACTATTAAAATAACCACAGACAACATATACTATGTCTGTGAAATAACTGATCAAAATGCAAAATACGAATTATACATTACGCCATTATATTGGTTTTTTTGTGTTCCTTTCCTACGACACTAGCGTTGTTTTGAATTTTTTGTGGTTGCACAGTTTTTTTTAAATTGTGTCATGCAAGATATAATTATTTGGCAGAATTTCTTAAATTTTTTGGTTGTCAATCGTGGGCGAGAGGTCCTTAAATACGGTCCTGACTTTAAATATGTTGGAGAACTTAACGGCGTGATTGCCTACGGTTACAGGACAAACTTTGTTTCTTTTGCATAGCCGTCGTTACCTGATGGGTTGTTGATTGCTGCGTCATGTGAATTTTGTAAAATAAACGGAAAATCAACTTCACGTTGAGTTGATTTATAACCGGGGATGAATCTAATTGAATGTGTGGAAATAGTTGATTGGTGGAAGAGATTTATTTGCGTCAAGGGATGGGTATCAATTAAAAAAAAATAAAGTCGTGGGAAAAGTTGGTAACCGGAGAGAATTCTTGTTGAGCCGTGAGTGCAGTTGGGTCAACCCCCTGTAAATGTCCGTGTTTTATTTTGTGAATTCGCGCTTAGAAATGAACATTATGTCTTTATATATAGATGTGACACCCTAATAATTGAGAGAGTGCATTGCCTTCGGAGAAATTTTGTGCTTAGTAATACTATGGTAGCGAAGTTAAGTACGTATAAAATAAATGCGAAAAGTTTTAAACACGCGAAATAAATCTTGTGACCCTATATAATAACTCGAGAAGAATTATCATGTCGTAATTCTTCGCGCATCTAAAGTGGTCTATAGTGTGCAAATGATATTTTGCATACGACATCTACATTTTGCCGTCGGTTTACCTAATTTTGAATGACCATAATTTGAACTGCCAATCAATGGTGTCACTCATTATACGAGACCTAGGAATTTGTATCGACTTTCGTTTTTATAAGTTAGGATCAATCAGTACTTCGGAGATTAGGGGAGCAAGGAATATAATCAAAGGTGTCATTCATTATACGAGACCTAGGAATTTGTATCGACTTTCGTTTTTATAAGTTGGGATCAATCAGTATTTCGGAGATTGCGGGAGCAAGAAATATCGCCATTATTTTTGTGTAGAAAAACAGTAGAAAACCGTTTACTTTAAGGGTGTTGCACATTTAAATAGTAAGAAAGAACTCTTAAAGATTCGGGTATTTTTTCTAACCAATTTTTAAAAAATTACTTTTCTCAAGATGCCATACCTGAAACAAGAAATTTATACAATTTAATTTCTTTTTGATTTTTTTAAAATCGGTATACAGTGTGTACCAGCTAAACCGCACCATAGCGAAACGGCAATGTATATTTTCGCGAAAGATCCACTTGGAATTAGCGTTCAACGTACGACTCCCATCTCTTTATAGCATCAGACAAGCGCAATAACGTACGTTGAACGCTAACTTCAAATACATACCAAAGGCTTCGTGGCTACTAGATAACGAGATTACGATCAACCTAACTTCGAATTGATTTTATGGAGGAAGTAGAAATTTTTTTGTAAACTGACTACTTAAAAGCAGGCCGAGATATTTGTATTTTTACGAAAAATTTTTATGTTTACTGTATACACTGTGTCCAAGATAAGGATGTCTATCATGGGGATCTCGGAAACCATAGAAGATACGAAGATGGTCAAATTACGGAAAAGATGCACAATTAAAGAGTTATTTTCATGCTTTAAATAAAACCAGAACATTCCGATTACTTCCGAAGATATGCCAGAACATAGAGTAAATATATATTATTTACTCTATGGTCAGACACACCAAAATTTGCTGATTTGGTTTTTATTTTTTTCTGATGTTGTTTGAACAGATACAAAAAAATCAAAAACACTTTATCATTGCCACTTTTGAACTCTACAAGTCACCGTCGAGATGTTTCAATACAACGTTTCATTTAAGAGAAATCATTATTTTCGTATATGGTCGGCCCGAGGCCCGTAAAAAAGTACATACATGCACTATTGACTTGCATTTTTCATTAGGTAGGTACACAAAAAAATAAAAGTTGGCCAGTAAAATTTGTCCCATATAGGTATTCTCGCACGATTCGAGCGTTGTGCGCGGGTGCACCATAATGTTGAAACCAACGCTGTCCAAAGTATGCCAGGAATAATCAATAACACTGGAAATGCAATAACAATTCCGAGTACTCTGGTAATCTGAGATCTGGGAATCCAGAAACTACGATGCAATTGCATTAAGGAGGGGGTAGTGCGAAGAGATATGGGTAACAGCACGTGTACATACAACGGCCTCAATAAATGAATCCAAATTCTACTTCTATTAAATCACATATTGCACCTGAATTACCTACACCCGATAGGTATATGGGGTATTATGTGTGTTAATTCCGGATTACATAAATAAAGATTCATTGCGCTGTTGCAATTAAACGGAACGTGCAGTTGATGTAAGAAACGTATTACATAATTTGAATAAAACATTTGATAAGATTAAACAAATATCTGCGAACATGAGTTGCTAAGACATTTTAAAGCATATTATTTTATTGCGCATTTTATAGGTAGATTGTAAGCAAAGAAGTCTGCGTTTTCAATTTACTTTCCACATGGAATTGCAGTTTGGTTAGTTAAAAAATGAATCTCGTTAATTAAGTGACTATATAACTTTGTTATCAATCAAGCAAATATAATTTGATTACTTCGCATAATGTTTTTCGTTGCGTTTCAAAAACAAGAAGATAAGTGTTGCAAAAAAATCTTACCCGAACTACAGAAGCTGAAACTTTTGAGAACATATAACCGGAAATCTCAGTAACTCCGACCAACGGGGCTTCGGCGATCTTCCGGATAGCGTCCCAATGATAGTACGAATTATTGATCCACTTTCTGAAATCTGCGCGTTGTACCTACTGAGCGCTTTATAACTATTTCTACTTTACCTTGTTATGTCTTGGTTGGGACCGGCAAAACTCGGACTAGGCCTGAAGAGACCGGCGGCGACGAAACTAGTCGTGTCCTGTTGAAATTTGTCGGCGATGACCGTTACTTTGGCGTTTCTGAATTGACTTTGCAGCTCTAGGGCCGTAGTTAGACCCACAACGCCTGCACCTACTACGGCTATGTTAATGTCAGCCATGATCGTTGGTTACTAAAGATTTTTGGTGTGCCAGTTACGGTCATTACTTTTAATTGATTAGATTAGCATTGGTTCAAAGTTTACTGCTTGCCCATCTTAATAGTAGGAGAATTTTTACAAAAGAGATGCCACATGCGCCAATATACTTTGACAAAAATAAACATCGCGCAGTAGTAGAACTGTAGATCTTTTTATAGAACTTCTGTATACCCATACCCAGTGTGGGCAAATATTATTCAGCAAATAACCACATATTATTGAATGGGATTCATACAAACCATTGTACCCATTTAAACAATGCTATAACCTTGACGTTTATCGTTAGTTAAAAATTGTGTAATTATGGGCAACAAACATTTTAAAACGGTTCTTTCTAATGATAGGTACTGCTTCCATGATATTTACACTGGTAGCACAGATTTAAAAGATCTGTGCTGGTAGGTACCTGCGTCTGGTATGTTTTACGCATTGATACAGGGTGGCTTCTTAATCGTGCACAGCATTATAAAGAATCATTTAAAGTTACAATGTCCGAACGTAGATTAAATGGAAAAAATGTTTCCGAATTGATACATGCTATTGTGTTGTTTGCGTCAATCACACATCGATGAAAAATAGGTACCAAAATAGGAGGTTTGAGGAGTAACACAAAGTTTTTTCATAGGTAAGGTATCATAAAATCGCTGTTTTCAACGATCCAGCATGTAGAGCAGAAGTGTTTGGTTGCGCTCATCCAAATTATGCTATACTGCTAGAAGAAATTAAGTGACCTATGCTGCTGATTATACAAACGTCAATGTGGTTGATAGCAGTATCGGTTTAATATACCTAAGATATTATACGTCTATTGCGTTACCATATTATAATATCCTATCTTATGTAAACAAGCGCGTAATTCCCGTATTACGAAATTATTGTTTAAAATGGTTTTTTTAACTCTTGATCATAAATGGTCCAGTGCCATGGACGACTTTAAATAGAAACTTGACTCAATCCGCAGGCGATCAGAATATGGTGAAGCCGATTGAAGACTTGATGAAAACTTTTGAGATCTTTTAAACGCAAGTAAAAAATCCGTCTATGAAGTTAATGGTAAATGAACTAAATTGTAAACAAATATAGCAAACGAGCTCCTGATGGGTATGGCTATACTATGCTATATGCTCATTTTTAATTTCATGCAATTCGGATCATAACATACAACTGAGTCTTTAACACGTACAATGATCCAAATAGACTCAAACCTTAAGGAACATTCGGATTTAAAAGAGTGTGGACGCAAATATCCAGGGTGATTCTCTTTCTTAATTCCACCCGATTCATAAACCCTATTATAAGATCGCAAAGAAACAAGTGAGTTATATGTGCGCGTGCAGTCTGTTATGTAACTTAAAAGTGTTATTTGCATGGTTAGTGAGCCGGATACTTTCTTTTTTCTTTAAGCCGAATAAATGCGGCTGTTTTGATTTGTTTGTAACCGATAGATTATGTGTAAAACGAACTCGTGGAATGGAGATAAGATACCTATACTTTATTTATTTACTAATTCTTATAAACATTTACGTAGTAGATATATTATATTCAGCAATATGAATATTTATTAAGAAACTGTCTTACTTATTTTTGTACAATTCTCTTTATAATTTTATCTAATGAACATTTGAGAAGTTTTGTTGACGCTTTCGAGCACGTTGTCAAGAGCAACCTTACTTATTAATTAACCCTTTAAAAACCTAGTACTTCGTGCTTAGAATTTCGTCAGAAAATCACAGGCTGTTTTGACAGTTGTAGAAAAAGATATTATTTGCATCGACTATGAATTATGATAAACAAATAGGTACAAATACTTACAAATATTTTAAAAAACGATATTTACAACAAGTTAAAAAGTAATCGTAAACGATTTACAAAAAGCGCATTTCTCATTTGTAAGATGCAACTTTTATTAAAATCATAAAAATCCGGCTACAAATATGAAAGATAGCGTTGCACATGGGCAATCCATTTTTGACGTGATAGGTAGGTACTTCAATTTCAGTTTATAAGAAAAATTTCACTTCAATGCTTTTCTAAATAAGAAAGTTAGAACTGCGCATGCGCAAACCTAAATATTGAAACTAATGTTATATTTTCCTTTGTTCCAAGCGCCTAAGTATCCAATTTCATTTAAATGCTTCAATAAATAAAAAAAAGTTGACACTGCATGCGCAAAACCAAATTTTGAAACTGGCGTTTAATTTTCCTTTATTCCAAGTGCCTATGTATCACATTTCATTTAAATGCTTCCATAAATAAAAAAGTCGGCACTGCGCATGCGCAAACCAAATTTTGAAACTGGCGTTAGATTCTCCTTTATTCCAAGTGCCTATGTATCACATTTCATTTAAATGCTTCCATAAATAAAAAAGTCGGCACTGCGCATGCGCAAAACCAAATTTTGAAATTGGCGTTAGATTTTCATTTACTCCAAGTGCCTATGTATCAAATTTCATTCAAATACATTTATAAATAAAAAAGTTTGCAATTCGGTTTATAAATGGTCGACATGCGAAAAGGGCACTGTGAATTTTGAATCGATTCGACTCAACTTTTGGCATTGCGTATTATATGGCTAAAGCTATGCCCATATTGTTTTCATGCAATTCAGTTAATAACTAACGGAGATGTAAAAGCGATCGGACATTTCTAAACAAAGTTATCGTTCACACGGACAGATAGAGGGACAGACAGACAAAGGAACAGACGGACAGACCAACAGACAGCAATACAAAATTATAAACGATCTCTAGGATCGTTAATAAACGGCAAAAGTGTAAAATTCTAGAACATGTAGGTAAAAAACGGTTTGTTGGTTTTTTTACAATAACTTTTTTAGAAATAAACGCAGAAAAAATTCCTTCCTTGGGGCAAGCCTCGACACCATAACGAACAAATAGCGAAAAAAAGTAGAACAATATTTCTTAAGATAAAGAACTAGTACCGTCTCATAAAACGAGCGGACGGACGGACGGACAAAGTGGCCACAATAGCGCATTTTTTTTATTTTTGTGGAAAGGCGCTAAAAAGAAATCAAACAGCCAACTTAAAGATAGGCAACTCAAATTACACTTCAACTGCCCCTACTGCACATTAGCAATGCACATTAGGCCCCGTTAGGTTTCTGTGTTTTTGTTTCAGTTTTTGTTTGTTGAGTACCTAAGTCATTGTTTAAATAAGTATTTAAACAATGACTTAGGTACTCAACAAACAAAAACACAAACAAGTATTTAAACAATGCCTAAGTATAGTGGATGTAGGTAGGTATATTAAAACGAATTGTCAATTTGTTTTCCTTGAAAACGAAGCCAAGTGTTGAGTTTTAATCTAAAAATTGTGAAATCAATTATCTATTATGGATTTCATTTCTGCAAAAAGATTAGATAGAACTTCTCGGTAGTAATTACATTAGATATTACAGAACAATAGTGTCAAAGCGATAATCGTTAATCGGGGATGCCCCTTTGATTGTTTAATGTTTGAACAAGGAAAACCGTTCATTAAATAAATTTGAAATGAAATTTTTCAGTAGATATATGCATACTATCATTGTGCGAATGCCGAAAATTGATGAAACAGGCCAAGCTAACGTTAGAAAAGTTAAATTTAAACAACTTAAAAAGTCTACGCACGTGTGCGGACGCCGATAGCGTATTTTTCATGTTGCCCCTGCCTATTGGGGTAGCGCGATTTGCTGCGCTGCCAACGAAATTGCCCAAAAATTCAAAGTATATTAAGGTCAGCAGGTGCACTTTATCGGCTGCGCTCTCGGTTTGCAATATTATCCGAAATCGGTTAAGCAGACTAAGACGAAAAGGAGGAGGAGGAAGAAGAGAATGAAGAAGAAGAGGGGGAAGATGTGCTATGTTTAACCATTGACATATAGAATGCGTGTGCCAATTCTACGCGCGGATCTACTGAGCGTGAGAGAGAAACTGAGGCAAGTGTCTGTATCGCGCTGCTGTTGGTCGCATACAATCGACATTGCTGTGGTAGTCAGAGTTGGACTGGGTCACTGGGTCAACTGGGTCACCTGGGTCACTAAATTAAACTGGGTCACTGGGTCTCTGGGTCACGTCATACTATTTTCAGTTAGACCCAGTGACCCAGTTTGACCCAGTGACCCAGTTTGATCCAGTGACCCAGTTTGACCCAGTGACCCAGTTTGACCCAGTGACCCAGTTTGACCCAGCGACCCAATTTCACCTGGGGACCCAATTCGACCCAGTAACCTAGTTTGATCGAATAACGCAGTTAAGTCAGTGCCCTCGGTTCAAGTGTACAGATTATGACATAAATGAGATGCTGGTTTGTTGAAAATAATACTCCATTGCTTGACAACTGCCATTTCTGTGATGTTTGCTTTAATACTGCCGTAAAAAACTTTCCATGTCCCGAATTGTATTAGAATAATGTTATTTCTAAACAGTTCCCTCCTTCATTTCTTTGTTTCAGGGCTTACCAGTTTGCTTACAGGTGTTCATTCACATTTAATTTTCTTCTACTAGTTAGCTTAATCCAAATGAATCTTTTCTCTAAATACTTTCATTGACTACTTGACTACAAACTATAAACAAATGCATTTGATTTTTTTAGGTATTAGTTCTCTTGAATGAAATTGGGCTACGTGCTTGTTGGCGAATATTATTGAGGAAGTTTTTTTTTTAATTAAAAGTTACTTGAAATTGTTTTGGATGATACCTAACAAGAATTTAATTACTGGGTCACCGGGTCAAGATGGGTCACTAAGTAAAGCTGGGTCAAGATGGGTCACTGGGTCAAGCTGGGTCACCGAGTCAAGCTGGGTCACCGGGTCAAACTGGGTCACTGGGTCAAACTGGGTCACCGGGTCACGCTGGGTCAACTGGGTCACCGGGTCACTGGGTCACCGGGTCACTGGGTCAGTAAACTGACTGGGTCACCGGGTCACTGGGTCACTCTATGCTTGACCCAGTCCAACTCTGGTGGTAGTGCGACTAACACAAGCCCGATAAAGAGAGCGCTTGCCTCTTAGTTTTCCCATCTCGCTTACCTGGCAGTATCCGCGCTTAGCATTGGTACGCGCAGTGATGGTTTAACCGTAGCTGACTGCCAGAGTCGCACAGTTCAACGCAGGTGGCTAGGCTTTGACAGATGGCAATCCCTACACAACAGTGAGTTTAGAACCAAAAAATAACAAGTTAAAAAGTAATCGTAAACGATTTACATAAAGCGCATTTCCACTTGCATTCATTTCCCATTTGTAAGATGCAACTTCTATTAAAATCGTAAAAATCCGGCCACAAATATGAAAGATAGCGTTGCACATGGGCAATCCATTGTTGACGTGCTACTTCAATTTCAGTTTATAGAAGAATTTCATTTCAATGCTTTTCTAAATAAGAAAGTTGGAACTGCGCATGCGCAAACCTAAATTTTAAAACTAATTTACTATGACTAACTAATAAACTAAGATTTTCCTTTGTTCCAAGCGCCTAAGTATCAAATTTCACTTAAATAGTTCCATAGATAAAAAAGTTGGCACGGCGCATGCGCAAAATAAAATTTTGAAACTGGCGCTAGATTTTCCTTTATTCCAAGTGCCTATGTATCACATTTCATTTAAATTCTTTCATAAATAAAAAAGTTGGCACTGCGCATGCGCAAAACCAAATTTTGAAATTGGCGTTTGATTTTCCTTTATCCCAAGTGCCTATGTATCAAATTTCGTTTAAATTCTTCAATAAATAAAAAAGTTGGCACTGCGCATGCGCAAAACCAAATTTTGAAATTGGCGTTTGATTTTCCTTTATCCCAAGTGCCTATGTATCAAATTTCGTTTAAATTTTTCCATAAATAAAAAAGTTGGCACTGCGCATGCGCAAAACCAAATTTTGAAATTGGCGTTTGATTTTCCTTTATTCCAAGTGCCTATGTATCAAATTTGATTCAAATACTTTTATAAGTAAAAAAATTTGCAATTCGGTTTATAAATGGTCGAGATGCGAAAAGGGCACTGTGAATTTTGAATCGATTCGATTCAACTTTTGGCATTGCGTATTATATGGCTAAATCTATGCCCATATTGAATTTCATGCAATTCAGTTCATAACTAACGGAGATGTAAAAGCAATCGAACATTTCTAAACAAAGTTATCGTTCACACGGACAGATAGATGGACAGACAGACAAAGGAACAGACGGAGAGACCAACCGGCAGGCGACAGATAGCAATGCAAAATTATAAACGATCTCTAGGATCGTTAATAAACGGCAAAAGTGTAAAATTATAGAACATGTAAAAAACGGTTTTTTGTTTTTTTTACAATAACTTTTTTTGTAAGCGGTACAGAAAAAATTCCTTCCTTGGTACAAGACTCGACACCATAACGAACCAAATAGCGAAAAAAGTAGAATAATAGCTCTTAAGATAAAAAACTAGTAGCGTCGCAAAGTTAGCGGACGGACGGACGGACGGACAAAGTGGCCACAATAGCGCATTTTTTTTTTATTTTTGTGGAAATGCGCTAAAAATGGAAATAAAGTTTTCTTAGTTCTACCTAGGTACTTCTTTTTATTAACGTGACGTGCTATTGCTCTAGGTACTAGATAGTACCTGTTGTATTCAATCGTATGTACTATACTACAAAAGTATATACTCACAGAGAGTCCTAACGAATTTCTTTTGCAACAGTTTACAGTAGGTAGGTAGGTACTATATATACTCGGCCACTAATTTTTGGGTAGATAATGAGGGATAAAGGCGCCACTATTACGAAATAAGTAATGCTTAATTCTATAATAGGTAGGTACTCAAATAATTTACGCGGTGATAAGATTGGCGCAGTTATCTATTAGAATAAGTAAGTAGGTACGATTCGCTTCGAATGCAAGATAGAAAAAAAGTACAATTGAGTAGAGTCATTGAATAATTTTTTATTCAATGGTGGAGTTAAATAAATTGATTTTACAACATAAACTCAATCGAAAAACCTACGTAGATTCTATAGTAGGAATTATAAGGTATCAAGGGCGTTATTTCTGTTAACGGCTGTGGTGCCTTCAACGTTTTATGTCTTACTTCCATTAAATTCAACCAATACATCAATATGAATCAATTTGCAAGAATAACGAAAAGATAAAATAATTAGTCCCGCGAATATAAGTACAAAGGATGCTTTATATCAGGCGTGGGCAACCCACGGCCCGCGGGCCAAATCCGGCCCGCCGATAAGTTTTGTCCGGCCCGCTAACATAATTGAGAGTTAATACTTCATAGGGCCCACAAGTTACATTTAAAATTTTAATTAATTAATTAATATGATTATGTTACACGTACAGCATCTAGTGGGCGCAATCCGAAGCTTCCAAGGCATTTTAAACGCCTATTTAAAGATGCATTTCTGGTTTCAGAAATATCGCCAGGTATTTTCCAGAATTTTCCTCACGATATATACGGGGTGGGGCAATACAAGGACAGGTGTTTTGGGATTAAACAACATTTTTAAGCCATATATTGCAACAAATCTTAATTAAGAGCATAAATGAAAATTTGGATACGAGCTGAATATGGGGATTTATTATCCACGTCTGGTAAATTTTGTATGCAAAATCATGTCAATTTTCAAGAGTACTTATTGTTTTTTTTACGAAAGCAAAAAATAGATATAGACCAAAAAGAAATAGATAAATATTGATTTCTTTCAACATACTTTTTATTTGGATTTTCAAGTGTGGCCCGTGGTGCATATGGAAAATTTTATTTTGGCCCCTTGGAAAAAAAGGTTGCCCACGCCTGCTTTATATAATATCATCCTTGTATTAACACCCATGTTTGCAGACTTTGAAGCAGAATGCCTTTCCGAATACTTACGCCAATGGTAATGCCGATAATCTTTGAGTCGTCACAGTCGCCACCATCAATAGATCATCTACGATGTATCAATCTAAACAGTCCCAGACAAGGGTGAGACTACGTAGGTGGCATCTACACTCGGGTTTTGTGTTACCCCCCCCCCCCCTCACTAACTAATTACCCAATGGGGGTTTACAGTGTAGTTGAATTCCGCAGTTCTAATTTAATAAGCGTGTACCTGAAACCATAAAACATTTTTTTGGACAGTAAAGGTTTATTTAAAAATAGAGGCTGATTAGCAAAAAAATAATGAACATGTGCGGTTTTAAAGGTTTATTCAAAACGATATGATTGTGGCGGGCTCTGTGACGTAATAAGCCCGACCAATCAGCTCCTAGAACCATTCAGATGACATAACGACTTGGCAATATTGCAGGAGAATGGCATTTATAACTTGCGTCATCTGTCACAGGCACTTGTCACTTTCGTGCTAGATGCAGTTAAACATCCCTCTCAAAACGTCAAATGTGACAAACGTCAGACCCTCGCGTAAGGTTGCCAGCTCACTTCTACGTGATTGGTTGTAGGTTTGTGACGTATTTAGTCTGAAGCGTTTCAAATTCGGACTAAAAACACAGCTTTTCAATAATTTATTTTGGGTTTATTTTACTCGCAAATAAAAATTGAGGACACACGGGTCTTTTTATTTTTAATGGACTTTGTGGATCAGAAATAAAAAATGAAGGCGGGATGAGCCCATTGCTAAAAAATTTCACTTGTTTCCTATTTTGCGGTTTTTTACGTAGCGTTCCTATATCGATTGGTCGCATTCTAGAATCCACAGCGATTTCAGTAAATGCGGGAAGCGAGACGGCGTATCCGAGGCGATGCCTTTGGCTGTGTATTTTAATATACGGTCTATTCATGGTCTATTCAGTATATCTTCCGTTGCACGTCATTACCTGAAGAAAACGACGTACCAACGTAAACTTACTTTCGTTTATTAGGCAACACATTAAGCATGTAGTTTATTTTAGCCGCAGCAATTGGTAGCATTTCGCTATGTTGTCGCGTTTAAATTTGTAAATTTGACAGGTTGCTTTTGGTTTACTTTTCGTTTGATTTGATTAAAGGTGGGTTCATAGCTCTCCGTTCATTCGTTGCGTTGATCCGTCAAACGGATAGTACATTTTGTTAAGGTTCATAGCAATCCGTCCACATTGTACATTTGCAAGTATAACCATAACCTAAACTTTGTTTTGTACTGTACCCTCCGTGATTTTCAGTATGTAAAAATGGTACGAAAGTAAGAACACATTGCTATCTGGTTATTTCCGTGAAGAACGAATAGGAGAACGCTGTAAACGTACCAAACATAACCTCACTCTTGTTAAAAACGGACCAACAGAAACGTAAATGTTCAACTTCAACCAACTTTTCCGTCGTAAACGGACGACGTACGATTTAAAAATTTGCTGTCTTCTAATTGGCTAACGGACAAACGGAAACGTATGAACGGAGAGCTATGAACTTACCTTTAACCCGTCAGTAATTGTGTTAGATAACGGGAAAACAGACAACATTAAAGTGTGGTTAGGTGATCATAATGTGCAGTTCTCCGACAATGATTTGAAAGCCGAACTGTTGAAAAGGTTGCACAGTAAGTACGTTCGCAAATTATTTGATATTATCTAAATCTTGTTGATACTTTTAGGAATAAATCAGCTAAAATCTACCGTATAACGCATTGACCACTTAGCCGAGCAATACGGTTACTTCGTTTTACGATTAGCACCCTATCATCGTGTTTTTAATCCTATCGAACATATTTGGGGCATAGCGAAAAATTACTACAATCGACACATTGGTAGAGATGGACGAAGCATTGAAAATTGCATAAACATGTGACAAGAAACACTACAATCGATAACTTCGGAAACGTGGCGCAATTCAGTTAAGGATACGGAAACTGTAATACACGAGTGGTACAAAAGAGAAGCAATTAGATCTTGAAAACGTTGCTACTATTATTATAAACTTTGAACACGAAAGCAGTTCTGATGATTCCGATTAATTTGAATATCATCCATCACATCACATAACCTGTAAAATGTTATATTTAGTACTTTCTCTGTAAAAGAGATGCTACATTTGTACGGTTCATAAGTTATTAAAGTATATTGTATGTATATTGTGGTTCCAATTAACGAAATGAATAATAAAAATTATTTTTATTTTATTTAAGGTGTGCATTGTTCACACAAACAATGCACTGTCTTATTGACAAGTGACATAACCTAAATCGCTCAAAACTAGATTTGGCATTATTGCATAGTAATTACGTCATAGAAAATGATGACGTGCAACGGAAGTTATACGGAATAAAGTGTAGTAGGCCAACGCTCCTATACCAACGTATGACAAAGTGGCATCTACACACTATAGGCGCTTTCTTTCGGCTACTTCGCGATCATGATTTCAAGATCGTGATTCGTAGGATCACGTTTTACGAAAGAACGCGCGAATTTAAATCAAAGTATGGTTAAGTACATATTTGCACTCGAATTACGTATTTTTTGATTGGACTATGAAAATAACTTAAATACAAGTGGAAGTACTTGCACGATTATGCTCCTCTTCAGTTATAAATATTGACTAACCTAACAATTGAGCAAAAATATCCTTGCATTTATAGGTTAGGAATTCGGGATCATAAAACTTTTATGTTCAGTTTGTTTACAATTTTAGCAATCATGATTATAAGATCACACTTCGAAAGAACGTGATTTGACAATCCAAACGCGTTTGGATCACCGAAAGAAAGCGCCTATCATCTATTAACCCCCCCCCCCCGCTTTGCCTACAAATTTTGTATTTTGAAACTTATTTGCAAACGCCGATGACTAGAACGATGCGATTGATCGCCTATATCTATCGGCCACGTTTTACAATAGAAGGTCAAAAATTGTACTACGCATGCGCAATAAGCAACTTTCTTATTTATAGAGTAATATACAAATTTGTATGTTAGGTCCCTCTAATAAAAGCAAATAAAGCGAATGCGCCAAAAAAACGTAGCGCGCATGCGCAAAATGCAACTTTCTTGTTTACGAAGCAATTTCCATGGTAGGTCCCTCTAACACTGCGCATCCACAATCGACAACTCTCTTATTATCATTTTTAGATTAGGAGTAATTAAAAGATCGGAGTACCTCGCGTCGACGATCTAACAGATCCTGAAGATATCATTTTAAGGTACCTACACGGCTACACTCCACTTTAAAAAATGTAAGTACCTAACCTTGACGCGGAATAACCGAAAAAAATCTGCAAAAGTCAACTGTAGATGGTTGCGCATCTATAGTAATTATTTTTGAATGTACAGGGTGTCTCATTTTATTGGATGATTTTAAAAAAATGAACATCTTGTTGTTTCGATATCATTTTGTTGATGTTGATCCGAGTAAAGGGCAGCAATTTGGAAATGAGAAAGTTGGATTTAGTTATTCAGTGGAAGTACCACTATATTTTATTTCGTTATTCGATTTTATGTTCTCTTCAACTTTTATAGACTATCGAATAGCGATATAAAATAGTGGTAGTCCTATTTGAAAAAAAAATAGTTACGGGACTTTGAAATTGGGAAAATTTATCATTTCATTGTGAACACCCTCTATCACTAAATTCAACTTTCTCATTATCAAAGTGTTGTGTTAATGTCCTTCACTCGGATTAACATTCTTGCTCAACGCTACCGCTACGCTACGATTCATAAACGCGAGGCTTGCTTATGGGGAATTATCCGGAAAATATTAATAAGATGCCAACCTATAATATAAAATATACAAGGTGTTCTAAAAAATCACTCCCGGCGTAAAAATGGGACACCCTGTACATTCAAAAATAATTTCTATAGATGCGCCACTGTAATATATTAGATTAGGCAACAGCCGCCATCTGACATTTGCACAAAATGATTTTTAACCAGGTATGAGCTAGGAAAGATCGACGTACTTAACTGTTATAGAACTTTTAGCATTGGAAATGCTTATGTTTTTTGTATGGGTATGAATTTACCAGGTTTACCGAGTAGAAAAAAAGACAGTGGTGTCGCGTCTAGTGTTGAATGTACCGTACTCGACTGCAATCGGTAAATTCAGGAAAAGTCGCGGATACTGTCGATACGGTACTTACTTAACAGTGCGCAGGGGTTTTGTTAATTCGAATTGAAAATTCTCGCGCATCGCCCGTGATAGTATTACAATTACAAACATGTTACGCCGCTTATTATTCCGAAAGTTCACGTTTGCGACACGAGCGAGCTTGCGAGCGAGTGGAGCAAAATTATTCCGGGTGAATAAAGGTTATTTATGGCTTTATCCGCTTTATGTTTATAGGTTATACGGTTATCATTTCCAATGTCTCCGATGGATGCAAGGATTGCGAAATCTGTGAATTTTATGATATATGTGTATCATATCCATTTATCTTGAGACTATTTAATAACTTGTGGGATCATATTTTTTGGGAAAAAGTGTCATACAACAGTTGTACAACTGTAAAGGGGTAGTTAGTCACCTTGAGGATGACCTTGATCTTGACCTCCAAGGCCTTCAAAAAATGTTTAATGAGGCCCCCTAATTTTGAAGTTTGTAATAAGTTGTGATGTACCCAAGTCGACAGCTCCCGCGCTAACGAAAGCGGGAAAAACACGAACTCGGAACACCTGCGTAGTAACACAAACCTCGCACTCGACAATGTCCGTAACACCTACGTTGTGGAAGGCCAGGTTGCACTCACTCGTACCCATGCTAATTATCGGAAAGGCGGAACGCAAATAATACGCTTAATTGAAATTGAAACACAAATAAAGTTTATTAAAGAACTGATCAAGAGTGTAAAAATGAATCAAAAGGCCGAAAGACATCCTACAAATTTAGACAGAATACATTTAAAGCCAAAAAGTGCCAGGTTCCACTAGAACTCGTCGGACAAAAGAACCGTGCTAAAGAAAATTCCGACTCACTGTTCACAGAGGTGAAATCTAGAGGGAAAATCTGGAGAATGAGAGGTAACATTGGATAACGCTAAACACATTTTACAACACAGCTACAATAGTTATACAAAGAATAATAATCCGAGTAAGTAATTCTTGAATTGGACAGATTGAAATCTGACGTTAATGCAATACAAACTTGATAAGTTAAAGGATGGCCATCACAAATAGATTTAAAAAGCACCTTCAATCCTTTCTCATGTGTGAAAGATACATTCCGAAGTCTCTTTACATAAAGTGCATAAAATAAACATCATTAATTAGCCAGACCTCCTCCAATCTAGCAGGTATCTAAGATCCTGGATACGGTAACCTTAGACTAAAGTTGTCGTTCGAAATACATGCCGCTAAGTATCTTTTATCACTCCGGCATGTACCTCTGCAAGGGCGAAACGGTTAATTACACTCAAAAAAGGCTGATTCATACACAAAGAATTGAAGTCGCTAATCAATCTAAATGGGTTCAAAACAAACACATGAAAATTGATAACTGGCCAATCTTCAACAAATCAAACAAGAACCACTTTTACATGAAAGCAAATTACACCAAATTCAAGAATCACTTTACCCTGCATTACAACTAGCTGAAGGCAACATAATCTACAATATAAATCAATTACAACTAAGTACATTACCTTTCTGTTACAATGAACAACACACTAACTGACTACCCAAAGCAAAGTGAACTCAAAGAAAAAAATGAACCTGTGGGAACTCGAAAAGCTAACTCGGCAAAACTAAATCTATCCACCATTTCCTCCCTATACAGACTACTATTGTTATAATTGCTGACATTGAAGACTGAATACATTGTTGAATAATAAACCTATTGTTTTTTCATGGGAACGCTATTGAATTGTGGCTCGGTATCTGGCAACGGTAGCTTAAACGGTGTCTCAATATACGGTAACGGAACTTCTTGTTTGAAATTTGAAAGCAGACATCTCAAAGTAGATCGGGAAATTTTACTATCGGACAGTGTCTTATTATTTATCAGTTGCTTTTATGCAGCAATTAAAGTAAAAATAGGTTAGAGTAGGTCTCTTGGGTCTACGATGGTAATGGTCAGATGTGTCCCAAAGTTTAGATCCCCAAACATGTACAATGCAAAATTTTGGGAGGTTACAAATTTCTTTATAAAAAAAGAGCGACGTCATAATGTGTCATTTTGTACACCTCTGCAAAATAATATAAAAAATTCTAGCTGAAGTCGCCCTTTTCTTGTAAAAAAATGTCTGACCCCCTTTCCCCCTATAGGTAGGTACCTACTACCATTGTATATCCACCTTATACAATGGTACTACTCAAGGTCAGTACTCTACTAACCTTGAGTACTACTACCCTTATACGTGGCCGTAGGGGGTTGAAATTTTATGACATGTTGGGGGGGGGGGGGGATAAAGGGGGAAAAGAAATTTTTAAACGTATCTGTTTATTCCTGTCCACGAACCTATAAATTAAGATGGACTGCTGATCAAACAGTTGCATAGAGGCAAAATGGCCCTAACATGGGCGCGGCCATGATGTGCACGTTTTAATTATTTTTTAGGGGAATTTTCCTAGCGGTCAAATTTCGAGACTATTATTGTAGCCTTGGAAAATGACATGTGTCACAGTAATTTATTTAGAAAACGTGAGGGTAATGCATGTTTATTAGTTGATTTGAATTTCGCGCCAAGTGAGTGCACATCATGGCTGCCTCCATGTAGTGTACGTGTCATTTGTCAATTCAGCATTAGTCCATCTTAATTTATAAGTTCGTGTCCCTACCATTGTAGATCGAAGAGTCCTATATCTGTATAGAATATGGTCCCAAGGTTATTTTATTTCAAAGGTTACCTGGTAACTATGTGGGCGGAAGCGGGAGGGACGGAATGTATACGTCATCGAGAATTCTGACATTGACGTTCAACGTTGTTTGTAGTCGCGCGGGTGCTTATTTTTCTTGAATTATAGTTTATTTGTTTAAAATTTGTTGAATTTTGAAGTGCATAAGGGCATATTTTAGCTGTAGATACCTGTTTGGTGGAATATAAAGACATTTAGTTTGTGAATTTTGTGGGTTTCATAGCCGTGATTGAAAGGTTAGTTCATCAATTCTATGCACTTTAAACTTCCAAGATTTCCAATATAAGAACCACCCCCATATACATATACCCATATAAATCCAAAAATATACTGCAAAAACTAACTTTTTTACCTCTTTTATTAGCATTGTAACCTATGAGCAATTTTAAATGTGAATTCTGGATGACGTTTTCCCGCCTTCAAAATGCAAGCATTCTATTGGTTTAGAGTTACCAGACAACCTTTCTAATAAAACAACCTTGATATGGTCCTACTCAAGGATACTATATAATATAAGGATTGCTCGAACCCTATACTTGTAATGTTGCCCAAGTTTAAGTCATATGTGACGTCACCAACGGACTTGGCTGTCAGAATTGACAGTTATATTATAATTTGCTAAGTTGTGAACGTATTTGAATGGACGCCAGGACGCCGATGTGCAATATTATACTGTAATAACAGCCGTGTTTGCACAAAAATCACTAACCCGGAAGTCATTTACCATAACTTCCCTAAAACCCACGATACACTTACACACGGTATGCTCATTATTTTTCTCAAACGCGTTTTCTACTGCGCATTACGTCACCTGCGAACGTGTGGCGCCAAAATTCAAATGTTTACGCACGGAAAAATCCAGTACAGATGTCACGCGTGACAGTTTGCACCTTTTCAGTTGTATTTACGAGTTTTATAGCGTTAATTTGTTGATAGCTAAGCATTAATTTGTTGATAGCTAAGTAATCATTAGTGAAAATTCCAAAATGCCAGGTTGTGTGTGGAAATAAAATAGGTACTTTCGATTTCCGAAAATTGAAGACTTTTCTCTAAAATGGATTGTTGCAAGTCGTCGTAAGGACAAAATTACCTTGAAAAATGGTGTTGCATTATTATTAAGTGGTGTGTTTAAGTCTTTCCATTGCTGTTTAATCCTATATCCTGTATTTGTTATGAACATTTTGAAGCCAGCCGTTTTGAAGCACCGCAAGGGAACGACTCCTTAATTAGACCTACTTTTAAAAACAGCGGATGTTTGAAACCTGATGCTTTACCTACTTTAAAACTACCGCGTAATAATGAAAATCAAAATAAAAGGGACACGGAGGAGCGATTAGATCTTTTGATAATGCATTAATTATATAATTTTTACCGAAACAGCCGCATTTCATGTTTAGGGCCAATGTTTTTGGTTAGAGTTTATTTCATACGATCGCGAAATCCCAGAAATAACTTACGCGAGGATCTCTACACAAATCAGTATGATTTGTCAACTAACCTTGTGATTTGTCGATCAGCATCGTAATTTTGCTCTTATATTCTGTGGTTTTGTTCGCACGTGACGTCACGCTAGATGCGCAAGAGCATACCGTTGTAAGTGTATCGTGCTAAAACCGATGGATTAATACGCAAGGAATAGATATGGTGCTGCAACCTGCAAGCGAGATTAATGGACAAGTGTTTCTAATTTAAATGCCTGCCTACAACACCCATTTGAACGTATTTTATGGTAATCCTAAAGGTCGATTCTCATTAGACCTGGGTATCGATTCCCGAAGTTAGTCGATATGCTCCGTGATGTGCATGTGATGTGACCGGCTGCCATGACGTCATGATCGTATACGATAGGGATAAGTTCAAGTTTAGCTGCATTCCCGAATCGCGAACAAACTGTATGCGCTAACCAATCACAGACAAGAATTGAACTGTCATTTGTCAGTTTTGTATTTTGTTTCGTTTTTGCATTAAGGATACTGTTATTAATAACCAGAAAATCCTCGAACAATTCCATGTTTTATTTCACAGAAAATATGTGAATTTATAGGTTAGGGCACTGAATAACCTCTATAGCAAAACAGCTGCAAGATCCGTCCTGTAGCTGGAACTGCGCATGACTTTCACGCAACGAGTGGTCTAGACCAGTCGTTGCGTTCGATCAACTTTTCGCTCGATGTGGTAGGTTCGAGAATGCAGTGACATTCACGTTCACATCAAGGTCAGTCGATGTGAACAAAGCACATCTTCGGGAATCGACGCCCTCACCGACCGGCGCGTCGCTAGCAACAAATTGTAGAGGGGTATTCCCACTTAAGCACCATTTGGAAGCGTGACGAAGCAGCGTTTCTGTTTGTGTTCAATTTAAGTGAGAATGTATTCTTACACGCTCGAAGAAGAGTCATAATCGTCATCATCACCAGATGAATTCATAATATTTATAGCGGCACTATGCCATGTACATACACGCCGATCTGCTTCGCTCCTCGATTTTCCCACTTGTCCGTCTACACGCAGAGCGGCGCGTTTCAAAGCAGCGCCGCGTATTCCAATGCTTCCCGACGCGTTTAAAATTTGCTGCGCTGCACCGCGCCGCTCTGCCTAGGTGAAAACGGATCTACTTATTTACATGCGATCAATCGAGAGCAGCTTTTCACCGCGCCGCGCTGCTCGATGCTGCTATAATAATGGGAATCGGCCTTAATCAAAGCATGCGCTAGTACTGGGTCCGCGAGTGACGTCACTACACGCGGCGAAAAAATTCAGTGATCGAGCAATCCTTATATTATACAGTATCCTTGGGTCCTACTCTAACCAATTTTTGCCCTACGATCCAAGCAGTTGATAAATAAGAAACTGCCCGATAGTAAAATTTCCCGCTCTTTCCATTTTCGAGCACAAAATGGGGGGTCCCATTCTGGAGTAAGGTCACAAACGATTAGCCCCCTTTAGAATTGTACAACCTTTGTATGAAACTTTTTCCAAAAGATGATTTGACCAACCGAATTAATTGTATTTGTTCGCGAAGGATCCACGAGGCCTTTGTTACCTATTTGAAGTTAGCGTTCAACGACTTTATTGCGCTTGCCTGACGCTAGAGATTGGAGTAGTACCAAAGAGGAATACTCTACTCTTTGGTAGTACGTCGAACGCTAATTTCAAAGGCCTCGTGGATCCTTTGTGAAAAAAACACATTGCCGTTTCCCTATGGTGCGTTCTAAATTGGGACGCACTGTATGTATAACCGAGCATCAAACACAATCACAGCACAAACTGTTTTTGTACCTACTGAACAGAATCTCCGACTACTAAAACATGCGCACTTTACAGACGCTTTGTATTTTATGTTAAGACTCCCACTATACACACATACAACGTCCAGTAGTGTACTTCCGGGATATGAGACTTATGGTACTGCCCGGTTCTGGGTGTATACTACCTTAAATTTGTACATGTACTACCAGAAGTGAAATACCCCTTGCGAAATATGCAATAATATACGGGGGCATTAAAAAAATATAAATCACTCTGTATATTCATTCAAAATATTTGTAGGCCCTTCAACAGGACCAGACAATGAATTTTAAATATGTGCATTAATACACCCACAATCTTCCACCCATGCACTAATGGCCCACCCTTTTATTTATAGACTAACAGAATTATAAAATAAAAAGGCAAGTTTAAAATATCTCAATATTTAGTATAGGGCAAAAAAATTCTCACAATAAATTTACACTAGACTAGGACAATAAAACTGGGAAGCGTAACTTGTTTCAATCACTGCTTGCAAACAATTAACGTAAATGTTAGGAATGTGCATAATACTTTTGTGTGGTGAAATGTAATATAATTACACAATCTGTACCGATCTACTAGCATTTCCAAAGAGGTCATCTCATTGTGTATTTGTTCGAAAAAAAACAAGGAACACGACAAATTTATAACAAACAAATTTGATAAATTTTTATTTAGGCTCAAAATTTTGGTTTATAAAAAAATATGGATATTAAAAAAAATAAATAAATACAATAAGGACGCAAAAGGTGTGTTTGTGTGGATGAATAAAAACTCATTAAAATGTATATTTCAATGTACTTAGCATTTAGTGATTCATCATTGTTGTATAATGTGTTACGTTCCAATGAAAGATATACAAATATTGGTGCTTTAAACTATTTGGTTGGAACTGATAGCTTCTACTTGCCTATTTGACATGAGTAGACATTCACCTACAATCGCTCCTTGGCGAAAGTACTACAATGAGTATAATAATAAAACCTGATAAAAACAACGCAACGGGGCGGGCCAAGGAGCGTGTTAGAACTATAATATTGTCTATACAAACACATCACAATTTTTCTATGTTACTCTATATACACGGATTATAACAAAGGCCTTGTTTAATGAGAGGTTGCGGCGATCGTAGTAACTAACGGAAACAGATTTACGAAATGACAGCAATAATTTAAAAATAAATAGGACGTCGCGAGGAGAGAAATAAAACCGTCGCCTCATTTTCGGCTCAGCCACGGATGTTTTAAGCATTCGGCGGCGGTGGCTCGTCGTTCCGGATCGAAGTTCAACATTGGCTTCAGAAAATCGGCAAACTCCTCCGCCTCCTTCTGCGGCCACTCGTACTTCTCCATGAGGACGGCCTCCAAGCCCCAAGGTTTGAGACCCGTTATGTGACGTAATTCGTTCTTCTTATTGAAAAACTGTTTAGAATTCTTACCCAACGTAATGATCCTTTTCGGAATCTCCCCTAACAATTCGATTATATGCGCTAAATGATCCTCATCTCTGCTATACTCGTCTCCCGAATGAGGTTCGAACAAGTAATCGCCGGTAGCTAATTCGAACGCCATACAGGCGGTGCTCCAAATGTCGGCCGAAGAACCGTAACCGGCACCTAACAACACCTCTAAGGAACGATACTGACGTGTTTGAATATCTTCCGTAAAGTGTTTATCTACCCAACACGCATTACCTAAGTCGGCAATTTTCACCTCGAAATTGCATTCGACGAACGCCGGATCCTTCTCCGTTTCTCCTTTAGTTTTGTTGGTTAGGGAGTTGGAGTCGTCTTCGGACATGGGGGTGATTGCTTCACCTCCTCCTTCCAAAGGCGCAGGAGATTCGACCTCGCACTTGCGATCGTCTACAAGTTCGCCACCGGCAAGATCACTAATACATCCATTCTGTAACTTCTCCTCGATACTGTCCGGACTCGGACTGTTACCGTTCGCCTCCTTACTCGTTTCCGTGCTCTGATCGCCATTTACGTCCCCGTTCTCCTTCAAACGCTTCTGCTCTTCAATTTCGACGATCTGCTCCATCTGCCTTTTTAGCAGTTCATTTTGCTTCTTCGCCTTCTTCTTTAACTTCTTTTTCTTATTCTTGCTCATTTTGGCGAGCGACTGATTATCGGGCGGAGGTGCGGTGCTAACAAGCGAAGTCGGCAATTTCAGTCCAAGCTGATGCATTTCGGCGGCCTCCGATGCCAACTTCCGAATGTGGTCTTCGGTTACGCATACGAGAACGTTCTCCGGCTTAATATCGGTATGAATGATGCGGCATTTCGAGTGCAAGTAATCCAATCCCTCCAGAACCTGTTGCATGATTGTACGCACATTCTGAAGCGGAATCCCTCGGTAATTCGATTTAATAATAAGTTTGAGTAGGTTGTGGCCCAACACCTCGAAAACCATACAGACGTGTACGCCGTTAATGCTAGAGATTTTAAAGTCATTTAGTAATTGTACGGTTTTGTTACGTTTGGGATCTTCCGGATCCGAATCTCTTACTGATTTTAATATTTTAATTTCGTCTAATGCGGTCTCCGTGAAGTGTTGTGCCGATTTGACGACTTTGAGGGCGACAAATCGCTTGTCTTCCAGATCCCAACACAGCCATACAGTGGAGAAGTGACCCCATCCCAATTTTCTAGTAACATGATATCTACCTTGAAATAAATCGCCTATCTTAACGGGGTGATAGCCGCCCTTTCGGTAGTCCGCGCTGTCTTCTTGTTCCTCCTCCTCACTTGAGTAGGCTTCGCCCGCGTCCTCAATAGTTTCATTACTAGAACTGTGGGAGGGCTCAATTCGAGTGTTGTTGCGATTAACGCCCGCTTGACCGTTCTTCTCTTCAGTTTTGCCTTTCTTTTTACCAGGCTTATGTCGCTTCTTTTTTGCTTGAATGGCTAACACTCGCCTGTTTACGTCGGATTTGGAACTCATTTAGGAAGCATACACTGACAATCACGACGACAATTACGAACTGTCAAACGTCTAGCTGAACATTGCACTCACGATTAATTAAATACAGTTTATAGTTAATAAAAAAAGTTCGTATTAATTTAGGAATAACGAAAGCAAAATGAAATATGAAGTAGCGCAGGCACAATAAGAACGAACTATTCCGATATTGGCAAACTTCCGATTTTGATCTGTCAACAAAACAATTGCTACCAACTGTCACGAACCTTCCAGTGGCGTGATCATTTTTCCATCGTGATTTTTTTATATACAACTCTGTGGATTTTTTCAATCATCGCATTTGTCACTAAGGCGCGGTTCCCACTGGAACGATACGATAAGCGATGCAACAGGCGATTCGATAAGCAACCCGATCCTGATTCGACACCGATCACTCATATCGTGCAAACGTAATGGAAGCAACTTATCTAGTACACACTGGAGCGATCGCGATAGCACACCGATAATTATCGGAGTTGCGCCGGGGCGGGAGACATAGCTGCCGGGTCGCTTTGAGCGCATATCGTTCGACACATCCGATTAATCATGCCGGGTCGTGCAATCCTCTATTTCCTTCGTGAAATTGATGGAGCAGAAAGCGTGTTTATGGAACTATGCATTGAAAAGTTATAGCAGGACTGATTTGACAGGTGTTGCGTGGAAACAAATAGCTGAAAAGCTTAAAGCACCTTACGCGGATATGCTTTTCATCGATGGAGCCAATACAATTGGGCAGATTCCACAGTTCGCAGTAGCGCTCCGAGGAACTCATGACGACTGATCAAAACAACTGCTCTTTTGCTTATCCTAGAGCTCCAGTGTGCACTGGAGTGTTGCGAGGATAAAAGTTGCATCGGGCGATAAAAGATTGCTCATGTTGCATCGCTTATCGCATCGCTCCAGTGGGAACCGCGCCTACGTAGATATGCATAGACATATGCTAATACTTATACAGGGTGTTTTTTTAAAGATGGGCTATAGAAAGTACATACCTAACATAACGCAATGTAAAGGCGTTGAGTTATTTAAAATAGGCCATAGGAAAATTTACATTGCGCAAGTTGTTCTCAAATCTTGGCCTTGCGCTTAGTTATTTCTCTGACAGTTCTCGATCTCAATCCTTCAAACTGCATCAACGAAGGAGCAACATGTATTCCGCCGCTCGAAAAGGTGTTCATGCCATTTGTACAAGAGTGGGCACAGTAGCTGAGTGGTATGCGAGCTATTCAGTGCCGAGTATCGGGTTTGGTTGACGGTGGAAAACAATTCGAGCACCGTTTGTAATCTTATACGTTTATATCTGATTTGAATAAATTTGTTGATTTAGAAACAATTTCTACAGTATTGTGGCAGATGATTCGCGAGAAAGCTATGACTGAAACAATGATTGATGCAATGTTAATTTCCCTATGGCCTATATTAAATAACTCAACGCATTTACATTGTCGTATGGCCAAACTTAAAAAACACTCTGTATGTCTATAAATACATGGTGAAAACCAAGAATGCTATAATACAGGCGTGGGCAACCTACGGCCCGCGGGCCAGATCCGGCCCGCCGATAAGTTTTGTCCGGCCCGCTAACATAATTCAGAGTTAATACTTCATAGGGCCCACAAGTTACATTTTAATTAATTAATTAATATGATTATGTTACACGTGCCGCATCTAGTGGACGCGATCCGAAGCTTCCAAGGCGTTTAAAAGCCTAGTTAAAGATGCATTTCTGGTTTCAGAAATATCGCCAGGTATTTTCCAGAATTTTCCTCGCGATATATACGGGGTGGGGCAATACAAGGACAGGTGTTTTGGGATTAAACAACATTTTTAAGCCATATAATGCAACAAATCTTAAAGAGCATAAATGAAAATTTGGATACAAGCTGAATATGGGGATTTATTATCCACGTCTGGTAAATTTTGTATGCAAAATCGTGTCAATTTTCAAGAGTACTTATTGTTTTTTTAAAATGATTTTTACGAAAACAAAAAATAGATATAGACCAAAAAGAAATAGATAAATATTGATTTCTGTAAACATACTTTTTATTTGGATTTTCAAGTGTGGCCCGTGGCGCATATGAAAAATTTTATTTTGGCCCCTTGGAAAAAAAGGTTGCCCACGCCTGGTGTAGAGCTATGCTTTTGACGTTACCTTTTTTGTACATGCAATTTACGCTAGATCTTCGACCATTTAACGTTATTTTTTTTATAGATGCAAATAGCTATTGCCAACTGTAGGTATAGGGCAAGTCAAAATTACAGTGCCGGCTTGGGGGACCCCTATGACCATTACAATCTATATTTTGCTGCTATGGCACGCATATTAGTTCAGTTCAGTGTATATTTTTTTTGGTTTTTGAGAAAGACTGGTCGAGTCGCAGATAGTTGCGTCCTTGATTACAATTAGAAGGTTGCCCACGCCTGCTATAAAATATACACGTGTGTCTCAGGTAGAACGCACCGTAGGGAAAACAATGTATTTTTGGCGACCGATCCACAAGGGCTCTGAAATTAACGTTCAACGAACTACATATCAAAAGCCTCGACGACTCTTCGCGAAAAAATACATTAACCCTTTTTGACTATGATGCGTTCAACCTGGGGCACAACGGTATAGACCAGCAGAATAAAACCATCAAATTAGACGAATCGGATTTAAATCCTACAAAAAGGGTATTTTTGCGGTTTTACGATTATATCTTGTAAAAACCTTACAATATCAAAAACACAATCCAATTAAAAGGTTTAGGACATTAAATTTTGCATTGAGTAAGACCAGGCGCATATTTTTTGGACCCTCCGTTCCAATACTAGCACTCACCGAAGTTAAATAAATTTTACATATCTATGGAAAACGTGTTATTTACATACAGAGTGGCCCAACGAGAAGTATACAGAGGGCTTTTAGGGTATTAAATTTAGAAATTTCGAAAAATCCTCGAACACGTCAATTTTGTATTCGAGGGGGACAACTTTTGGAATACAATTCACGAACCCAAGTCTTCACCCCTCTACGTAGGGAGCTTTACCCCTAAAATTTTAAATGGAATCCTATGGCAAATGGCACATTATTTGAAAGCCAATTTAATCGTGATTACTAATCTCCTTTGCTTTTTAAATTCTATTGATTCGCTTCGGAGATATTCGCATTTGAAATGGTTTCTAAAAAAACCAAAACAAATGCGATCGTCACCTTGTATTAAAATTTTTAAATTTTAATACAAGGTTTAAGTTGTGCAAAAAATAACAAATAACTTTAAACACACAACATTTATTTCAATAAATGCTCGAATTGCCTTCCGCCTGCTTCCATGCAATAATAAAGATTTGCTTCAAAACGCTGCCGTACATGTTGCAAGATTTCAGGGGTAATCGCTCGAAATTGTTGAGTTATAACATAGTGTATTCTATTCTTACACTATGGTTATACGTGCTCGCAACCCTTGTAATGTTCCGGGCGGAGTAGCATATAAACTTTATTCTTTAAATATCCCCACAAGAAGTAATCTAAAGGACTTAAATCAGGGGAAAAAACCATTTGAAATGCGAATATCTCCGAAACGAATCAATAGAATTTAAAAAGTAAAGGAGATTGGTAATCACGATTAAATTGGCTTTCAAATAATGTGCCATTGGCCATAGGATTCCATTTAAAATTTTAGGGGTAAAGCTCCCTACGTAGAGGGGTGAAGACTTGGGTTCGTGGTTTGTATTCCAAAAGTTGTCCCCCTCGAATACAAAATTGACGAGTTCGAGGATTTTTCGAAATTTCTAAATTTAATACCCTAAAAGCCCTCTGTATACTTCTCGTTGGGCCACTCTGTATATTAAACATAGTACCGTTGAGATATTTAATTACGTACGATATTACTCATTTAGTACTAATATTAAACACAATTCTTAAACAGTACGTAATGATTATATTTCAAAATAATAAAAATTTATAGTTTAAAGTGTGAAGAAAAGAGGAAACAAGTATAAATTGTGCACAAGTCTTGTGCAGATAAAGCACATTTTTTTAAACCGAAATACCTTACTATTTATAAATGGTTACGTTATAATGTAGTAGCCATGCTATATTTGTAGTGTACTTATAACCCTCACCCAACTTCACACTACAAGAACACGGAAATAAAGTGAACCCGGCAACGTTTGGCTCCCTTACGGTAGTTGTAAACAACGCTATGACCTGAAGCACAGTAAGGAAGGAACGTAAAATAAAACACTAACATTGTGAAAAGTTTGTTTCATAATTATCGTGATTATTAAGATTGTAAAAGCCCGGAAATTTAGTTGATGCACATTAATATAAGCAAAGCAAGCAAAGCCAAAAGGTGTCGTAATATCGCAAAAGTAACTGCTTAAGGTAAAAAGAGTACGACGTAAAAAAACCTCGCAGTTTGATTAATACAGTCCATGAAAAATTTGTAAAAGTTTAAGCAATAGTTAACAAAGATAGTAAATGCATATTGCATATACACAATGTTAGTTACACTCAAGGTTAAAAACAAATTTTGGAAACAAAGGGTCAGGTAAGAGCAGGTACCTAAATTCTGAGAAAGGGTTAAGAGTACAGGATGTGACTCATCTCTGGTGCAATAAAGTCTTTTTGTTAAAAACGAGATGGAAAATTACATGGCCTTGTAGGCAAATTTAACTAAAAACAAAATATGGGGAAATTACGAATAGTAACTCATTTATCGTACATAGATTCTAAACCGAAGAGTTTCGATTAGCATAATCTCGCCCCCGCAAGATAGGTAGCGTCGCCCCTCGTTCAGGGTTTCGAGCCTACAGTTGAAGACAATCACGGGATTAGGTGTGGTAACTCCATTTGATTACAGTTTTTATCACCCCCGTGACTGCTTCATTCACGGAGAAAATTGTTAGTTACAAACAACGTCAGTACGTACATCAAACGAATCGGTAATTTCCACATATTAAAATAAAATGATCAAAATTTATATGACTATTACTTCTCGGAAAGACCAAGTAATCAACATCAATAAACATAAATTAAGCAAACATTACACCAAAAACGTAAACGATTACAAACAATAGGATAACGGTATTAAACATGTCATTCTGCATTGTGATTAAACCAAGTAAATTTCAAAAACGAAGATCGAAACACACAAAAAATATAAAATGCGGCATACAAAACACAAATACGATATAAAGAAATGCAAAAATTACTACCTGCATTAAATAACACAAAATAACAACAAATATTTATGAAGCAACGCGTTCACGACGTCCCAATCGCCCTTTGTGAGTATCATTCTCAGACAATCTGTTCTTGAGATATAAGGAATGTATATCCGAACACGACAAGGAGTCGAGGAGGAATCTATGGTTATGGTTATGGTAAATTAATTCCTTTCCTTGAGACCTATCATTAGTTAGACTACCATGAAGGATAAAACCAGTCCCTCCTCCAGCATACGTATGCAAATTCTGAGACCAGTTTGTTGTCGCATGTAAAAGTTATGCACGTTTTACATTCAAAAACAGCATCTCAGAAAATAGTTCGCGGGGAGCCCCCCCTGAGACAGCGAAATTTGTAGTAAAGTAAGTAAGTTGTCTATAAGTAAGTGTAAGTTGTGTAAAATAAGTAGTTCAAAACCGCAGAAGCCGATCCGGACGGACGGACGGACAAATCGCAAACAATAGCACATTTTTTTAATTCTAAAAAAATGCGCTAAAAATAGGATAGGTACACAAATTTTACAGACATCGACGTTTAATTATTGCCGTTGGACCCCTGGGATCCTCAAAGTCTGTTATTTTTATTTCCTATACGAAATCCGTCGCCATCACTCGGATCCTCAAAGTCTGTAATTTCCGTCGCCCCATACAGTCCAGCTCTTGGTCAGCATATGGTTGGAGGAAGTTAGTACAAAAGTTTCCTTTGCAGTAGTCACAAACCATTGATTGAGCCTAACCACATCTGTATTTTTAGCTAAGTTCTCAAGTATCTCCTGAATTATGGTCCTCAGGAGTGGTGTACCTTTTGCTTCGGCGGAGGCGCTCAACAGATTTGCTGCTCTTGGTGAGCAAGTCTTTCGAGTAACCATCGAACACTGCACTTCTCCCACTTTGGTTGTAGTGCCTTTTTAGGTACCTAGTCGACGTTAATTGGAATATTTCACCATTCTTTCAGACAACCCGGTGGAGAAGAAATCTACCATGGTTGACAAAAGGTGATCCTTCCGAGTTTACCTCATGCAGTGGTGTACAGAAGTCATACATAGTATAACACTGACTTGGGCGTCTTCCTCATTCCGACTGTATCGAACAGCGAAAGGCTCATAATGGAAGAATTCTTTAAGCCGTTCTTCGGATTTCTTGAGTAGTGCTATCTGGTGGGATGTGGTGTCAGGATACATTCTCACCATCAATGGTCACCTTATAGATTTAAATGCTTGTATAAGTGCTTATTATCTACTCTATTTTTGCGGACAAACTTGACTTTGTCAAAGGTTTGATTAACCAGAGCGAGCACCGAATTTCCCCCCTGAGGGTTTCAACTTTTGCGTTGTCCGAATTTCCGGGGAAAGTATACTCGCGGAAAGTATTTGTGCAACAGTTAGTCGAGTTGTCGAAAACCATGGGTAAGTATAAGACAGGTCTTTCGTTTTTGTTGAACAGTAGGTAAGCGTAATCTATTCGTGTGAAATCAATGTGAGCGAAAAAGGCGCTTTGCACAAGTTACTTAGAACGACGGCCCTTTTGCGATTGTGGTCACGTGATTTACAGTTAAGGCCGTATTAGACGATGCAATTTTTATTGCAATTTTTGCAGCAATTCATTGCCGCAAGAAATTGCACGAAAAATTGCTCCGTGTATGTTAAAATTGCACGTGCAATTTCTTGCGCCAAATATTGCAGCAAGACATTCTGCAATTTTCTGGTTATAGAACTTGTGCTATTTTTCTTGCAATTTTTCTTGCAATTTAGTAACTATTTTAGTAACATTTAATTTATAAAAAAAATAAAGTGGTATGCACTGGAGAACATTACCTCCTTATGCTATATACAGGTTTGTTATTTAAAGTTAAAACTGAAATAACCTATTTACGAGGAATTCAAAAATGGATATTGCTGCCGCATCTTTAGTTATTGCGTCTGCTGTTGCTCTTTTAAAAAAAAATAAACAAAGAAGACGACGACGTTTTTGGACCAGGCAGTGGCTTGCCAATAACGATTTCACAAAGGGAAACCTAAACCTACTCAATGAATTTAACGAGCCTGAGTGTGAATAAGTGCGTTCAAATATAAATAATAAATTGCACGGCCTTCAACAAACGTCACAAAACACACGTTTCCTGGTCTACAACAGACGTGAAGTTGCTTTCAAGCATTTCCCAGTGATGCCAATTCCACTTTCATTGGCACCAATACATGATTAGAATTGGGTATAAAAAAATTGCCAAATAAATTGCATAGTGTAATCATTGCATCTTTTTGCCATAAATGCTGCAATAATAGCAGCAATAGTTGCTGCAAGGATTGCAATAAAAATTGCATCGTCTAATACGGCCTTTAGTCGAAATGGCGAATAACTGATACCATAGAGTAAATAACGTTTACTCTATGGCTGATACATCATCGTTTTGTATTAGAATACAAACTATTTTTTTTATTTCAAACTCTTGCGCCCCAAGTGCTCTTATGTTATAGGTACAATGGATTTAAGAATGTTACAATGCATCACAGAGATTTGCGAGCGGAAGTTGTGACTTACGTGAATATTCATACATTTTTCCGAGTCGCTTTGTATATCATAAAAATGTCAGTTGGCTGTTGAAAACCTAAGTGATACGCCACTGAGTTAAATGGCCAATGGGGAATTTGAAAAAGGAACTAAAAAGTCGTTAACTTTGTAGGACAAATCTGGAGGGAAACCGTTACGATTGTGTTTTGGCTGTCAAGTTAATGTGCTTGGTTATTTAAATTCCGTACAAAATTTCTCCTAAAATAAGTGACAAAAATGGCGCAGCCATCCGTTTTGAATTACTTCAACAACAGAAAACGTCCTGCACATCAGGATTCGAAAATTAACGTAGCCAGAAAAGTATTAATGTTAGACTCGAAGGAATCGATCTGTCTACCTCAGAGCGATGGTACCGATAGGATGGTGAGATTAGTCGAATCACAGACAATTGTTAAATCTACAAGAAGCACTCGTGAAGTTAAGTCAACGAAACGATCGGCAACACCGAAAGCAAAAAAATCTAAACCGATCGTTAATACGGGACATATCGAAACATTTGTCTGTAATATGGGAAAGAATTCCGTAACCGTTCCCAATCCTGAAGTACGGGAACTTGATAGTCCGAAGGAAACAATATCTACATTTGAGCTACCGAAGACTCCCACTAAAAGTACAAATGCTTTAGATAAACTAAAGCTTACAGGTATGTATCTAATCCAAATCCGTTTGCCTTCCATTTACGGGACTAAAGTATCACTTTTCCTACCATTTTCCATATATCTTTTTGGATTTGGAAGGCAGCGTAATTATCTCATACCTTCTTCTTCGCCGATTTTTAAACAATTACATCTGCACAGTCATTCTGTACAGAATTTAAAAATTATTATACTGACATTTATTGCTGTACCTAACAATCGTAACATTACAAGGTATCTTGATTCTACTATCAAACCGAGAATCAAACAACATTTTTACCATTTAAATTTGGACTTTTAATATTGAAATTGTGTTAGTCGGTTACAGGAGTACACAGAATATACCATAGGACTAGAGTCTGTCCTAATCCCTCAGGTGCAGCTGCACCCTTGGAATTAAACAACACAGTTGATACCTTGATATACAGGGTGTACCAGATAAAAGCAACACCATGGGATTTCTAAAACGGTATAAGTGATACAATTTTGGTTAAATTGTTGCGGTATTGTGCTGTATCGAAATTAAAAATACCTATTTATGGAGATTTTAAAATAAAAGCAGGAACTAAACATTATATTTTTGTAAAAATTGAGATATCGTCGCCATCTTATAAACAAATTTAGTAAAATTTGGTAGTTTTGTACTACGCCAATCACATGGCGTGAACGAATCTTTTGTAGGCCTTCTAGTTTTTTTAGCAATCCTGTCCATTTACAATTCTTATGGCCACCATTTTGGACTTGTACGTCATTAAATGGAGCATAAAAGGAGCTGTTCAGTAATGTATTGCAAATGTTGTTATGGCTTTGTAACTATTTGTTAAATCTTTGTCATTCAACTGCTTTTACCTGTGCAAGTTTTTCAAATAATTGTTACATTTTTTCTCACATCCTCAGAAATCCAGAGGGTTATCCTCAGATTTTGATGGATATCCTTGGACATTCTGCCTTCACAGATATACCCATACGTGGTTTGGATAACTGGGACTATCAGTGATTATTATTCAACTTATTTTGTCACTCTCCCAGAATATCAAATCAATTATTCAAAACTTGTGTTAATATAAAAAAAAAACCTATCTTTGCCCTTTTTAGGATACATTGCTAGTGTAAAAAACTTGCGAACACGGTAAAACAGGAGGAAGATCTTAAGTACTTTGCATTTTTCTTATGATTGCGAACAAAATACAAAATCCACTAGGACTTTATCCGTAGGAATATTGGAAACTGGTTTTCCAAGAGACTTTGATTACGCTTTGCCGTTTTGACCTATGTACCTGAAATAGTAACGCGGCTTTCAAAAAATGCCATAATTCGTTTTAGCAAGATATCTCACCTATTTTTGAAAATATTTAGGTGTACTCGAGTTATGCATTAGATTGCGTTTTTAGCTTTCTCCAGGGCTTTCTCCCACATAGCACAGTTTTTGAGTTTTGAGCTTTCTGAAAGGGAACAAGTGCATAAATAGTTTACCCACAAAATTTCATGAACTTACGACCATTTTTGAGGTGTAATGTGCACCTGGAATTTTTTCCAATTTTCAAATTTCGCCGAGGGCTGCACCATTTTGAGTTAGGAATTTTGGAAATATTTTTACACAAAAGAAAGCAAAAAAACCATATCGAGAAACCTAGGTAAAGCAGTGAATTCTATATCCTTCCACTATGGTTCCTGAGAAACACAAAATATATTACATTCGATTTATTTGAAAAAAAAAATGCTTATTTTTACTCTCATTTACCACTCACTTTTTTTGACATGCTTAATTGCGACACCCTGTACAGTTATCATACCGATGACAGATTAATCCCTATAACAACTTTTTAAACCTCCCTCTCCCCCTGGTCATACGTGAAGTTTAAGGGTAACCCTCCTTCCCCTACCCAAAACCACGTATATTTTTTGGTATAAAGTATCTAAAAAAATTTCAGAATATTACCTTTAAATACAAGTAAGTAAGTACCTATAATCTAATTTAATTCTGGAAAATGAAGGACCATGATAAAGCAGGTTTAGAAATCGTGGTTACAATTTTAAAACAATATCTCCATAAATAAGAAAGTTGACATGTGCATATCTGATTTTCACAATATGCGATATGCTTGTCTTTACTATACGCATCTGTTAAAATTTCAAAAAAATATCTCCATACATAAGAAAAAAAGCATTGCGCAACCTGCGCATGCGCACATTACTTGTCAAGATGTTTCTTAGTTCAGATGCCAGAGCTATAAGCTACCAAATGAAAAAAGAACGAACAAAATATCTTGAAAACTGTAGTTAAGGTCTCGAACCGACGGAGAAAGTGGCCATAATAGCGCGTTTCAAACATGAGTTGTAAAATGCGCTTAAAAGTTCTAATGGTTTTGGTTGTGTCCGTCCGTCCGGACCCACTTCTACGGTTTTGAACTACTTTTGTGCGAATTATCCTAGGGTCCTGGAATGCAATACTTAGCCTATATCTTAAAGATGTGCCAGACGACCTTCAAATTTTGTTGTCTTAAGGGGGGGAGTGGGTTATTTCCCGATATACTGTTTCGAAAAACGATCATGCAACTTTTACATGTGACTACCATTTTGCCTTAAATTTTCCTGTATTGCCCAATTTTCGAGTTGTGCTTTGTTAAAAAATGTTTTTGCATTTTCGTTTTTACAAAACACTCTTGAGTTCGGTTTGAGAAAGCCGTGAGTAGGTACGGGGTCACGTGAGCCTGGGAAAATTCTGGGGAGTGTGGGAAAATATTGGGTATTGCGATAGTTGGCCGACCATTTTGAACTCGCCATCTTGGATCCTACTTTGCACCCGCGTCGTCGGTGATTGTTGGAGAAATTTTTTAAATAAGAGAATCACGCATATAGTATATCACTCCGTGTTTTGGTTTTAACTCACCATGATTGCAACAAAGCTACTGTACTAAAATCGGTTAAGGCTATTTTAGTGCACACTTACAACTTCAAGCTCAGATCAATGGCGATACTAAAACTATAACCATCGATTAAAGTCCAAAAGGTGGTCGCCATTCAAAGTTCATTCCTAGCCGTCCAAGTCCAAAGGTTGCGCGCCATTTAAAGTATAAGTTGTTAGAAATGAACGTGATTAATACCATGTATGGTGAACAGATAATGGTATTAGTCTTGCCACAAAAGAATGCTGGTCACGAAACACCTGATACCGATCTACAAACGTATGGTTTTCATTGTTCGATCAGTATATAATGCCGTAACTTTCCTACCACAACAAAGGCATCGTGAAGTGCAAACCCTCGCAGCCATCAGTACACGCGTACATTCGTTTGTAGAATCTTGGCGAAACGCCGATCGGACTAAAATTGGAAAGCGAACACGAACGCTCCAAACCAAAACCTAAATCTTCCGGTTCCACCTTTTTTTGATAACCCATGAGATTCTAAAAACATTGCGTAATTTATGTAGCGGGTATTCTTTTAATAATTTTTCAATGTCTTAGATGTTTCAATATCTTTAAAACTGACTACTAGATTTTCCGCCAAACTTCGTACCCTCGATATTGACGGGCAGGTGACAACGGAAACCCAGTGTACAGAATTATGGTACGACGGAAGTGACTTGACGCATGTATCGATCGGTACGCGAAATAGCAGAGTGCGATATCAACGTAAAAAGATTTTAACAAATCCCAATTGTGAATCTAATAGTGGCGGGTCCAAAATAGCATCTAAGATAGTGAGTGCACAATGGTATCCAAGATGGCGAGCCAACTACCGAAATACCCACCATGGGCCAACTGGCAAAATATTTTTCCACGGTCAAAAAAATTTTCTCGTGCAATAATATAAGAAAACTAAAAACGTAATCCAATGTAAAATTTGAGTATGTATAAAATAACTTCTTATCTTTTTTGAATATTTTTAAAAAAAGGAAGCGACAATGTAAAAACCGTTCCCCTATATTCCTATGGGTAAAAAGGAATTTCCCATCGATTTGGACTGTATTTTAGTATATTTACAACAGATTTTGATTGGCAAGGCGCAAGACAAAAATTGCATAAGAATTTCAAGTTACTATTCTTAATTCACTGATTGATATTCTCTGTTTTCCAATGCATCTACGTGTATATTTGGGATATCTATTGTTACGCTGTATACACTGTGTTCAAGATAAGGATGTCCTATCATGAGTATCTTGGAAACCATTGAAGATCCGACGATGATCAAATTAGAGAAAAGAGTTATTTCCATTTTTAAAGAAAACCAGAAAATTTCTATTACTTCCGATTATTATTATTTTTTATATGGCCCGTAAAAAAGTACTGTATTGAATAGCATTTTTTATTGCAAATACAACGATGTACGACACAGACACAAAGAAACAAGTTCAAGTTTCAAGAGGATGGTGCACCCACGCACAACGACCTAATTGTGCGAGAAAACTTATCGGACAAATGTGTCATTTTCTAGAAAATTTGTCGGATAGATTAGGGCGTTGTGCGCGGGTGCACCATCCTGTTGAATTTTTGAAGTAAAATGATAAAGACGACAACAAAAGTAGAAACTTGAGTAAACTAGAACCCATAACCTGCTTTTCTTTCTCAATATGTTTCAAAGTCTTATTGACTAATTTTAACATTTCTTTATCCAGGTAACGAACCCACACTTTCGGAACTGAAGCAAAAATTGAGTCGAAGCTCACGTTTGGCAGAACTGAAAGCGTCAATATCTCGCTTTAAAGAATGCGAAAAGAAATTAGCGGCGGCGGAAGAAAAGACCGTTGCATTGAAGAACTTCAAGTCTATCGAACTGGAAGTGAATGTAAGCCCGTCCAAGCCGCAGTCACCTCTTAAGAGTTATCTTAGTCCCAAAAAAGACACTTCATCCGTGTGTAGAAACTTATTCAATGCCCAAAGCCCAACGAAAGCCGTGTTAGAGCCGTCAAGCCCATCTAAGACAATCTCTTCCGCCACCAGCTCTCTTACTTTACCCTACAAATATCGCAAAATTGCGGAAATATTTCGTAGCATCGATACAATATGCCAGATTATGTATAATCGCAAAGAGTCAATCACCTTTAAGAAACTTAAACCGAGTGTTGAAGTGATGCTGAAGCAGAATCTAAATGAGCATCACTTGGAGCAAATAAAGCATTTGTATCCCGAAGCGTTTACATTTCATCAAGAGAAATTGCGCGAATTTGGTACAGGCACACGAAAAGAGGCATGGGAATTGATATTGTTGCCGAAGTTGGATGAACCTACAATGAAACCGTCGGCTCTCTTAGAAAGGCGAAGAAAGCTGTTTTCCATTTTAATGGAAAAGGTCAAAGACTATCACGACGAATTTCTCATGACTTTGGACCCCCCAATGAAAGTGGAACGGGACAACATCAAGCGTTGGCATCCGCTTTTTGATATCGAAAAAGTGCCCGACATTGAAAGGTCACCTCTACCTCAGCCGCCTCGCGACGAGGAGCTCACCACCGGTAGTCAAGTGCTGGAGAAGGCGCGTGCTCTTTTTAACTGTAAGACGCGTTTGGAACGCGCCTTGGAAAATTATCAAGGTTCGCCGACCATTCAGCCCGAAGTACGTGAGGAATCCGTCTTGAAGGGTATTCCGAAAGCACTATTGGAGAAAGTACGCCAGCGGCAGGCGGCGAAGGCGCTACAATTAATGACCAGATCTGTCGACAAGGAGAAAGAAATTCAGTTATACACGCGCCTTCCCGAAATAGCAAGACTGATACGTAACATATTCGTAACTGATAAGAAAAATGTGATGCCAATCGAAGCGCTTACGGAAAAATTGTGGAGCTCCGCTTCTAGTATTATAACAAAATCAGACGTCGAGGCCAGCATACAGGCGATTGCTAAAGAGGAGAAAGAGTGGATGACTGTAGAAACTGTACGGGGTAGTACATACGTAAGGATCATGAAATATCAGGACATAAATTTGATTATGGGTAGGCTGCAGAAATTGGCTGATCAGAAAAAGACGTAATTAGATTATAATAGTACAACTTAGATGTAAGTACAAATAATATAAGTGTAAAGTCTGACAAATAAATTTTTAATCGTTACCAAATTACTTTTTGGTGAAGGAATGCATGTCATTTGGTATAATTTTCGACTATTAAATATTACCATTTATTTATATTTAAAATGTTTGTACTAAATTTATCAATAAAATTGGAATTTTGTCTTTTAGAAATTATCACCCTTACTGTTGAGTGAAGGAACATGTCAGGTAATTAAATAAAATTGCTGTGTAACTCACCTGGATGCCCGGTATGAACCACCAAAAGGAATTTCAAGGCTACTACCTATTAAAATAAATTAAACTGTCACCCCGTTATTCATCACTCAAAATGACTTCAAAATCCCCCAATAACTAGGTATAGTACAGAATTGAATTACTTATTTTAACAATCACTTTAACAAAATTTTTATTTTAGAAATTATCACTTGGCTTGCCCAAACTAAGGTGAAACACCAAATTTACTGGGTTCATAAACACACGTGACAACATTTTTTTAAAATTTCCTACAGCCCTGAAACAAACTTAATCATCAAACACAGACGAAAACAGAAAAATGCCACCCATCTCGCTGTCTTAACACTTGCTGGTGCCTGTCCTCCGGACGTGTTTTTTGTATACACAACAATCTTGGTCAATCTTCACTGTTGATTACATTTTTCGGTTAATTAACTTCACACTCTATTATAAATTTTGACCTGAAACGCGAAATCACGAATCTTTCTTTCTTCAATCCACATTTCGTAAAACACACATTCCCGAAAAACACAAGCAACGAGTTTTATCGATTGTTTTCTGTACTTACAGCTTTATACAAAAATTTTACAAGATTATAAAATTTAATAAGAGCACCTGCAAATTTCATTTAATTTGAATATTTTCAGATTAAATCGATCTTGCACGTCCTTCTGATTGTAATCAAGGACGAACTATCTGCGGCTCGACCAGTCTTTCTCAAAAACCAAAAAAAATGTTTACACTGAATTAATATGCGTGCCATAGCAGCAAAATATAGATTATAATGGTCTTAGGAGCCCCCCAAACCAGCACTGCAATTTTGACTTGCCCTCTACTTACAGTTGGCAATAGCTATTTGCATCTAACGTAAATTGCATGTACAAAAAAGGTAACGTCAAAAGCATAGCTTTACTCCAGCATCGACTTGAATTAATTTAACACGAAAAGTACAGTTGAGAATACCAATAGTAAGTACCTATATTCATGTTAAAGTCCATTATCGCCTAAGCAAAACATAAATAGAGGAAATGATTATTAGAGGACCCCACTTCTCATATATGCGAAGACGCAAGAGCTCCAGTCAGCACAAGAATGAATGCAACAGATACAGCGAAAAATCAGACTGTATTATAGGTACACTAGAAGTTCCCCAATCCGACACTGAAAATCTTGGCCCAATAAAGGAGAGTACGAATCACAGAATTGTATATAGTAAATAGAGAAACAGTGTTGTGGATAATTGACCCCAATTGAATCTTGCGCAGGCCGTATGCGAGTGTGCGCACTAACCAAATGGAGATAGTGACGAATCAACAAGGTAGCTGCGAAAGCACCGCGCATGTTTCACAACGGCCCGGCCGTTGAAACTATATAGGTATATGGCCACTGTAGTTGGAGTTATTTTTCCACGCGAAGGTCCTCCTGCTTCTCTATGTACTATATACCTATACAACTCTGTGGTACGAATGAACTCGTGCGTTGTGTAATCGATTGATTTATGTGCTAGGACGTAAGACACAGCCTGGGGCGGAATTAAATAAAACAGAATTTTAGGGAATAAGAAAACGAAATTTATTACGTACGAGGCTTGGTTCCGCGGAGCAAATTCAAAACCGAAAAGCCAGGGAAAAAGAACCAGCAAGCAAAAAACGAAAATCAAGTAATCAAGTCAAATGTGGCTAAACAAATTAATCAAGCGAGATATAATAAATGGCATCATAATTACAGTAGATTGTAAACAAAATAAATCACTTGAGTATGAAACACATCTACGGTTCAATTTAGACAAAACATCTAAAAATGATAAATTGCATGTACATAGAAAACACAACAAAATGGCGTGGCTCTACTCCAGCTTCAGTTAACATAATGAATTTAACACGAAAAGTGAGAAGAATGTGAAAATACCTCGGAAAATACCCAATAGCATATTTTAAATAAAGGAAGTGTTATTTAGTTATTTCGAGTGTTACTAAGATGCCAAGAGCTGCATACTGCGACAAATCGAACTGCATGCGATTCCTTTTTCAAGGTGACCTCATACTGATAATCCACTTGCACATGAATAGGTGTAGGTACATCAAAATTTCATAATGAAACAAAATAATGGCATAATCGCCTGTCAGTATAACGATAACAAACATGATTCGGATAACGATACGTAAACAAAAACTTTAATACGCCCATAGACATATGAGAATAAGACGCTACGCTTAGATATCGGTATTTTATGCAAAATGTAAATAATAACAAATTATGACATGACATTCAATGGTTCATAGTTTTATTCTTTAGTACAAGAAAGAATAAAATGATTACTACCTGTAAATAGACCTTCAAGACACAACAAACAAAATGAAAAATGAGAAAAACCCGTGAACGCGCGATGCCCCTCCATCATAGGCGCAACTAACCCCCCCCCCCAACCGAAATCAGCCCCCCCCCCCAAGCCATGCAACAAATCATAATTCCTATGCGGCTTACTTATATTTGCCCTGAAAACCTGTATTTTATTAACTCGCTTGCTACCCGAGCGGAAGATTTTAGGCGTTGGCGTCGGTCGGTCGGTGAACTAGTGAGTCATCTCTCAAGCTGCAATTATATTGCCAGTTTCTTCAGCAACCTGTGAAAGGATTTTCGGCTATGCGAAATTTATGAGCTGGTTATAAGAACAGCAATGGCTCAAGATCGTTTCTCTAATATTTTTCTTTGATATATAGAAAGAGATGCTTCCGTCGATTCCGAACAAATTGTTAATAAATTTGCAAAAAAAAAACCCCCCGAAACCAGGGGCGGGTTACCTATCTTACAGGGGCGGGATTACGCTAATCAAAGCTCTTCAGTTTAGAATCTATGTGCGATAAATGAGTGGCGTTTCAATAATTTCCACATATCTTGTTTTTATTGAAGTTTGCCTACAAGGCCGTGAAATTGTCCATCTTGCTTTTAACAAAAGGTCTTTATTGCACCAAAGATGAGTCACATCCTGTGTATTTCACCCTTTCTTAGAATCTTGGTACCTGCTTACCTGACCCAATTCCCAAAACTTGTTTTTAACCTATATGTTACCTCTTGAAGTTTACATGCTACTTTTTGTGATGTTATAATTTTATGTTACGCATTCACATCATTACAAACAATTAATTTTACAACACAATTTGATATTAATTTGACGGCTGGTTTTTTTATTGGTAAGTTCATCTTTTTTCCAGCCTATTTCTATTTTTATTCGGTCAACTACCATTTTCAATGTTTTTTTGCAATGTAATTTATTTCGACTTAAATTTCCGAGCTTTCACAATCTTAATGATAGCGATCATTATTAAACAAACTTTTCATAATTTCAGTGTTTTATTTTACGTTCCTTCCCTACTGTGCTTCAGGTCAAAGTGTTGTCTACAACTAACGTAAAGGGGTCCTGCCTTAGATGTTTGATTACGTGCCACTTTTCAAATTTAAACGGGATCTTTAGTTTTGGAGGGAATAGTCATTCGGGGGCCATTTTTAAACGTTGCCGGGTTGACTTTATTTCCGTGTTCTTGTAGTGTGAAGTTAGGGGATTAAGTACACTATAACTTTATTAGGTAATCTAGGTTACTGAACTCCACGCGTTCTTTTTGCGCCACCCTGTACAATTTGAAAAACAAAAGACCACATCACCACACTTGTATGATACGCGATATCCATTTTTGTTGCTATAAGACGCCTGAGAAAAGCTCAAATCGGATGTAAATATTACCACAGATTTAAAGTGTTTAAATCTGTGATATTACGTTTTAGGTTTCAGGTTTCAGCGAGTCAAATCCAATGTTATTGTTACAGATCCGGAGAAATTCAGTATAATGGCGACTTAGCTTACATAGTTGATTTTAAAATTTAAATTTGGCGCCATTCACGCAAAAGCTGCTTCTATTCTAAGTTTGTTGTTCTATGGCCATCGCTCAGCTGCGTTAAAGTGGTAACTTGAAACTCGGGAGGTGAACTGTGGATAAAAATACAGTCAAAATGATTGCCACCCCTTAGATCATATAAACATGGATAGAGCTATCTCATAAGCTCTACTAAAAGACAACCGTCGCCAACATTCCAACGTGCATTTTTATGCCTATCATCTTTTACTATTAGTAAGTTGTAATGTATTTATCCTTTGCCGGGTTGATTGTAAATGTGCGCAAGCTTTGGCGATTGTAATGGATTGTAAGGACGTTTGTCCGTTTGACATCGTATATTCGCAAACAGCTGTTTTTGTTGTTTAACCTTGCTCGACTTTACATGGTTATATATGAAACTAAACTTTTAATACTGTTCTGTACCACTAAGTTGTCCTATAAAGATGTATTTATTCATGTATTGAGAACCTTTTTTACCCTAAATAATAAATATTGCAATTTTTGGCGTTCAGTTTAATGAGTAAGTGCAACTTTATTAACATTGTGAGGTTAAAGATTTGAATTTTCTGATTGGTTACTATCACTGAAACTGTACATGGAATAACAACATATAAATTGTACGTCGACAAGAGAGATACAGCACAAAAGTATGTAGAGTCTTGAATCAGAACATGTTGGCGACTGTAATTCATATATATAATATATATCTTATATATATGCTGTAATTGCATCGCTCCATCCATGTTTATATGATCTAAGCATATTATATATATGGATCTAAGGCCACCCCCCTTCATTAAAAAATTCGTCGCCAGCTTGGAAATTAGAACTGTGAATTTTATGTCTATAGAAGTAGTACCACAGATCTAAACACTCTTAGATCTGTGGTAGTACATACTAATAATAGCGTTTTCGATTGGCAAAACTCGTACTGCACGAGTGTTGCACGAGAAATTGAAAAAAATCATGTGAAAATTGCTCTCAATGGAACATAAATATTTGTTGTCATTTGTCCATAACCCTCATTTAGATTTCGGTAATCGACAAATATCTATTCTAAAAAATGACTGAAACGATTTCAGTATATTTATGATAAACGATGAGGAATATAAATTTGAAATTCCTGTAAAGGACCAATTTTTGGCGTTCAGTTTAATGAGTAAGTGCAACTTTTTGTAAAATAGAAGTTATGGCTAGTTCATAATCTTCACTATCGCTAGATGACGACAAAAAACTCTCCAACGGAAGAAACAAATTCAAATTGTCGCACATGTTTGTTTTGAAAATTTGTTAACTAGCAGCTCCACGAGCTCTCGGACCTCGTGCGTCGAAATTTGCACTGAGTGCGTAATTGTTGCATCACATTTGCCAATGGAACACAGAAAATTGCCCTAAAATTACCAATAGAACGTAAAAATTGCACTCGTGCAGCACGAGTTTTGCCAATCGAAAACGCTAGAAAAATGTATCCTAAAGTTGCTATGGTCTCACATGGATTCTTGAAAAAAAATCTTATCGAGTGCTCTTCTTCATGAAGACTATAGAAACCGTTGCTGTTCATATGTAGTCACGAAAGTTGCGCGTTTTGGTGGTGGGAATGTGAACCGCGCACACTACATAGATTGATGCGTTTTTTTTTAAATCGAACATAGGGAAATTACATTGCATACAGAAGCGTATGTTCGCATTAAAAAAAAACTCACTGTATATATGATTTCCCCACACTCCGATTCAGTTGCGAGGTGTGTTGCCTAACCGTAGCGTTATGTTACCATAAGCACACCATAAGATATAGACACAGTAAAGTAGATTGAAGACCATCTTTCTAACCGCAACGAGTCCCACTGACCCAATACGCCTGATTAATGTTAAGAATATAGGCGAGAGGACAACTCACCACATTCTTCTAGTGTCTCGCACTCGTCCAAATGAGAGCCATGTCTGGGAAATCCTGGCCGAACATTTGAGCCACTTCCTGGCCTGGAAGTCTCAAGTTTGCCTTAAGTATGGGGTAGCTTTAATGACGCTGGGGACAGTTAACTCTATTTATTGGGGCAGTACAAAGCGCCCAAAAGGGAGGCCGCTATGTGCACGTAAATGTTAAGTTCATTCTCTGCTCCACTCCCCTCCACTGCCAAACCTTGTTAAAACAAAGTGTGAACATAATGCAATTTTTTATTACACACATTACAAAAACATACACGATTTAATGAAAATCATTAAATATATCAATCACACTAATTGCACTATTTATTTGTACCATCTCAATGACATAACTGTCTGGAACCAAATGCAGCGCATGATTCGAATTCGTTACAATAAAAATTTGCTGTTCCATTTTAACTCTATTCAAATATGTTGTAATAAGGCGCAAATCATCTTTAGAAAAGGTGCTAATGCAAACATATAGCAACTTTAATTGTGGATTATTCGTAATAAATGCTTCAAAAGAACTAGGTGATAGTGTGTCACAAACATCGCCCAGTAGAACAACCCTCTCTAGTGTGCATGCACAATTTGACGCTAAACTTTTCAATATTCTATCAAGTGGTAAATATTTTTGTTCAAATCTGCAACAAAAGTACTTACTAGTAACCGGTACCTATTACATTCTATTTTACCGAAAATCTCTTAATATTTTTAAATTGGGCAAGATCAAGCTCAGATCCTCATGCATTCCTCCCGCAAATGTAAGTTTCAAAGATGTTAATTTTTTGCAAATCTGAAAGTAAAATATTAATCATACGAAAAGGAATGATTATAATTCACATCAAACAAACATTTCTGGTCATCGATGGGTATTAAAGCAAATATGAATAATTTTTTCAGGTTAGATAACTTTCCAATAGCGGACCATATTGCAGAAGTCATAATTATCGTTGAACTACACAAAAAAAATATAAACGTATACAATTTAGGGATGGTTACCTACTGACTAATGCATTCCCAAACCTCCAATTCTTCAATTAGAGGAGAATGTTCAGCAATTCTATCGAAATGTGATACAAACGTTATAAGTCCCTTTTCTGATAAAGGTTCACCTGTGTCTGCCGTTAGAATATCTTCTACAAAGTTTTCTTTTAACACACCAACAGTTTATCGTATAATACTTACTGGTAAAAATACAAATATTAATACTGAGCTTTTGAAGAAACTTGGTATTTGGTAGCCTCAAAATAGATAGTATGCTGGCTTTTAATCTAGAGCAGCAGAAAGATGGTCCATGATGAAGGGATAATTCTTTAAAATTTATATTGTCAAATGTTACTTCTTGGTAAACCAATTTCTATAGTGTACAAAAATCTCCATCACTTACCTATTCAGTCTACAATTGATTAAACTTACTTTTGCATCCTCTACTCCGAATGGGAAATTGCACCTTAAATACCCTAAGTATGTATGCCATACTGTATTGCTAATCTTTTCGTAGAAATCATAATTGTATATATCGGCAGTCTCTTTATGTCTGTTTTCTATAATAAGATTGTGAGATGAAAAATTGAAACCAATTAGAGAGAACACGTACCAAATCGCATCCTTGCAATGCCACAATTGCTCTGAAACGATACAATATCTAGTGCAGGTTGAAAAATTGGCGGTATTTGGTATGTTGTAACTAGTACCTTCATGGGTAACATATTTGAAAAGGGAAGATACCATCCCAAATCAGAGCATAAATCTAAAAACTGAGCCAAGTCATAGACAATTCAAAGAGGTTTAAATACCCATAACTCTTCTACATTCATACACTTCTCCATCAAGGTCCTTATAAAGCTCGAGTGAATTTGGGATCGATCCAAAATGACACACAGCCTCTTTAAATTGTTTAACACACTACATGACGGACAGTCAAAAGGACCGCTACCTTTGACCGTAAGTGCAAGTACATTTAACTGCAACAATGGTAATTAAACGTATGAAAATGTTCGTCTTCTGCTCACACTTGTTAAGTTGCTAGAGCAGATGTCGTACAGTTGTAATTTAGTGTCGAGCGCATACAGTGAAGTTAACATGGGTAAAGACAGGCATCTGGTAAGGTTCCTCCTGGATATCCAATACACACAATTTATGTTCAGAGATGTAATGATTTCCAGACGTGGCATGACAGCCCTTAGCCAGTGACAGGTTGTGAGACGATAGTCTCTACAGAAATACAAACTCCTACAAATGAACTAATACACTTTTTGCATTTCGGGTAGGTAGAACCTCAAAAGTTGTTTATCAAAGGAGAGATGCTTAAGCTTGTGGGAAACATTCTCCAATGTAATTATGTTAAAGCTATCTAAATGCTTAAAAATTAGCAGCTTTAATTCGTCAGGGATAAGGGCCATGAAATCAACCTGAAGATCCATTACTTTAATACAAAACCAACAGGAATTTGATATAAATAAATACACGACTTTGTACTGCACTGCAGCATAACCTTTTGTATATTCTATTCTATGGCTCTGTAGCCGCCGGAACACAATGGGTACGTTCAGCCGACACAACTGTTGAGTATGTTGAGATGGTGAGTTTACCTGAAGGTGACTTCTGGTGGAAGTCAACAGTTTGTAATAATTGGCACCATCACAAATTTGGCGTTGAGAGGTTCCGCCCTGTATATACAGCTTACGACGATACATACATTTTTGAGAGTTGGCAACCATGCAATTTCTAGGTGGGAAAAAGTTGCCTGCGCCACCTAGAAAGCACGAACGGGAGTTACGTTTGGCATCTTGTCTTGAATGGCGGTCGTGAACGTTTCGCTCCATAAATGTTTGTTGTTATTTTGTGTTATTTAATGCAGGTAGTAATTTTTGCATTCCTTTATATCGTATTTGTGTTTTGTTTGCCGCATTTTATATTTTTTGTGTGTTTCAATATTTGTTTTTGAAATTTACTTGGTTTAACCGCAATGCAATCATATGTGTGATACCGTTATGCTATTGTTTGTAATTGTTTACATTTTTGGTGTAATGTTTGCTTAATTTATGTTTATTGATGTTGATTACTTGGTCTTGTCCTTGAAGTTACATTCATGTAAGTTTTCATTTTATTTTGATATGTGGAAATTACCGATTCGTTTAATGTATGTACTGACTTGTTGTATGTTACTAACAATTTTCTCCGTGAATGAAGCAGTCTCGGGAGGTGGAAAAAGAAACTGTAGTATATAATTATGTGTTAGGGCACCTAATTCCGTGCACTGTCTTCGACATCCAACTGTAGGTTCGAAACCCCGAAACCAGGGGCGGACTACCCATCTTGCAGGAGCGAGATTATGCTAATCAAAGCTCTTCAGTTTAGAATCTATGTGCGTTAAATGAGTGGCGATTCAATAATTTCCACATATTTTGTGTTTAGTCAAATTTGCCTACAAGGCCATGTAATTTTTCATCTTGCTTTCAACAAAAGGATTTTATTGCACCAAAGATGAATCACATCCTGTGTATTTCACCCTTTCTCAGAATCTTGGTACCTGCTCCTACCTGACCCATTGTCCCCAAAAACTTGCTTTAACCTTGAGTGTAACCAACATTGTGTATATGCATTTACTATCTTTGTTAACTAGTGCTTAAATTTTTACAAAATATTTTGTTAATTAACTTTTGGACTGTTTTAATCAAACTGCAAGGTTTTTCTTACGTCGTACTCTTTTTATCCTTGGCAGTGACTTTTGCGAGAGTACGACACCTTTTGGCTTTGTTTGTTTTGTTTATATCAATGTACATCAACTAAATTTTCGGGTTTTCACAATCATAATAATTACGATCATTATTAAACAAACTTTTCACAATTTCAGTGTTTTATTTAACGTTCCTTCCCTACTGTGCTTCAGGTCAAGGTGTTGTTTTGAACTAACGTAAGGGGGCCCTGTCTTAGATGTTTTATCACGTGCCACTTTTCAAATTTAAGCGGGATCTTGTTTAGTTTTAGAGGGAATAGTCATTCGGGTGGCCATTTTTAAACGTTGCCGGGTTTATTTTATTTCCGTGTTCTTGTAGTGTGAAGTTAGCGTAGAACCTGGGGGTTAAGTACACTCATTGAATAAAAACACTATAAGAAGCCTAACGCTTATGGAAGAAAGCGCGACAAATCTCACAAATCCCCTTGCACCCGCATTGGTTGTGACCACCGAACTCTCTTTGCGGTAAATAGGAGGAAAGCAAATTCTCATTCTTCTCAGTTCAAGAATCGACTCTATTGACAGTGTTCCCATTATATTCTCAGTTCAAACTCTGTCGCGCTTTATTTCCACGGGGTTAGGCTTCTTATAGTGTTTTTATTCAATGGTACACTACAGCGTAATGTCATATATCATCTTCAAACAATTCTTACAAAACAATATCCATTTTTGTCAGCGCGAAAGTAAGGTTAAGGTACAAATTACAAGTTATATAACTGTATATGTTGACGTTTACTACTAAACACCATTTCTTTTCTTTCGGTGATCCAAACGCGTTTGGATTGTCAAATCACGTTCTTTCGAAGTGTGATCTTATGAAGTTTTGCAACTTTGGACCTACCAAAAAAAACACCCTGTAAGCTATATTTTTAATGTTTATGGTAGATGTATTTATTTGACTTTTACTTAATCCAGAATAAGATATAAAACCTGCAATCAAAATTTAAGTAATAATTTTGACAATATATACTGACGCTTGCAAATGCCCAATTTTTCTTAAAAATCGTATTATCTTTAAAACTACTAGCTTTTCGGATATTAACCATATAATAAAAAAGACGTACAATTACACGTAGAATTCAAAAATCCATTCAAATACAGAGGGTTCAATTTAAAAAATGTACCATTTTGGCTCCCTAATTTGTGGACGCACCCTGTATAATTCCAAATTTGTTTAAAATGTGGAGTATTCAACCAAATCATAATACAAAAGCACTCTAACGAAAAATCTTATCTTCAAGGCATTAAGTTACTCCGCGCAATCGTTGACTCACCCTGTACTTAAAATGACGTGGTATGCGAGTTGCATAACGTCAAGGGGATACCGCAAAAGCAAAGTTTTACATGTGCAAGTGTAAGTTATTTTACGATTTACAAAAACGTAAAAACACATTTAAGATCAGGTTCAAGTTGATACAGTACATACTGACAATTAGCACATTTAAAAATTTTATACTCTTTTGTTTTAAAATTTGCTGTTCAAGATTGGTTTTATTATTTGTCCCATAATCACTATCAGCACATTTAAAATTTTTAGAATCTATGTGTTAAAAGATGTCGTTTGAAGACGTGTTTATTATTTGTCCCGTAATCACAATCAGCACATATAAAATCCTTCGAAACTTTATGTGTTAAAATGTGTTGGTCAAAGTTATATTTATTGCACGTCTCATAATCACAACCGCCACATTTAAAATCTTTATAAACTTTATGTATTAAAAGATGTTGTTTCAAGACTTGTTTATTATTTGTCCCATAATCACAATGGGCACATTTAAAATCCTTGGATACTTTGTTTTAACACATGTATTTTGAAGTTGCGTTTAATATTCGTCCCATAACCACAATCGGAACACTTAAAATCCTTAGAAACTTTATGCTTTACGATATGCTGTTTGAAGCTGCGTTTAAAATTGGTCCCATAATCGCAATCGGAACATTTAAAATCCTTAAAAGCTTTATGTTTTAAAATATGTCGTTTGAAGTTACTTTTAAAATTTGTCGCATAATCACAATCACCACATTTAAAATCCTTTGAACCTTTATGTTCTAAAAGGTGTTGTTTAAGGTAGGATTTACAATTTGTTTCATAGTTACAATTAACACATTTTAAATCCTTAGAAACTTTATGTTTTAGAAGATGTTGTTTGAAATTGTATTTAACACTTGTTCCATAATCACAATCGGCACATTTAAAATCCTTGGAAACTTTATGTTTTAAAAGATGTCGTTTAAAGTGGCATTTATAATTTGTCCCATAGTCACAATCAGCACATTTAAAATCCTTAGAAGCTCTATGTGTTAAAAGGTGCAGTTTTAAGTTCTTTTTAACACTTGTCTCATAATCACAATTACTACATTTAAAATTTTTACAAAGTGTTGTTTTAAGTAGGTTTCATTACTTGTCTTGTATTGGGAATGTGAGTAATTATCTTTAGACGAAGTTAAAACGTGACCTTTAAAGTCAGAGTGTTGCTGGATTTTTTCATTGTAAAGAGATTTAGAACACAGTGCATTAATGGTAATTTCGTACTTTATTGTCACCAAAGCTTCATTGCTTATAGAAATATGTTCCTGAAGAAAGGAATCGATTTCTTCTTCTTGTTTTGGTTCGATTTTAATGAGTAGTGTGTCATTATCTCCATCCATACCTACAAACAATAACATTATAAATAGGTAAATGTCGTAAAAATCTATTGTGGTATTAAAGAATACAGATTGAGATGCCAGGGCAACCAGACAAGTAACCTCTCATCTCAGAGTAAACTAAAGTCGTCTCAACACCACTCGGATCGCGTAAACTGTAGCTTTTATAGTAACCGCGTAGTACGGGAAGCTTTAACTTGATTATCTTCTATACGCATATCTAGGCGATTAATTAATTGACGTTTGTTAATTTATAGGTTGACAGTCTCAAATCGTGTCCAATCGAACAACTTCGGACAGACTACTTTACCCTGAAACTCACATACCCAGGCGATGTCCTTGACCATATTTTAGTTACAATTAGCAGTCCATGTACTATATGGTCTAAGATCTTGGACTTATTCAAACTTTTCTCATTCTTCCATTGGTAATTCGTAACCAATTAAACTCAGTGGAAGTTGTACTATGAAATATAAGCTTATTTTAAGCTTTGGTCTTATGTTTAAAAACTATAATGTAAAAATAAATGTAAAGAAAAAGCAGATACCTAAAATATTAAAGATTATCAAAATATACAGTGAGATTTTTTAAAATGCGAACATAGGAGTTTGCATGCAATTTCCCCTATGTTCGATTTTTAAAAAAACACATCAATCTATGAGGTGTGCGCGGTTCACATTCCCAAAACGCGCAACTTGTGTGACTATGAACAGCAACTCATAGTCTTTATGATGAAGAGCACTCGGTAAGATTTTTTTAAATAAGCCATGTGAGGCCATAGCAACTTTAGGATAAATTTTTCTTAAACTTACGATAACTTGACTTCACATGGCACGCACTGACATCACAATTCATTGTGAACCAACCTTTAATTATTTGTAGGTCATGTGCACCTGGTATTCTACTAATTTGATCTATTCTCAGAATTCCTCTGAGGATCTATTCAATACATAAATGAAGAAAATAAATAACGCAAACAATTACAATAAATGTTCGAAGTATGTCCTCGTTGACATACTAAACAATAACCTAACCGATTTCGTAATTAAATTGGACGGCGGTATTTTTAAAAATGTGACAGCTGTCAATTGTACCTACTTAAAAACCACGTGAAGATAACTACTCTCAATCTCGCAGCGTTGCCAAATCGTATCGTAATCATGTGATTTGTGGTGATTAATGAATAGAGCAAATCTTAAAACAAAATATTTGACGGACCTTCCTAAATTTTGTGAAATCAAAGAAATAAAATCAATTATAAAATGAAATAATATGTATATTCAAGGTTTGAACACACGAGCTTCCTATTCACATCTTTTTCTTTTCTCGGCGCTCTTGTTCCTACCGGGTTTTCGCAATCACGTGACTAATATGCCTAAACCAGTTACAATAGGGGCATCCCGGTTAATTTTTATTCCTGATCTACAAAGTACATTCAAAATAAAAAGACCCGTGTGTCCTCAATTTTTATTTGCGAGTAAAATACATCCAAAATAAATTACCTATTGAAAAGCCGTGTTTAAAGTCCGAATTTGAAACGCTTCAGTCTAAATACGTCACAAACCTACAACCAATCACGTAGAAGTGAACCGACAACCTTGTGCGACGGTCAGGCGTTTGTCGCATTTGACGTTTGTGAATGGTACTAGCAGCTGATTGGTCGGACTTATTACGTCACAGAGCCCGCCACAATCATATCGTTTTGAATAAACCCTTAAAACTGCACATGTTCATTATTTTTGTTCTAATCAGCCACTATTTTTAAATAAACTTTTATTATCCAAAAAATTCCTTTATGGTTTCAGGTATACGCTTATTAAATTAGCACTATGGAATTCAAGTACACTGTAAACCCCCATTGTAACACGGACTCGGCCTTTTCGTTCCATTATAGTCCATCCTTGCTTTGTGGCCGGTGTTATTTTCGATTTTTTTTGTTGAGTCGCTTCTTTCGAGTAATTTTTCCATTTCTTGAGAGTGCGGAGGTACATGGTGTTTTGGCTCCTTCCAGCTTTAGGATGTGCAACTGATCATCGACGTCGATGTCAGTTTTCTCAAACGCAGCTACGATATTGCCTCCAAGTTTGAAGTGCTTCTTCTCTGGCCCTGTACCATGCGTTTGCTGCTCGCGCAAATTCATTCTTGCCGTTTCGAATTCGATCTCGTCTGACCACCGATGCGGTGTGCCACTACCACCAATACCTCGCAGCCATTCTTTTGCCGTTGATCCATGTTTCTCACCGTTGAATGTGGACGTTCCTTTCGCTTAAGGCCCGCATAAAGGTTGATTCTCACTATACATAACGTTTCCATACCATATCCTCTCCATAACATACACTTGTACACTTTGTAAATATTGTGCGTTAGACGACGATTTCTTAAATTATCCTTACTGTTGGTTGCATAATTGGCCTGATCCCATTCAAAATTCTGGAAAATAAAGTGATAAAACGTGTCGTTTCAAACTTCCCTCTTGCTCTTTAAGGTGTAATTACAATGACTGGAAATGAAATTTTTACAATTGTATTTACCTACTTTTACAACCATAAAAACTACAATATTGATTACTTTTGGGCATTGTAAATAAATAAAATGGCGGTCTTATCCCACCAATATTAATTACAATGTGCTGCCCCCAGAGGTCTCACTGTTAATCTGAATCGCAAATAGATACTGTTAGAATTTTGTTCTCATGAGTCAAGTTTCACACCATAATTTTTTTTCCAAATGGTTTATATTGGTTTGCCGCGTTTTACCTTAATTAGTAGTATATAACTTGCAACACCTGGTTTTATTGGAAGTTACAGGCGAAAAATTAAACAACTAACAAATTTATTTTAACAAAATGATTCCGTAGATAGATACATCTATCTTAAATTAAAAATTTACAAAAGGTTTTTATGAGAACATTTACTCATAGAGATGAAACAACAACCGTTCCTCCATACATGATGTCCCCCAAGAACAACAACACACAGTCCGGGCTCTTTCGAACTCTTCTGTATTCGCTCTGCCCACTCGTTAACTTTCCTACAGGTATCTTGCACTTTACTATTTAGATCATCGTCTGTAAAAGCTACATGGCCGATATTAAACGAGAAATTCTCCGCGCGTTTGCATAGGCGATCAATGACGAGGTCATTATTATTTTCCGCCACACAACTAATTTTCTCTATGACCGATTCATGAGATTTGTAGGTGTAATGGCGATATTTCTCGATGATACCTTCCAATGAGACGACCTGAGCAGTCCTGTCAACTTTCGTAATGTGTTTTAAGAAACTAGTGCCATAATTTGGATTACCAAGGGCAGTGTAGCAATTAATTTGTGTGGCAATGTTCGTCATGACGGCGTCTCCGTAGGATATGTCGTGCAAGAGTTTGTGTTTAACCAATCTCAAGCAGGCGCCACTGTCCTCTGTAGAACAATGTCCCTTTCGACTGTCCTGAATTCTCAAGTTTAGAAACTCGCGAGCGAGCGTTTGCAGTTTCGTTTTTCGTTTACGGTCTCCCGTTATGTTGTAAATAACGCTCGTGTCGATTACGTACGGGTGCATCATTTTCATAGCGTGCAGGTCGCCCCCTAAAGATTGTCCTACCAAAATCGCATCAGGCGGTAGCATTCTTCTTAAATCCTCGTGTACATCTTTTAGTTCCTTTTGCGCATGCTTCATCATGTTAGGAGTGATTCCGGAATATTTTGTGAGGTAATCTTTGATGGGATGTTTCGGCTTTACCTGTTGAGGATAACAAATTTAAAATTAGTCGTTAAATTATTTGATTAGTTAGTATTGTTTTTAATAAAGACAAAAATTGGGGCATTTTCTCTTATGAACTACCTTAGAAACGGATCGACAATGCGCAATTTGATTTTTAATATATGCAACATAAAGAAGCATCTGTGCATAACATTTAAAAAACAAAATTAATTTTTGAAAACCTGCGACGAAACACAAAAACGGTCATAATTTCATAAAATTTGATGGGTGCGCCCTCTATCGATGTATTTAGGTATTTATTTTCTTGGCGTAATTTACACGTCTTTGGTAGTTCATTCAATATTAATATAAAGAGTGTTTTTTCGACGAATATGGGGATTTGAAAAAGTATAAGAGATACGAAATACGTTAAATCGGCAAATATTTGCAGGTAGTTTTATTTGGCTTACTCAGAACACGAAAAATATTCACGGTTTGCCAGATATTTTGACTTTTCTACAAATAACCGTAGTTCCGTTATTATTAGTGCCATATTAATGATAATTAAATTATCTCTAACTTTTGTATTTACACTTTATGTACTAAGTACATACAATTAAAGATAATTTAACTCTCAATAGGTTAATTTACGGTAATATTATTCTATACGGAGTTAAACCTTTCATTTTCTTAACAATTTTAAAATTCCATAAAATACTTTTATTTCTAAAGTCACTATTTATAGGTAGATATATTTAGTGACTTTATTTATTTCAATATTTTTACGCCATCTATGTATTTCTTCTGTAAATCTATTTAGTTTAGATGCAAGTTAGTTCTATGGTAGAGTTATTACTTTAATTCTTTATTTTGCCGCTAGAGGTCACGCTATCTTTCTGCACATATTTCTATCCCTTCTTCTTTAATTTTGTCGTGCGTACAAGAAAAAGAAAATTCTGCTTTCACAGTGGTTACTTGTAATTTTTTTTAATACGCCATTACTTTCTTGACTTACAATCTACCTGATAAACGGATTTGTATTGGCTATTATCATAGCTTTTGGAGTTTTTCTCTCTATTTCTGATGTGTTGTGGCTGTTTGTAGTTAGCTGTAAGGTATGTACAGATTTAACTCATTATTCTTAACACGTAGGGCTTCTCACCTAAGCTCAGCTTAAGTTAGATTGACACTGGAGACATCACGTGGTACGTTACTCCTGACTCCTCTTATTTAGATTGTGAATTAATCACATTGCAGTTGCTGTATGGAATTTAGTTATTTGTGCATCGTAGTTTTCTTGTAGTTAATGCTTTTATATATATCACCGATTTGTACGTACGATTCGTTGTAGATAACAATTTTTTAGAGTGTTAAGGTTTTAGTATACGAGTTACTTTAGTTTTAGTAGTTAGTTAGTGTCAAACGTTAGACATTACTATCGCAATATTTACGTGCCGCGCTATTCACTATCCCTCTTGTATTTTTTGTTTGGGTTTTATCTCTTACAAATGAGCCAGAAAAGCGTCCTTCCGTGCTCAGGCGGCCGTCACGACCAAAGTTGAAAGTAATATTCTTAGAATCAGAAACGAGTGTTCATGCAGATAAGAGTCGAAACGCTACAGTGTTGCCGGTTCTGCAAACCGTCATGACGATGTTTCTGCTACACCTTCGCATTTATAAAAAATTTGCTGTGGCTAGCACAGATACCTCCCGACACCATCGAGATTTTGTTTGATTCGGATTCCTGGTGCTTCAAAACGTGTATTTCCGTCAAGAAAGTGGGGGGGGGGGGCATCATCTTTTACTACAAAGCAATACCTCCCTTACTAACATGCGAGTGGTTAAAAAGAGAGTGAACGCTTAGGTTTCGTTAGGGTCGTTTCATCACTGAAGCTCGGCGAGCACATAAGTAAAAATTGGGTGGGAGAAACGTGCTCTTAGTCAAACCTTCGAAGAGCATCTATGCAAGTCGACTGTCGCATTTCAAGCCAAGCTTTCAAGGCGAGTCATGTGAGTTTTGTTTTTGGAGATGACGAGAAATGTCACTGTTAATTAAAAGTTCGAGTCGAAAGCCGTATAACCGCAGTGTATAAAAGAATCGTTGGTCGCGCAACCCAAAATTGTACCCCATTTTCGATGCATTTATTATCGGGGGTACTTTATCCATTCAGTATGAGTTACTTTCAACCGTGAGAAGTGTTACCTCTTAAAGCATACAAGCGAACAAATCCGTTTCGTGATATTATCGGATTTAGCGGTTCTCATTTTAATAAATTTTTACCACGAAAGCGTTAAAGGCCAAGGTGCTAATTATTTCATTTCGCTATATTTGGAGTGGGTAGTTATGTTAAAAAATCAGTTTATCAATCAAAACTGTGCACCTCTCGCGCGTATACGGTGTGATATTAGATCTATATTAAACGGCAACCGGCAAAAAGACAATTAATTCGTGCTTTTGTTGACTATCAAAACCCTTAGTTATTAATCTACCCCTTGTAAATGTACCTAAGCTGATAGTGTTTAAACAAATTCATCATTGTAGAAGTAAGTTAATTTTATTTAGTATGATCAGAGGAGTTTCAACCCCCGTAGCCAACTGTTACAACCTCCTTTAAAACTTTCACCATCCAGGGCTGCGAAAAGAATCTCTTAAACCACTCGATAAGGATTGACATCTAATTTAATAAAACAGGAGCAATAATCTTACACCTGAATCCAGGATATTGAATATTATACACGTCAAAACCTTTCCGTCAACGTAACAATTGCTCAGCTATATTTGACACAACGCAACGCGTATCAAAGATCATGTATACAGGGTGGTGACTTGCGTCACGCATCATAGGAATTTCAATGTAAAATTCATAACATGCGATTATTGGCTCCCCAAATTATTTTAGAGCAAAAATGTATTAAGATTTTTTGTAGAAAAAATTTTTTTACGTCAATAAACCGTATTAGTTTTCAATTTTTTACATAATAAAGACGGAAAATTGGAAAAATAAAACCCGCATCTTTTTCAATAATCTGCGATGCGATGGAATTATCTAAAACAAAAAGATGTCCAGTTATCAATTAGCAGCAGTTCGAAATGGATTTTATGATCGACTTGGTTACTGTCTTGCAGTTAATGGTGACTTATTCGAACATTTATTGTATTAGGAAACCGTTTTTAGTAATTTGGTCTTTCTTTATGTTGAATTCGCTGTTGTAAATATAATACTTTTTGATAGAATTTGATTTGTTTTATAGCAGACATTCCATGGCATGACGGATATTGTAGTTTTTGTATTATAAAACTCCATGGCATCACAGATTATTGAAAAAGATGCGGGGGTTATTTTCCCAATTTTCTGTCTTCATTATGTAAAAAATTGGAAACTAACGCTGTTGATTGACGTAAAAAATTGTTGTTAATACATTTTTGCTCTAAAATAATTTGGGGAGCCAATAATCGCATGTTATGAATTTTACATTGAAATCCCTATGATGCGCGACGCAAGTCACCACCCTGTATAGTATGATATTTGCGTGTATGTAAAGTGACTTAACACAATACCGGCGATAAACACCACCGGTCAAATAAATTTAAAATTTAAAATGGAGGACTTTGATTCATCCGTAGGTAACCGTTTAATGACGACTTAGATAAGTAGGTTAGTTGTTTAACAATTATTAAGTATAGAACAATCCAACCAAAAATGTTCAATTTGAACCAAAAAGTTGCTATAGTAACAGGCGGCGCGCAAGGCATTGGTTTAGCAATCGTCAAAGAACTTTTGCGAAATGGCGCTAAGGTTAATTAACTAATCTTTAATATTTCAGTTCAGATTTCTTATTTCAGGGAGTTTCTATTATCGACATAAATGCAACAGCAGCTAAGAGGGCTGTGAGTGAAATTCAAGACGAGTTTGGATTAGGAAAAGTATTGTTTATAACGGCCGATGTGAGCATTGAAAGTCAATTCGAAGGTAACTTACCGACCTTTAATCGAGGTTTATCCGATTGCCGTAGATGCCTTCGAGCAAACAATATCCACGTTTGAAAATCTAGATATTGTCGTTAATAATGCCGGTATCTCTTGCAACAAGGATTGGACGAAAGGAATCTCTGTCAACCTTGTAAGTAATATGTTGATTAGACGTTTTCGATTGTTTTATTTTCATTTTTTAGACGGGAACAGTAAATGGAACAATGTTAGGTTTTGAACGATACTTACCAGAAAACAAAAGCGACAATGAAGCTATCATTTTAAATGTTGCCTCAATTTCAGCGCTTTCTTTTATTCCTGCTGGACCAGTCTACTCAGCGACGAAAGGTGGCGTTGTTGCATTAACGCGTGCCATGGGACAGGACGTCCATTACGTTCGAAAGAGGGTTAAAGTTATGGCAGTTTGCCCCGGATTTACTGATACCGCTTTGGGAAATGTTAATAAGGAAGCGTTGTATAGTGACGATTACATGGCCATCTACGAGTATTATTTTAGGAATAATGTCACGATCTTCCAAACGTACGTATTTTACCTACCTACTTCTTTTGATTAGCGTATGTAGTTTTACACTTTGCTACCTATCTTCATTTCACCAATTGAAAAGGCAATGCCAAAATTATGCATCCATGGTCAAAAATGTTTATATACAAAAGATCGGTAGTTCTGGCTCAAATGGTGAGGTTTTTTCCTCGAAATGAATTACGCCAGTAAATTATATTACCTATTTGATTTTCACAGAACAGACGAAGTTGCAAGAGCAGCAATAAAAATACTAAAAGAAGGTGAAAATGGATCGGTATGGGTCGCAGCCAATAAGGAACCCCCTTTCGAAATCGAGCGCTTAACACTTGAGCAATTGAAGAAGGTGAAGTAATACCGATTTGGGCGAACATACTCGTATACACATACTTCTTAGTCAACATCCATATAGAAAATAATGTTGAATAGAGATTAATCATTATACACTTAAATTTAGTATAAAGGCACTGCACGCAAACCTTAATCATTCATACTTATTCTCCTAAATAAATGATATAATAATGCAACTTATAATTACTTTACTTAACCTCACAATTAGAAGCTGTACATTGGTAAATTAGCACTCAAAATTGACCCGAAGACACAGGAGTGTGAAAATAAATTGTTTTACCCTTATACTGCGTCGATATGTAACATCTTGAGGGTTTTGTCAGCGTTTTCATTGTGAGTCGAAATACTCCCGTCTTCACAAGCTTATTTTTAGCGCATTTTTGCAAATTTATTTGTAAAAAGTAGCTTTTAATCTCACTTTGGCTGGCTGGCTGGCTGGCAGCAAATGTGGGCGCGTAGAAGAACTCTTGTAGAAAGTTGTATCTACAAGGCCGTGTAATTTGTCAACCTTAGGGACAGGGCTACATGATGTGGGGTTGGCGACATCTGGGCGTCATCCTCGAGCGTAGTATACTAACGTGAAGGTTTTTCAGTTTTTTTCCTATCTTCTACTACAGTTTTGGTCCGATTCTTTTCAAATTGGTGTCGTCGGAAAGATATTGTAAACGCGCACAACTCCTGCGTGGCGGAATTTTGTCTTTTGTCCTAGGGGCGAAATTAACGACCTTTTGCAAGGCACGCGCGCGCGTCTTCGAGAGGTAGTCTACTTCGGGCGCCTTTTACCTTCCGTTGCGAATTCCATCACGCGTTTTAACGTTTCGTAAATCTCGAATCGCTGTCTCTTTTTCTCGTGTCGCCAATAGAAGCTCGAGCAATGAGAAGTGCCCCCAAAAATTAAGTACTATCTTGTGGAAGGTTTTTAGCGAAATCCACCAAAATGTGAGTGTAATATAAGTATGCACCGAAAAAGGAAATGTGGTAGCCTCCGACAAGATCTAACTGATGGTGGAGTCAAATCTTCAAACGCGAATTGCGGGTGAAAGGGACGTCGGGAGGCGTATTGGCAATCTGTACTATTATTCAGAGCAGCTCTGGTCTGATTCGCAGTATAGGTACTATGGCTTCACGTTATGCGCAATTTGATAATACATTATATACTGCGATTCAGAGCGCCGATATGGTTTATTGCTAGGTGTAGTGTTTGTTTTATTACTAAAATTAGCTAACCACTTGTCGCACCAAACACTGTTAATATCTTCACCCGTTTTTTTTTAATTGCACTTTAATCCATGTTCCACTAGTTCCAAATATTCGATCATTAAAAACGTATTCTCGTTGCACATTTTAACCAATACCTCTTTATAGATCATTGTAGTGCAGTTTGAGAACCTTGATTACATACTAACAACAAAAAATATACTTTTCTTGCAAAGGTAACAATAAAAACACTTGTAAGTGTATGACGCGTTTTATAGAAACCCATTATATACAGTGTTTCAGAGTTTAAACCATATCGGTGCTCTGAATCGCAGTACATAATGTATTATGAATTTGCGCATAACGTGAAGCCATAGTATACTGCGAATCAGACCAGAGCTGCTCTGAATAATAGTACAGAATGCCAATACGCCGTCGGGAGTGGGTACCGTCATAGAGAATGTGATAGCCCCCGACACGATCTTACTGATGGTAGAGTCAAATCTTCAAACGCGAATTGCGGGTGAAAGGGACGTCGGGAGTGGGTAGCGTCAAAGAGAATGTGGTAGCCCCCAACACGATTTTACTGATGGTAGAATCAAATCTTCAAACGCGAATTGCGGGTGAACGCGACGTCGGAAGTGGGTACGGTCAAAGGGAATGTGGTAGCCCCCGACACGATCTTACTGATGGTAGAATCAAATCTTCAAACACGAATTGCGGGTGAACGGGACGTCGGGAGTGGGTACCGTCAAAGGGAATGTGGTAGCCTTCGACAAGATCTTTTATTCATGGTTGAGTCAAAAATGACTAATAGAATACTGATCTGCCACACAAAAATGCGCTGAAGTCCCTTCGATCTCACACGAGGACTTTTGATAATTTTTTGAACATTCTTTAGACCCTATTTGAAATAAGTAGTAATAAATAAAGTATCCGCGACAATAATTGCGTCGAAAGAATGGTGGCACAATTTTCCGGTGGAGCGTCTAACGCTTTTATATACCGCGATTAAACGGTATAAACTTTTAATTAACGAAATTTCACGCGATCTCAAAAATGACGTACACAATTCACACGGTTCGCCTCAAAAGCTTGTTTCATGTAATCAACTAATCTTGTCATTTTTTTATGTGCCATAGTCTATTCCCCGATCTGAAATATCGAAACGGCCCCCAGAGAAACTGGCTTCGGCTGCGTTTTTTCGACATGGGTAGATATAGCGGAGAGTATCCCTCTCATGCTCCGTAGCGACGGTTTCTAGAACACTGAAACGTTTAGACTCTAATCTGCTTGAACACTTGTACTTATCGTAACGCGCTTTATGTTTCGCGAATATTAGCTCTGTTCTCTTTCGTTATGAAGCGGTACACGTATAAAATTTTCTATACCGGCAACTTTTATAAATTCAAAACCAAATCTTTCTAAGTCTAAAGCGACCATCTGTTACAGTACCCCCTTCTGTTTTTAAACGAAGAAAACTTGATGAGGGTTGTAAAACAAGAAAAACCAACGGTCCTGAGTTAACTGATCTTACTAACAAAAAAAATCCCAAGAACCTAAACCTAAAAACCCTTAAATCTATTCAAAAGCATTAAACACATAAACTAGGTATATACACTTGATTTCCTTTGTCTTCAATAAACTCAAAATAATACATATATAAACATACACTTTACTTAACTTCATCTTTTAACTGCACTTTACTTCACTTAATTTCAACAAACTTCAGTACACATATAAAAACTTTTCTTACTATGGTCCGCGCCAACTTAACCTCTTCTCAACTCACTTTAGCTTTTGTTGAATATCTGTAACTTTCTCTTCTTTCACCTTCAATTCATCTTCTTTGTTCTTTACTTTTCTTTCTAATTCTTTGTTGGTCTCTTGTAATGAAGTTGATTCTTCTTGATTATTCAACTAATTCTTTTATAAACTGGCAATTCGCTCTTCTTGTCTCTCTCTCTCTCTCTCTCTCTCTCTCTCTCTCTCTCTCTCTCTCTCTCGCTCTCGCTCTCGCTCTCGCTCTCGCTCTCGCTCTCGCTCTCGCTCTCGCTCTCGCTCTCTCTCTCTCTTGTACTTTGGTTAGCTTTTCTTCCAGTTCTCCCACTTCGTCAATTCCTTTTTCCATTTCCAACCACTTCGAGTATTCTGCTTCTTCTTGACAATTCATCTCCTTTTCTTCTATTAACTTCAGTTTATCTTCTACCCCCTCCAAACTCTTCAAAATAAGCCGTTGATTCTCCATTCGTTCTTTGATTTCGTTTTCTTCTTTGAGTGTTCAATCAAATTATTTAAATTTACTTCTTCTCTGTTGTCTTTTTTCTCGTCGTTTTTATTTGTCATCGTTTCGTGTTTTGTTTTAACTCGTGCTTTAATTTTCTGGAAACAATATGTTTATAAAATTAATTAAATTCGTTTTTCCTACCCTCCAAGAGACTAGTAGACCTCCTGTATCCTTTTCTTCATAGTTACTACTCTGTTCATACCTTCCTCTTTCTCTCCACTTGTAATTATTATAACCCCCTCCAACGGAATTGATCTGCCTTCTAACGTCGGTTCTTCATTTTCTTCTTCGCATTCGTTAAATATTTCTTGACTCAATAATTTGGAACTCGCGGCTACCTTCTGATCTGCTAATTTTTATCCTTCTTGAATGTCTTCAATTTCTTCTGGTACTTTGATTACCTCTTCTTCTCTCTGATCAGTCGCGATCTCCTCTCCCCATTGTCTTGGCTTTCTTGCAAATACATAATGTCAGCTTGAACTTCCGTAATTGCTGGTGTGGTTTCTTTTTCTTAAATTAATGTTCTTATAGGTTTTTTAAAAATCTGACTGTAATTCCATACACGTGGTATCCCCCTAAATTCAAAAATTTTTTTTAATCAATCCTAAAGTTCCAGTAACTTTAAAAATTCTCAAACCCCTTCTGTAAAAATATTCACTCCGCCACTGGTAGCTACAATTTCAATCCTTCTTTCGTATATTTTAAATAAATTTACCCAAAATGTGTACCGACCAATGCACCTATCGTGTGTAATTAAATCTAAATATTCCGCTTAAATTCAACCCCGGGTAAACGAACCGCTTCTTTTATAATATACTGTGATTATACGCCCTTCGATTCGAACTTTTAATTAACAATGAAATTTAATGCGATCTCAAAAATTGCGTACACAATTCACATGATTCGCCATGAAAACTTGGCGAAGAATTTCATGTTGTTCGATCTATCATTTTTACGTTTACGTTACGTAGACCGCGAAGGTCGGGCTAAAAATGCCGTTCTCCCACCAAATTTTTCATAGTCGATTCGTCGATCTAAAAAACCGAAACGGCCCCCCAGAGAACCCGGCTTCAGCTGCGTTTTTTTTCTACATGGGTTTGGCGATGGTTTTAAGAACCGGTGACGCTGTAACATTTTCGGCCGATATTATACAGCACACTATGTGGTCAGACTAACAATAGGCATGTTATTAGATGTTTTTACAAAGAATGATGTTATTTTTTGAAAAAACCATCCAACCTTAATGATCACCCGGTACTTCGACGAACTAAAACGGGCGCTTCCTTACGAGACATTGTTGCTCCGGACCTATGCATTTATTTAGTAGGAGTTAGAAATAGAACGTAAAAGTTATGACTTTAATTTGCAGTTTGTAGCCGTTCCCGTAGAGATATTTAAATTACCTTCGCACCATCCGAAAGCTCTCACCGATTGCAAGAGGAGGAAAAATTAATATTGTACAATTTCAGCTCCGTTAATTAAAGATTGGCCGATTTTAGTTGCTCGATGGTAATTTACAAGGTAATTTATTTAAAAGTAGGATAGAAAACGGCAAGATTGCTCGCTTATACGTAGATAAACCTGATACAGTTAACCTGTCGCCTGATCTCAAATTCCAAGACGCGATTGGTGTCAACTCAAGTTGTGGCAAAGTAACTAAGCATAATTAACCGTCGCCAATTAGATGTGTTGCATGCGTCTGACTAGGTTGTGTTTGGTGTCAAATGAAGCGAACTTAATTAGTATGAATTCGGGTAATTAGTTAATTAAAATTAAAAGTTTTAATTTTTGGATGTTATCACCCGAGTATGCCAATCGGCTAGAAAGTCCAGAGATCCCTTCTAGTATTTGGCGATATCTATAATAAATATAATAAAATATAATATAAGCTTAGTTTAGGCCTTTAGGGGATCGATTTTTTTTTGATATTGTATTTTCAGAATGGTCAATTTTGCATTTTTACCGATTAGTCCGTATTGAAAAGAATTTTGGGTTCTAAACCGTTTACTTTCAAAGGTTCCTGCTTTGAGAACTCGCTACCGTTTCCGTGTGCCAAGGATCGACAATCTCCTGGTGGCGCTCGAGGTAAACCGTACTGTTCCAACAAAACTACACCGCCCTGCCAAGTACCGAAGTTTCTTAAAATATTTCAAATTACCTGCATAAAATTGTTACCAATTTTTTTTACGCATCAAAATTGGATCCTCCTATATATTTCTTTTCCGTTTCATGGTATGCAAACGATTTGGACATTTTGAACACTTGTATCAATGTAATTGAAAATAAATCGTGTTTATTGTGTACTAGCAGTCCCGCCGAACTTCGTACCGCCTATTTGGGTAATCCCGTTTCTTCCCGTACCCCGTTCCCGTGGGAACTTCGAGAAGTCTCTTTTGGAGTGGACCTCGTAGTACACCTGAACGCGTTCAAAGAAATCTACGTTATAAATGTAAAGTCTCTTTTCGACTGTAAAACATAGAATCCGTTTTTCTCCTGTTCCCGTTCCCGTTAGAATTTCGGAAAGTGTTTTACTATGGTCTAAGGTTTTACTCCATCAGAAACTTTCGCGGGCATACGTAATTGATACGTTTGACTGTCTATTTTTCGCCTTTAGCCCGAAATAGACGGTTTGGATTCTTCTAGAGCGTAGGAGATCTCGCTTTGGCGCCATCTGTTTGTTATATGTATTGCGATTTAAAATGGCGGAAAAGAGAACAATCGTTTTTTTTTCCGCAAAATTTTTTGGAAATTATCTTTTATGCAAACCTTGTCTTGATAATAACACGCACAACAAAAACAATTATCTAATTTGGTGCAGTCGTTCTGAAGTGATGTGCATCATACATTTCAGGAATCCATTTTTGAAATTACTATAAGTAGGAATATATATAAGTACTTGTAAATTCCAAATCTACGCCGTAAAAAATATATAAGACTGCACATAGAATCTCAGTAAGAAGGAGCATCTACCAACTATTAAAAAAAATTCCCCAATTTTCAATAATGACACCCACAAAGCACTCAACCCATTTACATCAACATTACCAGCTCATCATAGATCGGTGTACATTCCTCGTCCACGATAGATATTCGAGTTAACTCCGACCCCGCAGAAGTGAGACACATTTCACAATCTACAGCAAACATGGGACTGAAGGGTGTCACGTCCTTATAAACGTCTTTCGTCATCACATATTCAGCATACTTAGTTGTCGTCAGTCCATCGATAGGCATGGGAAAATTTTCTTCGATCATCTGCCAACCTGACAATAGCAAGTCTGTCCGAGAAAATCGATCAGTTTCTGGAATACTACCCGAATTTGACCGTTTCACTTTTTCCTTTACTGGAAATGCACTGTTAACCCTATCAAACACATTCGAACTGTCACGCACTGCATTCTCCAACGATCCATGCTCGGAAATAATGTTTCTAGTTTGTTGACCCGTTAACGGTACAGTCACCAGTTCTTGCACTAAATCACTGTGGTAAGCTTCAGGAGTTATAAGTTCTAGTTTGTGCGCAAAATTCGAATGCAAATACGGGAACAGCGTCTCGTATGATTGGTAGTGGTACATGGAAAGATTTTCGACAATCAACACATTTGTGTGCTCCAATCGGTTGAATTTCTCCAGCTGACACCATCGTGACGGTGCGTAAGGGGAGTGATGCCCGATCTGAGAGTAAAGCAATAAATGTTGCAAATCAGGAAAATAAATTGGTATTCTGTCGCCGCTCTCTATATCTAATGTTGCTCTCTGGCCGATTTCCCGCAGTCGAAATTTGGGATAGTTATCCAAGAGTGCTTTACGTTCCTTTAATTGTTGTTTTAGCTTAAGATACTCTTCGTTGTGTAGTAGAGGTTTTCCTGCAGGACCTGTTGCTTGTGTTTTCGAGGGATCTTCAGTACAGATTCGGTTTGCAGCCGGTTCACCGTTAGTTGTTAGAGCTAACTTTTTCAAACGATCTTCGTCGTTTAATTTTGTTATCTCAAGTAACGCCGATAATTTTTGGCATTTTTTCTCTTGTCGAAGTTTCCTTTTTAAAATCTTTGAGTCTTTACGCATCTTATTATTGCTGCAAGAGTATAATTAGCTACGCATGAACTTTATTAGGTTTCTTATTAATTACCTTCAATTCAAGAGATTTAAATTTAAGTAAGATAAGTATAAAACCACAAATATTTCAAAGGAACCATGCTTAAAAGACTTCAATTTTGTAGGTTAACGTTTTTGTTTTTTGAGGTTACGTAAGGGTAAGTTGTGCTCTCTCCATGTCTCTGGTCTGCTCATACAACTCTGTGTGTCTGCTTACTACAGGATGTTTGCAAAACTTTGTCAAATTTTGATGCAGAAATAAAATCAAACATTATAGGGACATTTGTGTTTGTGATTTTCGGTTGTGATATAAGCGATTAAAGGGGTTACAAATCTTGACGTCACCTTAGCCAATCCCTGCTGTTAGTAATTACTGTATTAATTGCAGTTAGCAGTTGTTTTCTGTTTCTATTATGCGTTTAGAGGACTTTTCGAGATCTATTACTTTCAGAGCTTTCTAAATACATACATACTTACAATGTAAACACGATTAATATATGAAATGAAAAGTTGAGTTTAAATAGCTATGAAACAAATTAAAACGAGGCCACACTTGGAAAAATAACACAATGAACAGTTAACTTCAAAGAGCACAAAAAAACCATCTGTAGGCGAACACCCTGCTTTATAAGAAGACTGGACCACCCACCGCCCGTGGTAGCAACGACGCCACCGTCTGGCTTTTCTATATTAATTCTCCCCAAACCGGTTTTAACGACTGCGCAGAACGGTGTCTTGAATATACTGGTTAAAAATGTGTTGTAGGTGAAACTACGTCTGATATACGACAGATTGCATAGTGTGGAAGCAATGTCAGTATTATTTAATGTTGATGTGTAGTAAGTTTTAATGGTTTTTATTATCATATTATTACATATTCAAAATGAATAAATAATCATTCACTTTCGAATTTATTGAAGTATATCGGGAAGGGGAACAAACATGTTTGTGGGATGTAAAATCGAATGATTATTCAAACAAACATAAACGGAATCCAACAGAATGACCGCTGTCGCCGCTATAATTTTTTGAAAAGGTTTTACCGCCATGACACCAAACTATATACGAATGAAAATGGTTCCCTAAGTACCAGTTGCGACGACTGATTGATATTCACATCTTTCGTGTATGTGCGGGTAACTACCAGTAACCTTAGATCATTATGATCTAAGCCAGTAACTACTAACCAATTGGTTGCACAGATTGTTTGTCCAATCTGCAGTACAACTTGTCGTACGACAGATTGCAGAGTGTGTGGGCCGTTTAAGGCAGGGCGCGCACTTGCAATCTGTGGCGCGACTTATAATCGCGGTCGCACATACAATACAAGTTTTTCACTGTACGCTCACATACGATTTTTTAACGACAAACGCAATATTGAATCCGAAGAAATGGGTGCTATACTAGCTCGCTCTCTGTTCATCAATTTCTCATCCAAAGGTTTCTAAAACTAGAAAATCGCCAAAAAGTACAATTTCTAGTCAAGCTCGACCTTTTTCAATTTCAAAAACGAAAGATTTAATTCGGGTTAGAAGAGAAACCAAAACACTATTGTACACTGATATACACATAAATAAATTAATTGAACGCAGCCATTACCTAGACATCACGTGCTTTACTTTAAAGCTATTGCCAACCTAAGGTTTTTCATCTTCGCTGCTCGTGCAGGTTTTTTTTAAATTTTACCATTAATTGAAAAACAAAGAAGGTTTCAAAGGTACGTTGCCTTATCAGTGCTTTAATTTTCTTAATTAGTGACCAATGTAATTAGATTCTTAAAATCTGACTCGTTTTTCAAAATGGCGTAACTTCAAGAAAATGAATTTTGTAATTTAAAGTTTTTACGTAACTTAAAACAATGAAAGAATCAGACTTGCTTCTAGCTGCATTTTCTGTAATTTCGTCGCTATTCATTACATTCCTTTTAGTAGGTTTAGGTAAATTTATTTGTAATGTAAACATAACCTCAATTCGCTAATTAACTGTGCTTGTAGGTTGGTACATTGTTTGGAAGCTGTTTTTGTCGAGATTTAAATTCGTTCGTGAACTTTTGGGAGGCGTGAGTGATCCAGCGGCCTCTGAGAAACGAGATAGTCGCAGCAAGGTGAGAAAACCGAGAAGAGAGTAACGATGAATATCCGATGTGCAAAACCCGAAGATCTCATGAACATGCAGCACTGCAATCTGCTGTGTTTGCCCGAAAACTATCAAATGAAGTACTATTTTTATCACGGACTGAGTTGGCCACAACTAAGCTACGTGGCCGAGGACGAAAAGGGCAACATCGTTGGTTACGTACTGGCAAAGATGGAGGAGGATAATGAAGATCTGAAACACGGGCACATCACTTCTTTGGCAGTTAAAAGATCGTACCGAAGATTGGGTTTGGCACAGAAATTAATGGATCAAGCGTCCGAGGCGATGGTAGAGTGCTTTGACGCGAAATATGTTTCTCTTCATGTACGTAAAAGTAATCGCGCTGCTCTTAATTTGTATAAGAATGCGTTAAAGTTTGAGACTGTTGAGATTGAACCTAAGTATTACGCTGACGGCGAAGATGCTTATTCAATGAGACGTGATTTATCGGAATTTGCTAAGAAATTAAAAGCGCGTGATGCGGTGAGAAATGAAAAAATTGAGGAATGAAGTTCGTATTTTACAAATGGTTCTAATATTTATTGTTTTTGTTTTTATTGAGCATTGATTCAATATTTCTATTGATAATGTCAAATATTTTTGTTATTCTCCCTTTTTAATAATAAACTTTGTATTTGCTTTATTTTCTTTTCATCAGATCGCCCTAAGTACTATCTTTGTTTTTAATTAATAAACAAAGATACTTATGTAGTTATTGACCAGCAGGCTGTGTGTAATGTTTTCTACAAATCGAATTTGGATGGTTTTGTTATGAATTAATTTTAAAAGGTGAATACGAGCACAAAATAAAATCAATTTTACACACTTCACGTTTTGATTGCATACAATTTATTTTATTAAAACCTCAAACTGGTTTATACACACATTGACAATAAGTAATACACTATGTTTTTCTGCCAAAACGAGATCATAATGTCCCATTCTTGCTGAAAATATAAATTTTTGTAATCCACTAGCATTGTCCCATTATGATGTCCATTTTGAGCCGCCAACGATTGTGTGATCTATCTATCGTTTCTTCCCATAGTTCTGTTTTCCTTCTGGGAATATCGGCCCAATAATAATTTCTTATCAACAAAATATGTGCCCAAGCATTGAGGAAATTGGGCAGGATCATGAAACAACGTGTGGATTATTGATAATTGTAGGTACTGGGATAACCCAGTACCTACAATTGAGGAGCCTCTGCAGCAAGGAAAGAGCAACATTTACAATTTTTGTATAGGTTTCTTTTGAGGCAAAAAAACTCCGTGTGTAAGTGGTTGTGGCTTAAGATACTTTACTTTGGTGCCGCGTCCTATACTTTGGTGCAATAAAGAGGTAGGTATCTCCAATAATCGCCTCTTTCTTGTACCAATCTAATGGCAAAAAGTCATCTGGCCTGTTGATTTGATGATAACATTTTCGGTGGCTATTCGGACGGTAGAAACCTTTGAATATGAAGAGAATTTCAACAAAAGGCCTCGCTGTACTACAACTGCTTCCTTATTCAACTTCACGAAACTTTCTCACTAATCGGACAACACGCGTTAAACGTCTCACACGACTTTGGTTAACTTATGCTTCTGTACAGATTTATTTTAAAAAATGAGGAACTGAATCTTCAACAAAACAAATAGGTACTTACTTAACGCAAAAAGATTTACACGCTTTTCAACAGTTGCAAAAACTAACAGCCGCAGCAGCAGCCTCGTTTACTCGCCGTCTCAAGTATTTAAGGAAAAACCACTTCCACGACAAAATAAATTCCTTCCAAGAATTTTCAAATCAACCTCCGATCACTATAATTAGATTAGATAACGACAGATTCGACGGAAGGAAACGTCCCCGCTTCCCCAACAATAACAACGGCGCAATTCTTCGAAACACTTGCGTCCTACGTTATCACTACCAGAACACGTGCGTTAAGTAAATTTCGCCTGATAAAACTCCTTATCACAACGACCAAATAAATTTCATAAAGTACGCAAACATGACCAGATGTATTTAAATAAAAGCATCTGATCTAAATTGAATAATTTACAAAAGCAATAAAATCAAAACGAGAAAAAAAGCATTCCAGTAGGGTGAGAGGTTCCACTCTGTATATACAACTTACGACGATGCACAAATTTTTGAGAGCTGGCAACCATGCAATTTCTAGGTGGGAAAAAGCTGCATGCGCCATTTAAAAGCACGTTTTGGCATCTTGTCTTGAATGGCGGTCGTGAACGCGTCGTTCCATAAATGTTTGTTGTTATTTTGTGTTATTTAATGCAGGTAGTAATTTTTGAATTTCTTTATATCGTATTTGTGTTTTGTATGCCGTATTTTAATTTTGTGTGAGTTTGAATCTTTGTTTTTGAAATTTACTTGGTTTAATCGCAATGCAGAATAACATGTTTAATACTGTTATCCTATTGTTTGTAATTGTTTATGTTTTTTGGTGTAATGCGTGCTTAATTTATGTTTATTGATGTTGATTACTTGGTCTTGTCCCTGCAGTAACATTCATATAAATTTTGATCATTTTATTTTAATATGTGGAAATTACCGATTCGTTTGATGTATGTACTGACTTGTTGTTTGTAACATTTTCTCCGTGAATGAAGCAGTCACGGGGGCGGGAAAAAACTTTTATCAAAATTGAGCTACGACACTTAATTTCGTGATTGTCTTCGACTTTCAACTGTAGACTCGAAACCAGGGGCGGGTTACCTATCTTGCAGGAGCGGGATTACCCTAATTAAAGCTCTTCAGTTTAGAATCTATGTGCGATAAATGAGTGGCGATTCAATAATTTCCACATTTCTTGTTTTTAGTTAAATTTGCCTACAAGGCCATGTAATTTTCCATCTTGCTTTTAACAAAAGGACTTTATTACACCAAAGATGGGTTACTTCCTGTGTATTTCACCCTTTCTTAGAATCTGGGTACCTGTGGTACCTTTAGTTTTGGAGGGAACAGTCATTCGGGTGGCCATTTTTAAACGTTGCCGTTTCCGTGTTCTTGTAGTGTGAAGTTAGCGTAAAACCTAGGGGTTAAGTACGCTACAAGGCGGATGAAACTGAACTGAAGTGAGACAATTTTTTTATTTCAAACGTATATTAGAAAGCGCTATAAATCTCACAGTGATTCAAATATCACCACTAGCAAGGGTTGAAAGTTGAATGATTATGCATCCCCTTTGGTAGGGGTGCAGGGTGGGGGGATTTATACTATGATAAGTTCAAGATATTTTCTCATAGAACTCTTCATTATAGAGATAAAGTACCTATACAATTTCGTTAGACATTTTAGAATTCTTAAAAATATAAGCAAATTTGAAGCTCTATATCTTTTTTAATAATAATATTAGTAATAATGTATTATTAGTATTATTATAGTATTTGTAATAATTTTACAAAAAAGTAGTATATATCACAGTTGTGTAAAATTTTACGGTCTACAATTTCTGATAACAATATTTTTTTCTAAAGGGGACCATTAAAAAGATATGATTGACAAACTAAGAAATCAACCAAATTTCGGAGGTTTTGGGGGTCGTACGGGGGGAAGCACAAGGGTTGGGAGGTCGAAAACTTAGATTTTTAACCACCAGATGCTTGTCTATGACATACAAAAGAAATTTAGACTCGTGAAATGATAAATTGCCTATGCATCATAAAAAAAATCAAAAAGCATGACTGTTGCGGCTACTATTAATTTAACCCGAAAAAGCTCAGGTGAAAATGCAAGGAGTATTCCAGTTTAAATCAATTATCACGCAAACAGACCCACACACTAAACAGAAGGAAAGTTAATTACAGAAGCTCCCTTCTGATATTCCTAAGACACAAGGGTGCAGAGAAAGAAACAGATACAACGAAGAATTAGAACTTTATTAGGTACTTCTTCACTGCATAAATGGTTAGTTGACTCATACAGAACAAAATCCTCCATCATGAATACATCAGCAAATACTTATTAAAGTAATAGAAAGGAATAACCACTGTACAGGAGAACAAAAACAAGATTCCGTAAATTGTGGCAGGAAATTCAAAAATGGATGGTTAGTACTAGGCGAGGTACTGGGGGTGGGCGATTACAGGTTTGAATAATCGATTATTAAAAATAATAATCGATTATACCGATTAATCAAGCGCTTGATTAAGTAATCGATTAATCAAGCACTTGATTTTTCAAATAATCGATTATTCAGACAATTGATTAATCAAATAATCGATTAATTTAAAACAATAATCAAACCCAATTATCATTTGATTATAATCGATTTTTTTGCCCAACAGTTAGTACTACAAAGAATAAAACGATTACTACCTTTAATTACACTTTTCCAAACAAAACCAAAGAAAATAAACATTGCGAAACCATATGGCTTGCACGTTAATCGAGGGATCGAAAAACGGTCTCCCACACCGACTTTCTGCCAAGGTTGATACCCAAGAATCCCTGTTCCCGGCATCTGCGCAGAATGGTCCAAGTCAAATCACATACCACAATTGCTATATACAAAGTGTTTTGTATTTTTTCCCATTGTGCTATTCTTCCTGCTGTAAGGTGTGTTGCCTAAATGTAGGGGTATGTCACCAAAATCTTTATCTGCTGTACTCGCAATAACAATTGTTTAGTACATCTCGTCTAAACCGAACGTTTTGAGAAAATCATTCACAAATTTTTCCTACCTCCGTCATTCGTTTCTCTCTTGGGACAAAGCCTTTCCCCCTACTATGCAGGGATAACTGAGCAGTTGCTCTCATGATTAACTTTAACGAGTTTATTTAAAATTAAGTCAAATACATATTTGAAATAATTACAATGATATTAAATCAGTTCTTTTATCATCAACATAGATATATAATTAATATACACAATAAATTATACATTTGCAAATTATATACACACGGAACTTCTAAATTACTAAATACCATACATTAAAAGGAAGTTGATGTACACTTTAAAACTGTATATCGCGACAATAACATTTTTTACACTTAGGTCAATATACACGAAGACAGTAAAATGCAAAAAGTTGCCAAAATATAGTAAGTGCTTGTTTGAGAAAGAAAAAGTGCACGTAACTATAATGAAGAACGAAATCAGAATCTACCCATAAATACTTTATTTGGCACTACTTGAGTTATTGCACTCGGTATTACGAATATAAATCTGTGGAGAATCCTCGATTATCCTTCACCGAAAATAAAATTATTTTGGAAATTTTTTTCTTTCTCAATTAAGTGACTTTCAGAAAGTGTTCAAAGTCTGGCTTGTTGCAGTTTGCCCAGATTTTTGGTTGTGACTATTAAAATCTTACAAAATTGGAACATTAAACGCCAGCTGCCATTTTTTACATAGCACGAGTATGAGTCACAACCATCAAGCGTCCAAAGATGCTATTAATTGTTATGTAATAATCCGCTAAACGTGGCAAACTGCTGTAATCAATAATTATTGACCAAACCGACTTATCAATAGCAAACCTCAAATTGACTAGAAAATCCGCGCAGGCGCAATCGTCTACTCAGATTTATATACCATAATTTATGACACATTAAAATGATTTTAGAATAATGAGGACCTCCTTTAGGTGAAATGCGCACTAAAATCGCACAAGCAACTCACTTTAACGGATCTAATTCCCTTTACTAATTTATGTGAAAGGTTAACTGCGAAAATCGCTAAGTACTACCGAAGTTCTATGGCATAAAATATAGGAACAATTCACTACATAGGTTGCGCGGCCTGCACCAAACATATCTTCAGGTCTTTCGCCAAGTGCGAAATGTCGACAATCGAATCGACCATCGCCTGTACCGCGGTTACACTCGGAAACTGGAGAGCTGCCTGCTTAGTTTTACTCACACTCATCGCTAACGCTTCGCTTAGCGCGTTTGCGCAATTGAGTGCGCGAGTCCGTGTGTCCGTCTGCAAAACGTTTCTATGTACAGCGTCGCCGATATGCACTAACTTGTGGGCACTTAAAACGACGAACTTCCCGTGCGCTAAGAATACTTTGGGCGGTTGGTTGTGTTCGACGGTTTGCAAAAACGCGTCGATGGCCTGAGTCAGATGGTTGTGGTGCGTAATCACTTGAGCGGCAAAAAACGATAAGACTTGCTTATCTTCCGGATCCAAATCCGCCTTGTCGCTAATGATCGCCGCGCTTTCCGCGTTCTTAATTAAATTATCGTAACCTTTCTTTAGCTCTTTCGGAAGTGCGTCCCGAATTTCCGCATGCTTCTGTGCTACGGCCTCTTTGGATTCTAAATTAACGTAGTCGTAGTCCTCCAGCCATTCGTTGCTGTTGTTGCTTCCCTGAGGAGAGGTCGCTCTTTTAAATAGTAAAGTACTATTTCCCTGTATAAACGACGAGGTTTGCCGGACATCTTCGGTCAGCGAGCGGGCGCACGCCACCAGCTGCTCGAGCGCGTCAGGTTTCGCTTTGCCTTCGTTTTCCGTTCGAGACAGGATGTCGATCGACCAGTCGTGTAGCTGCAGCTGATCGGCGGCTTCCTGTACGAGCCTGTCGGATGTTCGTATCGCCATGATTAGCGGCATTAGTTTACTCGCCAAATTTTTGTCGGTCGCCCGCGTCGCGTTACCCAAAGCGCCCTCTCCGAACTCCGCCAAATCCTGTAGCGAGGTTCTCAGTCTCATAACGGATAATTTTATGTCCATTATGTTCGTTTCCAATTTCTCCCTCGTTCTCCAATGTGGACTTACAAATGCTAATAATTTGGATATGGCGGCCGTAACTTCGTTTTGCAATTTCTCCAAGGAATCTAGTGCGAAGCTTAATTCTAATGGTAATTCTTTCACTTGAGGGTGGGAAGGCGGAACGTCGTACAGCAGAGTTGCGGGTTGAAGGACCAATTGGGTTCCGCGCGGATGGGATCTGGGCACGTCGTAGTCGGGGATGTTAATTACACTACTTCGGTTGGAGGAACTTAGCGAGTCTCCAGTTGTGAGCGAACTGGCCGAACTTGAAGGTGTTAAGAGACTCGGGTGGATTAAAATCGGCCTCGGTATGTCGTAACTGTCGCCCGAATCTCGATTTGTGGGTGACGCACAGGACGGAGCCGGCGAACATCTGGAGCAATTGCGAGGAGCGTCGTAGGATACTGGAATTGCCCTGGGTGGGATGTCGTATAAGTACACATCGTTGTATTTCTTTGGTGTTAAAACCTGAAACAACAACATCTCTTTAATATTCGATAGTAGTACAGAACAGACACGGTTTTGGGCTCCATCATAGGTCGCATGAATCATGAAGCTTTGTTGCCTCTGGAATCTAGGCATTCCGTAGAATCAGTGACTTAATTAAAGCTGGAGCTCCAATTTGCTATTTTAATATTGGTCACAATCCGGATTTGAGTTTAACCGAGTATTTCGCTGTACTAGTCGAGAGCTGTAGTATAAGTTTACAGACGTATTTTTGTGCATCTGCCGCTGTTTGTCGGATTCTAAAGGATAAGTCAATTTATCACTGCCCTACATTGTCTAATGATCGTACCGTTAACACTGCACATTGAGTGCTGAATAGTTCATAACATGTTGGAAGGATTTTAAGAAGTCAAACGGTCCGCCGTATCACTGCCATCTATTCGAGCTAAACAGCTGTAACATCACATCGAGCCGCCATTTTGATGAAGAGTTATCTCTGATATCTACGGAAATTGATGTTTTCAACCGAATGAATTAACCCAAGTTTGTGAATTCCTTTAACTGAAAGTTACTTTGTATTCGCGATCGAGTATTAATTACTCGAAATCAATTTCTTTTGCTTTATCTAATTACATTTCTTACTAATAGATTTATTTGTCGCAACCTAATTTTATTGTGAATTAGAGTACCACTATCCTAGGCTATTTCCAAGTTTTATGTGCATTTTAAGGCGTATAGAAAAAACATCGCTTTCGCAGGAAAGTTGAAGATTTTGGTAAGTCAATATTAATTAAGATATGGAAAGGAGGGGGACTACCTAAAGAATGGAGGGATGGGGCAATAGTGCCGATTTACAAAACAGGTGGTAGAGCCTGAATGGACAATTATAGGGGAATCACGATAATGACGACGGCTTACAGAATATACCTATGCAATGGTATTGAATGAAGATTACATATTTGCAAATGCGGTTTTTAAAATTATAATTATGCCTCCCTACTTTGTGATCACACTGTATAATTCCAAATATGTTCACAATATATGTAAAAAAAACTCGCCACTTTTTTTAAACCATCTAAACTGTAGTTTTTACGACCCTTTACTGAATCCGAAATTTTCAGATTTTTTCTTCGCTCTTTTGAAACCAGGGCACTTTTAAGAAACCCTGTATACATTGATATTGTAACGAAAATTTAATTTCGTGATTTATTTGATTATCAATAAATTTATAACAGTCTGGAAATTAAATGATTTATAACAGCGCGAACTATTTATTACTTCGACGTTGAAATTGGAACTGTCCTTATATAGCAAAGTCGAGTGTTCTCGAACAAAACACATATTTCTCGCAAAGATTGCGTCACGCCTACCTTCGGTTTTCATCGCCGATGACTAATTTTTCATGGCGCCTCGATGTCTATTGGGATTTCTGCAATATTCGCCACAATATATTAAATGGGCCCTTTTTCGTCCAGTCCGACCCTGTTTGATCATACAATCTTTGGAGAGTCGAATGGACGACAATGGGGCCCATGCTAGGCTTTTAGCAAGATTGGGTTCCACCACATTATGTTCTGGCTGTTAGGCGTCAGTCAATCGATGGTATTCTGATAAATGGATAGGCAGGGGGACCACGCTCTTCTGACTTGACTCATACCTTATTTACCTTAATTTATGTGTTATGATGATCTCAAAGATGATCCTATTATCGGCCAAGTGGCGCATCGAATTAATTGATCGTTTGTGTTAATAGGCATACTTAATCGACGCTACGATTTACGCAAACGTGACACACAAATTATTATGCCCTTTAAATATCAACAATCAATAAAAAAAGATGATTGCGATAATGAAAAAATTATCGACACGAAGGCTACTAATTTTATGATTAAGGTGTCGATTATTACATTCCCCCGCACTGCCCCAAAAGGTGTCTCTATTTCGGAAACTGTTTTGTACGCCGAGTACAGGGTGTCCCATTTTCTACATGTTTATAGATTATGTCTCTAGGTGTTTGTGCTATCAAACCAGGTGTCAAATTCTTGACAGAATAGCTTCCTAGCTGAAACCAAAAATTGCCAACATATGTACGCACTGCTTTTATTAGAGGGACCTACCATCCAAATTTCGTTAAAATTGCTCCTTAAATAAGAAAGTTGAATGTTGCACATGCGCAACACTATTTTTTGCGCATGCATTTTGTTTTCTTTTATTAGGAGGACCTACCATCCAATTTTCGTTAAAATTGCTCCATAAATAAGAAAGTTGGATGTTGCACATGCGCAACTCGATTTTTTGCGCATGCATTTTGTTTTCTTTTATTAGGAGGACCTACCATCCAAATTTCGTTTTAATTGTTCCATAAATAAGAAAATGGCATTTCTGCGCATGCGCAACACGATTTTTGCGCATGAATTTTGTTTGCTTTTATTAAAGGGACTTACCATAGAAATTTCGTTTAAATTGCTTCAGAAACAAGATCGTTGCGTTTTGCACATATGCAACACAATTTTTTGACTTTGGCAATTTTTTTCTCCGTTTTTTGATAATATAACCCGGCCCAATTTTTTGTAGGTTGTACACAGGAAAATAAGGTCTTCCAAATAATAGAATAAAAATTTTAGGTTGCTATTTGAAAAAAAAAGTTCGATGCCGTTACGGCGCTCCAAAAATTTTTTTCAAAAATCCAGCCCGTTATTTTTCTGTTCGGTATGCCTAAAACATATATACAAAATTTCAACAAAATCCGTCGAGCCGTTTTCTCAGAAAATTGCAAACAAACGTACGTACGTACATACAGACGGAAAAAAAATTTATTCTTTAAAAGTTGCTTAAAATGGTCTAAAACGTCGACATTTGATGAAATTTTGAAATGTTCAAAAAACGGCTATCGCAATAGCTACCTAGCACATGCTAGGAAGCTAAAAAGTAATATAGGTGCCATGTTCTCTTTTTAGGCCAAACTTGAAATCGCAAAATCAAAAAATTGTCAATTTCAGGATGACCCTAGAGATTTTACAAAAGTTTCTTTATAATGACTGTGGAATAATCAGCCGTTTTCAGAATAAATATATGGTATCAGGTAAAAAAGTTATCGGACCTAACCTCATTTTTTAATGGTAGGTACGCCCAGTATATTTTAAAGAGATAGCATATTAATTACTCTTTTCAAAAATATAAAACACCAGGGACGATATTTAAAAACGATACAAATGATTCAAAAAATTCGAAAAAGATTCAAAAAGATTTAGATAGTTAAAAAAGGTTAAAGTGAGTAAAAAAATACAACAAATTTAAAAAAGAAATGCGAACATTTTTAATCATCTTTTAAGGATCTTTATTGAATCAATATTGAATTTTATTACTATCTGTTTAGATTAAAATATACAGGATGTTCTATTAAAAAATGTGGTTAGGTCCGATAATTATTTATCTGGCCCCGTATACTTATATGTATGTTGAAAAAGGCAGATTATTCAACAATCCTTATAAAGACACTTTTGTAATAAACTTGGTTCGGTAACTCTGTTAAGTAGGAAAATTTAGGGTCATTCTGAAAAGGGGGGAGAATCAAATGATTTCAGAATGACCCTATATTTTCTTAGTTAAAAAAGGTACAAATATATGTTTATTGCAAAAGTTTCTTTATAATAATTATTTAATAATCAGTCGTTTAAAAATAAGTCGGGGTCAGGAAAAAAGTTATCGAACCTTTTTTTTAGGGAACACACAGTATATTTTAATCTTAAAAGATAGCATATTCAATTCTTTTTTCAAGAATCAAAAATATTCACTAATGCGAACATTTTTAATCATCTTTTAAGGATCTTTATTGAATCAATAATGAATTTAATTACTATCTGTTTAGATTAAAATATACAGGATGTTCTATTAAAAAATGTGGTTAGGTCCGATAATTATTTATCTGGCCTCGTATACTTATATGTATGTTGAAAAAGGCAGATTATTCAACAATCCTTATAAAGACACTTTTGTAATAAACTTGGTTCGGTAACTCTGTTAAGTAGGAAAATTTAGGGTCATTCTGAAAAGGGGGGAGAATCAAATGATTTCAGAATGACCCTATATTTTCTTAGTTAAAAAAGGTACAAATATATGTTTATTGCAAAAGTTTCTTTATAATAATTATTTAATAATCAGTCGTTTAAAAATAAGTCGGGGTCAGGAAAAAAGTTATCGAACCTTTTTTTTAGGGAACACGCAGTATATTTTAATCTTAAAAGATTGTTTAATTGTTTATTTTTATCTTGTTTTTTATAGTCGTTTGAAGCTTTTTGAATCAATAATTAATATTTTTGAATTTTTGTAGTGTTTTATGTCTTGGAAAAGAGAGTATGCTATCTTTTTAGATTAAAATATACATTGTTCCATTTGAAAATATGAGGTACGTCCGATTACTATTCTGCTTGACACCGTATACTTACTTTTAAAACGGCAGATTATTTAACAACATTATAAAGAAACAATGCAATAATATCTGTATCTCTTTTTTAACTAAGAAAATATAGTCATTCTGAAATTGACATTTTTTTATTGTTCCCCGTAGCTTTTAAGCGAAGAATTATTTTCGAATTTTGAGTTTATTTTTACACAAATGATAAATTCACCCAAACAGTAATAAAGAAAGGTGAATGCCTTGTATGACAAAACGTAGGTACCACATGAATCATAAATGACGAATTTTCAATAATTTTCGCAGAAGATAGCGCCGGGTGGCGGCTGCAGACGATGTGCGAGAAGAAAACCAGAAGTTGTAAAATTCATGAGATTTTTTTCAAACGTTTCTTTCGACTTATGCGTATACCTACCCGTTCATGACCAAATAGAGTTAGAACATATGAGTAACCATCGCATTACATTGTTTTATTTCTTCGTCTGGCGCCGCCTTCGCAAATCTGATTAAACGCAACGATATTCTATGCCGCTCACGAAACCAATAGTAAAATACTTAACAGTTTCGCTATATTTGCACACGTTGGGAATAATGCTGGTCTATTTATAGATCGGCGAAAGAAATTGGAGAAATATCATCCCCCAGAGCGTGAAAATCAAGAGGTTGTAGATGCCCGACGACCGGTTTCCATGGCGATCCTTGCGTCCCGGTGCTATCGATTAGCGCGACGCCACCGGAGAGAGCGCTCATTGATAAACTATCCTTTCGCAGTTCATGGGGGTCAACTCAAAATATATTTAGGACTAATTTTCGGCTTTAAATTAACTTTCGATTCCCTTAGGGAGAGGGGTGCGATGGAATGTCGGATGCGTCTGGAAATTTTTAAATATTTATCCTTAACAGGAGCGTCTTTGTCGGCGTAGATCTGTAAAGAACGTACTACATTCCTCTCTTCGAGGCTTTTGTTACATATAAAGACTTTACCAAAAATGGTCAACAACTTTCAAAAGGTCAGAGATGTTAAACCAGACTTGCTAGCAACCTCAGACATTGCCATTTGTTTAAACAAACTGTGAATGATTACTCAACACGGGTTGCGCCTGAATTAAAAAAAAAGAACATTTCAACACCATCGAAGACATTAATTATAAAGGAGATGTTTTCCAATTTTAGTAAAGGTGCCTTAAACGACATTTCTTCCATGGAAGTAACAGTCATTAAACTGAATGGTGAAGGTAATACTCGAGGTAATAGTCGTAATAATATGTAATTGCAACTCTTGCTACGCGTTTTCGTGTAGTCGTGACAGGTTTAAAATATTAGTAGAGTTCATACTTAAAATTCATTTTTCGGTTGCAATAGTGATTTACATAAAAGTCAGGAAAATGACACCTTACTGGCGAGGAAATATTGAAGTACGAGGCCCTTTGGGGTCGAGTACTTTAATTTCCGAGTCAGGTAATGTCATTTTACTGACGAGTTTTGTATTAAATTTTACCCGAAATCGTATTTTAATTCATTTCAATTTGTATATAAATCTTTTGGTTAATGTCAATCTGTCAGTGATGACAGGAGTCATTTGGAAATGTCAAAAATGCGGCCGGTAAAGTGACAGGTGCGGACATTATAGTTATTTACGTTATAAGTCCGGTAGGTTACTTGTAACAGTACGAGTTAGACATTATGGACGAGGCGACGTCAGGAGCCGAGTCAAGAATGTCTTAAACGAGTACTGTTACAAGTACTACCGCACGTATATCGTAACGTATTTTATTTCATACTGTAAGTCTGTTTTGTATCATTATTTCATTTCAAAGATTACAAAATTTCATCATATTGTAAAAATCGCATTACCTTGTTTCTGTGGCAACGGCCGTTGCTATAGTTTGTAGTTTGTTGACAATTGAATTTTTTTCACTGAAAAATTGACGTTATAAACGTTGTGGGATGTTCCACTGTTCCCGATACAATCCTGTCGAAATCTCATGAAGCAACCGAAAAGTTGGTTCCTAAGAAGTCGGCCGCAAGGTATGAAAAAGAGTACTAAGTGTTTTGCCAATTGAGCAACGAACATGGGGCGAAACAAGTAGAGGAAAAAGTCATGTTGGCATACTTTTTGGACGCAGTAAGTTTTTGAATTGAGATTTGTTTGCCTGGGTTTCGGTGTTAAAGTGTCATGGAGCATGGAAAAGCTCATCGACGGCAGAAAAATACATCGAAGGCTCGGTAGAAGAAAAAGTTAAGATTGCCCGTATGATACAACTGATACAAGGCGGCGAACATTTCATTGAAGTTCTACAGCAGAAGGAATCAAACATTATACTAACTCGACGTACAGTAATAACCCAGGCGTAGTGTTGAGGGCAATACAAATTGTTTCATTACAATCAATGTTAATGTTTGAAATAAAGAATTACAGTCAAATTTATGTTGGGGTTTTCAATTAATTGTGTGAAGATGTCAAATTTGATGTATACAAATAACAGTCCGGTAAGTGTTGCTTAGCGACACTTACCGGCTCTGATGCTGTAATAACTCACCTACCGGACTCAAAATGATAGTGTAATCGAACATCTACCGGACAGTATGAAATAAAAGTGACAAGCGCTGCTCTGCCTCTGTCATGGAAACTCAAATTTCCTGACAGAAAGTAGGCATGAAAATGAAGGTTTCAGGACGATTTTGGGTAAAAACTACTATGCTATCTTAAATCACAAAAAGGTGCTTGCGCATTTTATATTTTTCACATATTTTTTAATAAAATTTCATATCAGAAAAGAATTGCAACAACGTATCTTGTTTCATTGCAAGGTTAAGCAAACATTGAACGTGACAAATTCATGTATATTGTGGGACAACTTCCCTTAGATTGGTAAGTTAACCAATATTCTGCTCCCGATAAAGATACAAAATACCATGCGGTTTTAATGTACAAAGTACGGCAAACGTATATTATTTCTTAACCGCAAAAATGGAGTGATGGTTATAATATTTTTAGGGCTCAAACATGTAAACGCACGTTTCTAATCCAGAGTTGCAGAAGTGCATTAAAAATAGGTCAAGGAAATGATCTTGCCTTTCGAAATTTAATGAAGGCGAATGCTGCTAAAAGGTCACGCCATTAAAAGGTATAGAGAAATAGGTTGAAATGTATCCGCAGAAAGCCGAGACCAATATCGAGAAACTATTCAAGAAATCCACGAAGTAAATGAGTGCAGAAGAAGAATCAAGCGACCTTCTAGAGATTAGAAGACCATATTTTGAGAATGCGAGGGCAGTCGGTACGAAATCCGAGGTTTCGTATAAATGATCCCTTTAATTTGAAGTTCAAACACGGCCAAATTAGGTAATCAGCCGGTAACAGTCAATGTCATTTAAAAAAAAATTATTTGCGCACAATGGACCGGTTCAGACGTGCCGAGAGTTGCAGCATTAAATTCAATAAGTTTATTCTTCTATTTTTCAAGGTCACAGAATGTAATTTAGCGTATTCAAAAACTTCCGCTATTGTACGCATTTACCGTAATAGTTTCCGCAATTCACAAGTTATCCTTAAACTTTGCTACCGTAATCGCACGCAATTTCTCGCAATTATTTACAGGTCACAAAATCCACTCAACGTGGAGCCATTTCTCGCCGATTTTGCAAAACCCGCGCTACGTAGCAGCCCCGATAAAACTGTAAAATGTAAGAAGAAATGCGTTTCACACCCGCAAAATTATAAAAACCGAGACACTTAAAAATTACGTGTCACATTGACATGACTAAAGGGGTCATGTTTTTAATATTGACCAAAACCCAATGATAGCTGCTGTAATGATAATGAAGAACTCGCAGAAGATATTGGTAATGAACGTCAATACAATCAGAATTGTATGCATATATATTGTTTAATTGTGTACTTAATACTCGTACTTGTTCCGCTTTATAAGAATCATAGAGCACAACGTGTAACCTCGCTGTGCACGACTTTGACTGTTTCTACTATCTCGTTCCCTTACAATCTATTAATTCCTGGAGCCCTTCCAAATTTTTTATCAGTGCCCAGTAGATTTCGGATCGCCTTTGTGAAATTTCGTTTTCTTGGAAGGGACATACGCTCGACTTCGGCGTCGCAACCCCTGCTAACTTTATACCGCCTATCAGTCAATGTTTTCTTGGATGGGACATACGCTTATGTTCGGCGCCGCGAGCTATATAATTAGCTACTCTCATGTCTACCAAATACACAAAAATTCATAAAAATCGTGTCGTTTCCGTAGCCAAAAGTTTGGTAGATTATCATCTATGTAAACATTGTATGCTATTAAGAGACGAACTGGATTATTTCTAATCAACATTCAAATAACTGCAGTAACGAAACCGATAGTGGATGTTATAAGAAATTAGACATGAAGCGGCCAGCCATTTATTTCTACTACGTGTAATTTATCGCAGGGTGTTTTATATATTGGCGTGACACTCCAATCGGGACGGTGTAGAATTTCGGGGAAAAAAGTCGCATGCGACTTCAGTAGCGAAGCTGAGTACATGTAAATCAAACGCGTCATAATTTTTTGTGGCCTTCATTTAGTAAGGATAATTTCCGGTTTAGAAACTATCACCGTAAATACAAACAATAATGGAAGTTTTTTAAAGCACCAAGATTAAAATTGTGCAACCTTAACTGAAGTTGAATTGTGAAATATTGAGTACTATTAAGAGTACGGATAACGGCATGAACTAGAAGTGCGGAAATAAAAAATCAACGTAATATTCGAAAAGTGAATTGAATAAAAAATAAAACCATATGTACGCAAATCTTTTTTAAGGTCATTTACGCTTACCGTCGATACACCTACATTTTTGAGGGAGCCATTTCGAGACCCTGGATTTTGTAATAGTTATTTACCTAACAAGTTCGGTAAGTTAATTTTCCCGCATGAGCACTTTGTTTGCAGCACGACCGTAGGGAGTGCTGCATTTAGTGCGAATGCGGGAAAATTCTTTCCGAAAGAGTTAGGTACAATATTTTTTGTAACGAATTGCGTAAAAAAAAGGTCAAAATTAATAAAGTTTTGTAAATTAGTTTTTTTTTAATCATGAGTTGGTAACACAATCATATGTTTGGTTGGTAACATAATTTTGTAACTACCATTGCACTGGTCACATTTAAAACTTCCACATCTTTGGTTAATACATATTTTGCCTTTGCAATGAGTGCTACTACTGGTCACGGCATTGCATCGTTTGCACTAAATATCCTTGGAAGTCTTCAATGTTAAGAAATATGCTTTGAAAAGAGTGCTCTTATTGGTCGCGTAAGTGTACTGATCGTATTTAATATTCCCAGAAGACATGTGTGAAGAAATGTGTTCTCAAATTTGATTTATCTTGAGTTGCGTAAATACACTCGTTACATTTAAAATCCTTGGAAGCTTTGTGTGTGTTAATATGTGCTTTCTTAAACTGCATATGCGAATAGTTGCAGAATATCACAGGTCACATTTTAAGACGTTTTAACAATAAATTTTACTTTTTCTTGAGTTCCAATTCTGAAAAATAATTTGATTGCGTTATAAGTTCTTGTTTATATATTTACGTAAAACTTACTGTACGTCTGTTTCCGATTAATCGCACTAAATACCCTCAACCAACGGTTTAATTGATTTTACAGCAGATGACAGTTAACCATGACATGACGTTCGTTGACTTCAATAAGTACTACCAACCGAAGAACGCGCATAACCCCTTCTCTCCAGCGGAAACTAAAAAACACCGCGATGCGGGAAAGTCGTTTTCCCGTGCATCGAGGATGCTTGGAAACATTATCTTTCCATTCAATGAGTACAAAAAATATTGTCCTTTTCAATCGCTTGGATCAACCTAATGGATGAATCAGTATTTAGAGTTTGGACGGTTAAGAAACATCACTGTTTACTGTATAATAGGGTAATTATATTGTGTAAACTACGTCATTCGGAAAATTTCTTTGGCATCAGCACCTGTAATAATGATGGAGAACTCTGTATGTGAATTTCATTTATTTTAAGCGTAAATATGGGTTGTTTCAGATTAAACACGATGTTAATCACATCATTTGAATTTGAAGCCAATGTGATTTTGTTTAAGAATTATTTAATGTTGTTAGTTTTGTTTAAATAACGCTTGTATTTGTTTATTTAATTTATTCTTTTGTAAAGGTCTCCGGTGAGTGCAATTTTCGTTGTTGTTTTCGTTGTCCCTGCGTAGGGTAATTAGTTTCAAGATAAGCACGTGTTATTGGTTATTGCAAATGTTTTTTCGTCGTAGTTTATTTGTTAAGGAAGGAGAAAGGAAAGAAAAAGAAAACTGTTTTAAATAGCAGAGGAAGACGTTAATCGTTCCTTTTTTGGTGGTGAAGTTTGTTTATTAATTTATTCTTTTGTATATGTGTTATCTCCGGTGAGTGCAATAAGGTTTCGTTATCCATGCGTACGCTAATCAGTTTAAAGTTAACCACGTGTTATTATTGCAAATGTTTTTTCGTCGTAGTTTATAATGCAACAATTCTTTAATTTGTTAAGGAAAGAGAAAGGAAAGAAAAAGAAAAGGCAACTGTTTTAAATAGCAGAGGAAAACAATCGTTCCTTTTTTGGTGGTGAAGTTTTTTGTTGGATTTTATTCCGTCATTTAAAAGTGAACGTTAATTCGAGCCGAGTTGAAGCATTTGTAGTACGCTTACGAAAAAGTTTTTCGGAGTGTTGTGTTTATCGAGCGTTTTTCGCTTATGTGAAGCCTTTCTCAGTACTCGTTAAAGGAGGTTTTTCCATCATCAAAAAGCCAATTTTAAAGCAACATCGGTTGGTGTTTGTAGATCAGTTATAGAAAGCGCAATAGACCGGACAGTACGGATTATTAACACGATAATGTAATTAATATTTTTAATTAATTGTTTTAATCGAGCGCTTGTGACGTGGTATGTGTATTCGGACCCTGAGTGTCTATTTTTCTTTCAGTTTAATTGATTGCAAATGTTTCTATGTTGTGTTTAATCAAGCCCAAATGATAACCTATATAAGAATTCTCATGCGAAATTGTTCTATTCGTGCACAAGGATTATGTCAGGTGTTAATTAAAATTTTGTTTAAATAATTGGAGTTGACGTGATGTGACGGAGGCTAACCGTACCCCAGAAAAATTATAATCATTTCTTATAAAAGATTTTGTTAGTGTACCTACGCAAAATGAATCGATTCCTTTAGGGGGCATTTTTGTCAATTAAATAGTAATGGCAATCTTAAAGGCTCGGTCATATACTTTAACCGGTTAGGAAAAATACAAAGAATTTGATTTGTTTTTATATACAGTGCGTTCGAGATAAGAGGGTCACTCAATATCTCTTTTATTTATCGATACGAAAAAATTATCAAATATAATTTCATGTGACATTCCGGTGCCACTTCCGGTATAACCGGAAATCGGTGCCAGTTTTGTCTTTCAAATTGTGATTCAATATTTAGAAAACTTATGAAATCTAGCATGCCCTGTGCCATATCAAACAGAGAAGACCTACATCAACTTGTTCAATGTTCCATTTTGAAGATTTACTTCGGCTTCTTTAACCGCCAAAAATATTTTTGTCTTAATATACCTGCTCGCGACAATTGGCCCCCCTCCTCTTTACGTATACCCCCCCCCCTCACTACGTTCTACTAAACAACTAAAGCTCGGTGCACACGTCCGGTTTTGAAACGTACGACGCCACAGTGTGAACGGACGCTTAAAAACCATACATGTGCGTTTAATTTTACGGTGCCGGTCCGTTCACGCAGCGACGTTAAAAAAATCGGACGTGTGCACCGGGCCTAAATTACGCAGGTGAACATTTGATCGGTCCTTTTTCCAAAGTGTTGCCAACTCCCTCCACTTTGAGGTTCAGAAACGCAGCAATTTTCAATTGTCATTTACTTGGAGTTGCTTTGTTCGTATTAGAAATTAAAATCCATTGTTCAACTTACTTTATTAGGTTGCACGTGCCAACTTCTCCTCTTCCCCTGTCGCTGTAACGTGCTAAGGTCAGAAAAGACTTCGGTCAATTGCGGCGACGGTTCTCTGCTTTGTCCCGTATCCTCGAACACTCCCGCTATCAGCCTTAAGCGGTTACCTGGACATATACCCTGCAACAAGATTTTAAAGCAATTAGGCCACAAGATCTATGTTTAGATTCATTAATTATAATGCTGACACACATTAAAATGAACCGAATTGATGTCTGTCCCAATTAAAAAAATTGCAACTGATAGAAAATTGGGACGGACAGTTCAATGGCTTCAATACAGTTCTTATCGTGCGATGGAAGTGCATTTATTTGTAAAGATTGTTTATCGTATGTCAACAAATTAGTTACATAATGATTAATGCCCCATGTTCTTATAACTCAAGAACATCTTCTAAGTCAATGAGAAGGTGCACCTCCAAATATTCCCGGAGGTAGGAAACACAGACCATACTCTATGGTCTAAGTGACGTCACAAAGGCAAATGAATTAACCTAACCAAATGAACAAAATGGAGCTGTCAAACTCAACGTCATATAATTCGGCAAACCCCATCAAAATTTATGTCGTCCACATCCTTAGACTGCGCTCACATTGAACGCGTACCCGACTTGGCCATAGCTCAGGCGAAATTTGTGCTTACCCTTCCAGAATATAAAGATGACGAGGAACTTAAAGCGAAATTACTAAATACGATAGTTTCCAAAAACATGGCGCCGTGGTATGTCGAAGTATGTAAGGAGCTGAACTGGGAGCGCGACGAAGAGCTGTACCAAACCATGGCGAGTCGCAACGAAAGTCGCCTGCTCGAGTTGGACCAGGCAATCGACAATGTCTTAACGCACGGTACCGCTTCCGAGGTGAGAGATGAATTTCTCGCAAAGGCACAGTACCTAAGCGATATCGGGGACAAGTCAAAGGCCCTTACAGTTTTAGGTCAGGCATTTGCACACACTGTCGCGATTGGTCAAAAAATGGACAACGTCTTATCGTGTATTCGCATCGGGTTCTTCTTCTCCAACCACGAACTGGTGCGTCACCACTTAGCACGTGCAGAGGAACTGGCCGAAATGGGAGTTGACTACGAGAAACGAAACCGCTTACAAATTTACAGAGGATTATACGGTTTGATGGTCCGAGATTTCAGCTCGGCCTCTACCAATTTTCTCGCCACCGTTGCCACGTTCGCCTGCAACGAACTTTTGGACTACCCAACCTTTATAACCTACACAGTCATCGCCGCGATTTACGCGCTACCAAGACTGGACCTAAAAAGACAAGTCGTCGACAACTCGACCCTTTTACAAGCGCTGCACGGCCTACCCGGAACCAGGCAGTTCCTCTTCTCACTCTACGATTGCGACTACGCGAAGTTCTTCCAGACCCTGGCCAACGTCGAAAGGCAAGTCAAAGAGAATTACATCCTACACCCCCACTACCGATGTTACGTGCGCGACATGAAAGCGAAGGCCTACCTGCAGTTTCTGTTCTCGTTCCAGTCGGTAAGCTTCGATTACATGGCGCAGCAATTCGATGTGACGCCGGAGTTTATCGAAACGGAAATCTCGCAGCTAATCGAGATGGGAAAACTGTTCGCGAAGATCGACAAAGTGCACAGGTTGGTCGTGCTGACGCGCGGAATCGAACAGCAACGGAGCGACACGTACAAGCAGGTCGTGAAGCAGGGCGACGCGCTGCTCGGCAAAATAGGCGACCTAACCAAGTTTTTGGATAGTAGAAGATAATAGCTTTAAGACATCACCTGCAGTTTAATTGAACCCAACCGTAACCCCCTTACGCGTAATGACATTGTTAAGCAATAAACGATCATTTCTAAAATCGCATTCTGATTGTATTCTTAGAATCCCAAAGACCGCATCTTCACCGCACCTACCCAGGTTGCCTAAAATTATTTATGTTCATGTATAAGTACATTTATGAATTGGTTGCAAAGTATCGAGTGCATTTCGCATGCCGAACGGCATTTTTTAGTTGCTGGTATAGATTAAACCAATGGTCCAAACTGTTTCGTTTGGGAATTATGGCTCTAAAATTCCCAAAATTTGCCATTTTTCTCGGCAACCAAAGCAGATAAAAAGGCGTCAAAATTACCTAGACGAAAATTTAAAAAATCTTTTCATTATTGAAATCACAAATCAAAAATTAGTTAAAAAATTTAATTAGTTCATTTGTTTACAATTAATAAATTAATGATGAACATGAAATCACTACTTATCAATTCGGCGTCGATGTTGGAACTTACTAACTAAACAAAATTCAACTCGCTTATATAGTAAGCAATCATCCTTATAGAACATTCTCAATTGTTAACGAATCAACACATATATCCGCCTTCATTCCTTAACAGCAAGCCGGCTACTGGCGTCCCCCTGTTTTGGATACTTGCTGCAACATTATAGTTCTAAAACCATTCCCCGTTGATGTAGGGGGGTTAACAATAGTTCTCTTCTATTCAATATATTCATATGGAGTCGAGTATGGCGTAGTGTCGAGTGGAATATTTTAAGAGGGGGGGGGGGGCTCGGGGAGGGGTTAACACTGGCTGTACTCTTCATGCTATTCTCATGAAAGGTTTTAACAAAAGGCACCGATTTCTACACACTTCACACTCCTCTCCGAGACCCTATCCAAATAACTGATCATTCCTCATATCTCGAGAACGGGATGTCGGATGGACTTGATCCTTCTTTCATTAAATAGTATACAGGGTGATTCCTATAGTACCTGCCACCGTTTGGGAGCGTGTAGGTGGTGCGTAGGGGAGTATTTTGATATAGGACACTTGGGGTCGGAAATCTAAAATAAGGGTGCCAGAGCCAAATTTACCTTCTGAAATTTCGCGCCTGTAGGTAGGCAACCCAACCGGCCGGCGGTGCACACGGAGCGATCTCAGGCGGCGATGTGTGGCTGACACTTGATCAGAATTTTGTTTAAACCCACGAAATCCCGTCTGCAACGACGCGTATCAAGTGAATAAACACTATGGCACGTTTTACTAACACGGAATACGCGGACATGCACTTCATGTACGGATTGGCAAATGGTAACGCACGAGCTGCACGACGAGCGTACGCTGAGCGGTATCAAGTGTCAGCCACACATCGCCGCCTGAGATCGCTCCGTGTGCACCGCCGGCCGGTTGGGTTGCCTACCTACAGGCGCGAAATTCCAGAAGGTAATTTGGCTCTGGCACCCTTATTTTAGATTTCCGACCCCAAGTGTCCTATATCAAAATACTCCCCTACGCACCACCTACACGCTCCCAAACGGTGGCAGGTACTATAGGAATCACCCTGTATAATTTGAACGTGGTCCAGGGGGCCTTTAAATGTTTGTGTATAAAGGGAGTGTCAAAAAAAGAAAGCGATGAAGAATAGAAAGAAATTGTGCAAGAGGCCCTAGGCCTAGAAGATGAGCCCGAAGCAAAAGAAATAGATGAAAGGACGAAGAGTGGAAGAGTTAGAAAGAGAGAAACAAATAACAGAGCGATTAAAGTCGAGCAATTTTAGAAAGGGGAAACAGAAGAAATGAAGCGGAGAAAAAATTTAACAAACGGATCAAAAGAGGTAAACGATGCAGTTTAAGAAACAAGACAAACAAGTATAAATTGTGCACAACTCTTGTGCAGATAAAGCGCATTTTTTTTTAACTGAAATAGCTTTTGTTTTGACATCACCAATGGATATATTTCTTGCAAACGTCTCAATAGCCCTTTGTGAGTACCCTCTTCCGACAATCCGTTCTTGAGGTATAAGGGAATATACCAAATCACGATAAGAGGTCGAGGAGGAGGGCTATGGTTAGCAGAAATTAATTCATTTCTTGGAGACCTTTCATTAGAGTACCATGAAGGATAAAACTAGTTCCACTCCCCCCCTCACCATAGTTTGATAAGAGGACAGAAAGAAGGGCAGTAGTTGGTAGAAAACGGTGCCTTTCGTTGAGACCTTTAATTAGAATACAATAAGAGGAAAAATTAATTTTTAACCCCCCCACCCCTCAGGCCCCGTCGTTCACTGATCTCGAAAAAGAGTCGCAAGGGAAAGTTATAGTTTGTACAAACCAATTTATTTCGATGAGACCTTTCATTAGAATACCATGAAGGGTAGAACATACGTAGGTGTTTACTTAAGGGTTTTTAGAAACAATGAAATTTACCATTCCTTTTTTCAATATAATGCACTTGATTTTTATTTGAAATATTTTTTGTTAAGTTTATCAGTAATTTTGATTTATAGTCACACTTCGTCTTGTTATTACAGTTTGCTATAGTTATTATGTTTTGTATTTCTTTGTAAAAATGGCATTTCCGTTAAATAAATAAATAAATAAATAAATAAACATGTGTTTACTCCCCCCCCCCCCATTTCCTAAAGTTTAACTTAGCACCACTAAAGGCATGCGTATGCAAAATCGGAGACCAAATGGTTGTCATATGTAAAAGCTATGCACGTTTTACTTTCAAAAACAGCATCTCAGGAAATGATTCGTGGGGGGCCCCCCTTTTAGACAGCGAAATTTGATAGCCGTCTGGCACACCTTCAAGGTATAGGCCAATTAGAAGAGAGCAGAAGAATAAATGGCGAAGGAGAAGAATGAATACACAGCAAACGAAAGTAAAAGCACAAGGCGAAGAGGGGGAAGGAAAAAAGAAGCAACTACACAGGAAAATAGAGCAAACAAGAATACGAAAAAAAAGGAAATGATGTGAGAAAAGAAGAAAAAGAACACGTAAAAAGGAAACATAGGGTGGGAAAGCACAGGGTCAAAAAACAGAAAAAGAATAAAAAATAAGAAGAAGAGAAGAAAAAAGGAGTGAGAGAAAGGAGTGAAATAAGAGAAAAACTAAGAAAAAAGGAAAAAGACAAGAAGGGAAAGCGATAAGAAGAGGAAAATGTGGGGTAAATTGGGAGGTGAAATAAGAGGATAAGGGGAGATGAGAAGACGGGAATGAAGGAAGGAAGGGGAAAGGCAAGCAACGGAAATGAAAACTCGCCAAGCTTTAAAACGTGGTTGAGGGTGTACGTGGTTTATTTAATGAATTTTGCGATGTTAGGGGAAAGATAAAGTGCCCCACACTCGCGCTGCATCATAGCAATCCATTACACGGGGAAGTCCACCTCTTGCTTGGGTATTCGGGCAAGTGGCGCACCTAAATGAAATTTTTAGCGCATTTTCCAACTCATATTGAAAGGCGCTATTATGGCCACTTTCTCCGCCCGTTCGAGGTCTCAACTACCCCTACAGTTTTCAATATATTTAGTTCGTTCTTTTTGCACTCCGTAAGTTATAGTTCTGGTACCTGAACCAAGAAAAATCTTAACGATTAAGGTGCGCATGCGCAGACTGCACAATGTCAACTTGATCATTTATTGAGATCGTTTTTTTGAAATTTTAACCACAGATGCTTCTAGTACAGACAAACATATCGCATATTGTAAAAATCAGATATGCGCAATGTACATATATCCATGTATTTCCATCGATAATTGTTGCTTAATCTATGATTAGCCCTTTTCTATAAGAGGTAGGTAAATTTTATGTCATCAAAGAAGAGGGATTACCTTTGATATCTTTTAGGGTTCAAGTTCCAGTTCCGGATACCTTTTACGTTACCTACTCATTCTTGTTTGACGTACAGATTTTGTAACCTCAGGTTAAGTTGACCGATACCTGTAAGTGCCGACGCCCTTGTTTTACTTCCACATCTACTGATAACAGACGGCCATTTTGCTGTGAAATAAGTCACCGGGTCTTAAACGAGATAACTTTTGCATTGCAATTGTTAACGTAACATGCCCAGTAAGTTATCGTAATTCCTACCGAAGCATGATCGCCTCGAATGTTGTTGGACACCACCATTTACTTCTGAAGGGGTTGGCCACTTAAGTACCGTACCTGGTATAGAAGCAGATTACGAGTAGAGCGAGGCCCTTGAGGGGCCCTGCGGCTTGGGAGGTTTTTCTTTGATTGTTTTCAGGTTTGGATGCGGGAACTGAGCTCACTTCTTCTTCACGTCTTGACTTTATTCAAGGTAAGAGTTGCCTTATATGTTTTGCTTGTACTTGGACCTATACGTGCGAATTTTTTCCCGGAATATCAAGTTACTTGTGGAAAGTTGTTATAAAATTCAGTAATTAGTTTAATCGATCATTATTGATTGATTCTACGAGTTCAAGAATGGGTGCTATTGAATATGAGCCAGATTAAAAGTCGGGTTTCCAAATGCGAGCTGAGTGGCAAAAAATTCCCCTATCCTATACCGAAAATCCTATGCGATTCTTAGTATCTTGTAAAAATTTGTCTGAATTTCATTTTTTGATAACTACCTATAATTTGATATTGTTTCTGATCGAATGGGCCAGAAAAAATCACTTGTAGGAAGGAACCTTATAGCAATCGTTCCTTTTACAACAAAACATCTCCGTCCGTCTGTCTTCCACCTGCTTTCGTCTACAGCTACTGCTGCGGTGCTACCTGGAAGGTACTTATTCTATTGCAATTTTGGTAAAGATTTATTACATAGGTACATCTTGGAGATGTCAATGGGACTATGAAAATGGGACTTCTGATGAAGGTGGGAAGTTGAATTTTGGATTCAGCATGCTAAAGATAAACAATAGAAAAATCATTTGTTTAATTTTATCTAAGATCTTCGAGATCGTTTATAATTTGGTGTTGCAGTCTGTCTGTCTGTCCGTGTGCACGATAATTTTGTTTAGAAACGTCCGATCGGTTTGCAAATCGGTACATATGTTCTATTAAATCCTTTGAACCCTCTTAAAAATGGAAGACCACATAAAGAAAAATTACAAATATTAAACAAAGAACTAGGATATAAGCAAGGTCGCTATTGTTTTTCAGCTACGTAAATTATATGACCAAAAACTGGTCAAATGATACGCTGATCTCAAACCTCGTGGGACAAAATCAATCAATCAACCCCCTTAAGTATCGTCTTTTTCACTTCCGGCTTCATTCCATTTCTATCATTAGTCCGGATATAAGAAAGGAGCGAATCATATAGGTATCTTTCAATTTCTCTTCAAACAACCTCCAAAAAAACAAATAAAACAGACCTAAAACTTTAATTACCAGCACTGTTACGAAGTGCCGGAAACAAGCGCACATAAAAACACAAGTCATATGTTTGCGGTTACGATTACTCATTGAGTGTACGTACGTGTCACGAAGACGGTCTGTAATGCAATCAATACAACCACAGCAGGTAAGTGAAGTAACATTGAAGATGTTTGTATCTGTTCCATTTACGTAAGGAACGGTGGCACTTCTCAAAATTATACGCTTTTATTATACTACGTTTAAGAGACAATAACGACACCTCCGATGATATATTTTATGAGCCTTTTTATGTGACAACTTAATTTATAAACATTTATACAGAGGGAACGAAGAAAATAAACCACCGCCCGCCGGTTACGTAACATAAAACTTATACTAAAATTTACAAGCACTTCATTCGAAGTGCCGGCTACTGTCGCACTTATTTCGATAGCGTTAAGAGCTGCTACTTTTACGTCATTGAAACTTCTCAAAAGACGTGGATTACTTCTAAAGTGGCTTTCCGGCCGATAAATTCGTTATATTTTAAAGAAACTTTCAGTCGGGTTTTAAACATGAAAGTGTTAGAGAAAACGAGGGCATGAAAGAAGTTAATAAATTATATGGTCAAATACGTCAGTGATACCACCCCTAAAAGCTTTTACACAAAAAATGGAATCACTCACTGATTGACAAATGAATAAATCTGTAATCACAGCTCACTTTCGCTCTTTTCCTAAATTTGGATGTTTTTCCAGGTGCCTTACAATTTCTTTAACAACACTGAAATGTGATGCTAATTAGTCTTAGGTTCTAAGTGTATTCACCCTCAACCCCAGAGATGTCCCAAATGGCCTCAAAATTATAATGCTATTTTCATGATAAGGATGAACTGGACGCTTTTAGACATTCTCGCGTGAATCGTAGCGTGTCCAGGCAGATAAACCATGACCTACTTACTCGGGCGTTTCCCTAACCTATACAGGATTCAAAATTGAAAGAAAGAAAAGAATGATTTCACCAAACTTAAGAATCCTACAATTCACTTAAATGCAAACATGTGTGCCAAAGTAACGAATTTCTAGCACATTAGTTTAGTATCGTTATTCAAACTACTTCTATAATTTTGTAATTCGAAAAAGAACATTAGTAGAAAAGTCTCACTACTTTTTTGTGATGCCTTGGTGATGGGGGTTTCTCGGTGATGAAACTCAGGAGTGACCTTGTTGGTGGTGCAAGCTCGAGCCTGCCCCGGTACCAATTCTTCAGAATTTGAGGTTTTTAGTTTTAGGAAGACATTTGACGTTTCAGAACTTGGAAACATTTTCGAGTTTAATTTTATTTCATAAGAGAATAAAAGAATTTAGAAATTATTTACGAAATCCTGGGCGATCTGTAGTTCCTTCATTTTCCTAGTCCTAGGAACTGGGTTTTCGGTGTGCTCTTTCCGATTTTTTAAATTCCAAAAATTCGTCCAAGATGGTGCACTTCTAAGCGAGGGAACGAAAAAATCTAATCTCCAGCATAAAACTAACACAACCAAATTTAGTTTTTAAAAATCACAACGCAAAATCGTAGGGTTTCAAATTATTCCCGCGCGTAGAACACATCCCATAGACTTTGAAAACTGTTAGAACAGTTTTGTTCAATTTTTGTTGCGTCCAAGATTTTTTTAATTTTTGATTCGTTTGTTTCCATGTTCAAAAATCTCTAAATACCAAGTTTCGTGTAGAGGTCAGAATTTTGTCGCATCTTTGTGGTCGCATCTTGGGGTAGGTAATTTGGTTGAGTTTTTACAAAATCAAAAAGAACCTCAACAACACCTTTAGCAGCTAAACGAAATATTTTGGACGCAATGTTATTATTACATACTTAAATGTTCCTGTATTTAAAAAAATGACCCACCCCTCCTTATCATCAACGATGGAAATATTGATTAAAAAATACAAATTTAAATCGGAATTCATTTACATAATTCTTGATAAATTAATAGTAAACAAGAATACACTGTTCTATTGAGAGTAAAAAAATCTCAAAAAACACCTTCTCATGGATTATGTTCTCCTGGTAGTCAGAGAAGATTTACATTTTTCTTATAAATTTTCCGTGTACCAAGAAGAGAAGCAGCCCCTCGCACATTATGTTCGCCTCATTGCAAAGTTGCAAAAATTTAAACGAAAATAATGTTGGAATGTTTCTTCTGAGCATAGAAAACCAGCTCATGGATTATGTTCTCCTGCTAGCCAGAGAAATTTAGCAAAATTTGTCGAACAAATCCTCCCTGTGTTAGGAACATAAAAAACTCTTTCTCCGTCTCATGGATTATGTTCTCCTGGTAGTCAACATTTTCTAAAAGATTTTCCGTGTAGTAGAAACAGAAATATCTCTTATACTACCATAATTTTCTCCTGGTATCAAACTTGCAAAAGTTGAAAATAAAGTGTTGAACCATTTCTCTCGACCACAAAAAAAATCCTCCTCATGCCTTCCTTGCCCTTTATATACTCCAGTTACAGAAGTTCAAGCGAGAATAAAAAGTTGAAACGTTTCCCTTGAGCATTGAAAACATTTTGGGTTATGTTTTCCTGGTAGTCAGAGACAATTTTTGTACCATGTTCTTCGTGTATTAGAAAACAGGATCATCTCGTCACGCACTCTTGATATTATATTTTAAGGTTTAAACGAACGTGTTGGAATATTCCTCTTGACAACAGAAAAAAATGTCCTCATGGATTATATGTTCTCCTAGTAGCCATCTCTGTGGAGCAGGAATACAAATAACTTTTCGCACATTAATTTTTCCGTTACAAAACTTGTAAAAGTATGAACGAAAATAAAGTGTTTTGTTGAGCATAGAAAAAAAAGTCCTCTTCTTGACATCTGTTCTTTTGGTAGGGGGATTCTCTACTATTAGGAACGGGAACAAAGGCGCTTTCTGGTTACATGATTTCCTGGTAGTCAGAGAGAATTTTGTACTTAAAACAGCAACACTCCCTCGTATATTATATTCTCCTGATACCAAACCTGTAGAAGTTTAAATGAAAACATTTCTTTTAAGTATACAAAATCTCCTCGTGAATTATGTTCTCCTGGTAGCCACTAAATCAAGCAGGCCGCCAATTTCTAAGGCTATAGCTTATAGGGCATATTGGACTCCACTTGGTGAATTTTGACTAAAATAAATTGTCAACTTTGCCGATTGTCCCCGATTTATAACGAAATGATGAGTTTTTTGGGACTTTTGACAGAAAACATTTTGGGGGATGCTTGAGCCCGTGCCTAGTAAGCTACGACAAAAATATTGAAAAAAATCCTTGCTTAGAATTTCTTAACGTGAATGGATCTTATTTGATTCGATTTTTACTTAAATTTTTCAGCTTTTCATGAGCGAGTGGTCCTAAAATTGAATGCGCGTGAAAGCTCGCGGCGCCGAGAAGTCGTGGGAGAGGACGAAATTAGCTAGAATTGCGAGACGATTTTGCAAGGATCACATCCGCCGTATCAAGCTTGCAAAGCAGCGTGTGAATAGTTGATTCAGTGAGATTCCACTCCACGTGCAGTTGAGTTATTAATGTCTGATCCGTTGTGTAAAATTAATTTTATTGGTGGCCAAGTTGTGCGTCCCACAATGGATGTCAATAAAAAAATAAAGTAGTGAGATATGGTTGTTCGGTGAGTGCCGTGGGGCAATTGTGATTAAGCCGCGAGAAAATTTGCGTCGCGCCGCGAGAAATGCATATTGAACCGCGAGCGAAGTGGGGTCAACCACCTGAGTCTAACCAGCGAAATTAAGGCGACCATCTGTAAATATTACTTGCAGAGTACTTGAATCCGCCTCCAGTACAGTACGTTTAAATCGAACGCGAAAAAACTTGCGAATTAAAGTTTTTGGTGACCTTCATTTATGATCACTATTTTCCGATTTAGAAACCATCGCCGTAAATACGAACAATAGTGAAGATTTCAACCCATAAAGACAACAACGGCCTGGCCTTAAATAAAGTAAAAATTTATTTTATCCCTCCACCCCGTACTTTGATAAGAGGACAGAAAGGACAGTAGTTGGTAGAAAACGGTTCCTTTCGTTGAGACCTTTAATTAGAATTGCCCTCCTCCTCGACCTTTTATCGTGATCGGGTATATCCCCTTCTATAGTTCGTTTCACCAATAATTTATCATTTCTCAGTAAGTCGTTAAGTAGCGGGAATTCCCACTGCGACATTTAAAACAATAGGACAATAGACCCCATTTAACTAATCAGCGGTTCTCAATAAAATTTTAATGTTTCAAACGCCAAATTGTAGTACTCGCATAAATCGGCCCATTAACGACAATAATCGTGTTGATACCATATTAATCTATTAATTAAAAATAGGTAGACACATTCCAAGTAGTTTCCCCAATTACAATGTGGCGTTTGAGACATTACAATTTTATTGAGAAGCGCTGACTTTTAGTTAAATGGGGGCTATTGTCCTATTGTTTTAAATGTCGCAGTGGGAATTCCCGCTACTTAACGAGCTAATGAGAAATGTTAAATTATTGGTGAAACGAACTATACCTCAAGAACGGATTGTCGGAAGAGGGTACTTACCAAGGGCGGTTGAGACGTCTGCAAGAAATATATCCATTGGCGAGGTCAAAACAAAAGCTATTTCGGTTTTTAAAAAATGCGCTTTATCTGCACAAGAGTTGTGCACAATTTATACTTGTATTTTTACACTCAAAATAAACTGATTCCTTTAAGAGTGTTAGATAGTTAATCTCGGTCACTTCACTTGATTAAATTATTAGATAATCCTCCAGCTGGGATCGATATATTATTTTAGGATTGTGATTAATTAGTACAAGGATTATTTAACCCTTTGCATTTTTTGGTCAAGGAACTATATTGTATGTAACTGTTTGTTTTCTCATGTAGGTGTTAATGATTTTTATTTTATAGCATATGTTAAAATGACATTTTAATAGGTTTGAATGAGGATAGATAAAGTGATCACTTTAACCGTAAGGGTAGATAAAGTGAAACAGATGATCGTGCATTCTAATGACATCTGTCATTCTTGTTTCAATCAGGCAGGTAGATTTTGAATTTTATATTTTTAAATGTCATTATTTGTAATTAAGTAAAAAAAAATTAATTATTAGTATGATCAGAGTCTTGATTTCGTAACTACCCGTTGCAACGTAAACCTAACGCCCATTTCTAAAATTAAATGCGCACAATGAGCAGGACGCGCAGGGTTAGCTTTCATATGGCCGTGGCCCCACGTTGGGCGCGAAATAAACAATTATTGCGCGCAATGGTATCCGGTCACTATGCCACTCAACAGAGACTTACCTAGCTAGCTCAAATTACACAATTTAATTTTTTTTCTTTTTAAATTATCCCTCTGGACACAACTGGGTTCCGACACAAGATGAAAACACTAACATTGAAATTCCGTAAATTCCAATGAAATCACTACTCAAATTTTGAATAAGATCGGCAATAATAATTATTATTTTTGCATTCTTAATAGCACAAACTTGGACAACGTTAAACTTGTTTCCGCATTATTTTACTACCATAAGGACGATTCCGTTTCTTTTTTTTAAAATAATAATAATATTGTCTTTATTCAACAAGCTATAAATAAATTATACACACAACATACAAAACAATAAAATTATAAAACTCATATACTTTGTTTCACTGGTGCTGAACCTGACGTCATAAATGTGATTCTCTCTTCATTACATTTAAATCGATTGAGACAAAAAAATTACGTCATTAACGTAATTCGTGACAAATAAACCAATTGATCTGTCATAATATCAATCCGTCAAACGATTTTCGTTATAGACAGATTTCCAGTGTTGATTAGGTAGTTTGTGTTAAAAGTGAAGTAAATATAATCAAAGTTAAAAACGCTTAGGCAAGTCGACAGTGCAGCAACGCCGTTAATAGACAAGTATTTTAAAAATTTTACCGCATAATGGTTCGATTCGCTCATATCATGAATTTAGCCTTTTAGGTCATTCCCGTTACCATTAGGTAAATATGACGAACCGATACACAGAATGAAGATGTTCGCTAGAACACTTAGGTATTGAATTGATTTTATAGGTGAGAATGTTACACTCCGTTCCTTACACAGTAAATCTTCAACGACTTGATGGCGTAGAAATATCTGCTACCTCTTTGTCCCGCAGTTTGAAGAAACTGAAATTCACGTGGCGGAGATGCACCGTTTCCAATAGATTATTTTTAATGGAACAGCCCTATGCAGTTCAAAGAAGACTACAATTTTTGAGAGACTTTAAACACAACGAAACTTCACTCTTTGCATTACGAGCTGTGGTTTTAGACGAAACCTGGATATACAGTAAAGGGTCTTTTAGAAGAAGCTGGCAAGATGGTACTCTCAAAACAGTTAGAAAAAGAAGTGGTGAAGGGGTCCGGTATATACCTAATACTCCATGCAGGATCAGAAGATGGATTTGTGGTGTAGTGTCGTTTTTTCTTTTGTACATACGATTTGAATATGAACATTTGAGAGTTTTTTCTTCACTACCCGTTTTCTCTCACAATTGCGTTTTTTTTTTAAATAAATCGGATCAGAAGATATTCAAGATCCTTATGCGAATATCTCGACTGTGTGGCAAAAGAACAGAAACTGTATGTATGCGTTGTTATTTCAATGAGCCAGTGGTATAATGACTACGCTTTATCTCAAATTTGTAAGATGTATAAATGCAAAAGGCTTACCGATAAACCATGGCCTATTCTACTTCTGCAAATGGCTAGTTAAGGGTCATTAAAATTCGCGCAACTTAACGCGTATTCTTCACATTGGTAGCATACTTAATTTCACATCAACATTATGTAAACAAAATATTAATTTACGAACTGCCAAAACAAACTTTAAGTTACAAATGTTCATATGCGTTTTCTGTAACCATCATACACTTCATCTCAAAGAGTTTCGGATGCTCTGGCAGTATCCATTTGGATTGTCGGTGCGAAGAATCGGTTACATGAGGTGATTACAAACGGTGGAAAAGGTTTAATTCATACCAACGGACTTCCTCTACATAAAATACATGACCATTTAACCATTAGGTATAAAACCTACAAGTGATTGTCAACTTGGGCGGTCTAATAATGATGAACGATAGTGACACCTTAATAAATAAGTTGAAACGTCAATGTGACAATATGTAAACCAACTACTAATTTACGACCTGCCTTAATTTTGCTATGACGTCAGATAGTGTGACGAAAGGTTCAGCACCCTTGAAACAAAGTATACAAATATTAAACTAATATTTAATAGCCGATTTCTTATTAATCGTAGTATTAAGGTTATGCTTTGTGAATCCTTAGTGCTTTCCCAATTTAACTATTGTAATAGTGTGTATGGCCCATGTATCGACAAAAGAGACTACAATCGAATTCAGAGAATGCAGAATTCTTGCCTTAGACTAATATTTGGTATCCGAAAATACGACCGGATTACACATAAATTAAAATCCCTCCAGTGGCTTGATATGAAAAACAGAAGAATATTACATTCTGCCTGTTTGTTCCATGGCATACTTCAAACCAAAACTCCGTCATATTTATTTGAAAAGGTAACATACAGAGCTGACGTCCATAATGTCAATGTTAGAGATCGGTTTTTTATAACTATACCTACTCACAAAACGTCACTATTTAAACGCTCCTTCAGTTACAATATTGCAAAGACGTATAATGAATTACCATCTCATTTAAAACATTTATCCGAAAGTCTTTTTAAAAAACGCTTGCGCCTCATACTCCTTGCAAGGCAGCATTAAGTTCCATCGTTAATATCATTATTGCTATAATTTTTTTTTTCTTTTTACATTTTTTTTTTTCTTTTTAGGTTTTCATTTGTGCCTTCATACTGAATGGTTTTTATTATCATATAGTTTTTTCTTGCTAGGTTTTTTTATGTCTTGGTCTCTTGTTGTTAATTTCATATGTAGGGGGTTGAGTGGTAGAGCAGACGGAATAACACGGTTTATTCCAGTCTGAACTTCGCCCTATTGAGTCACCCATTATGTAATGTAATGTATAATATCTGTTCTTTGTATGGTGTGTGCTCAATAAATGTCATTATTATTATTATTATAAACACCGCTTGAGTCGTAACCAGAGCTCAATCTCCGATTGTAGTCAACCCGCCAATTTTCTCGGGTTTTAATGCCCAAACGGAGATCAGGCGCGCGAACATGTAAACAATTAAGATTATCGTAACCAGTTTATTTTGTTTTGTGTCATTGTTTCTATTTATAACGAAATGGAAATAATTTGAATTGGACGTGCAAGGAGTCGATTACTGGACGTGGGCAGTAAGCGACGATGACTCTTCGTCAGAGGACGAGTTCATTAGAAGAAGAGCAGAAATTTTAGAGAACGTGTTGATCATTTCGGCAAGTGGGATGAATAGGAATTTCGGCAGAGATTTCGGTTGTTCAAGGATAAGTACCTACTGTTAGATCCCTATAAAACAAGATTGGGGCACATCTATGCAAATTGCCCATCAATGGTGAGGCTGTCGTCACCAGCTCCAGCTTCAGTACCAGTGAGGTTTTTCACTGTGCTAGATGATATTTTGTGTTCAGTGCGTGATTCAGTTGATGTAGCGTTATACTTCTTTGCAATTTTCTTCCATACGAGGGTGTATAAACACAGAATGATTAGGGGTATAGATGCAAACAAAAAACGTACAAATGATGATATCCTGATGCTTTACCTTGTTCTTGGTAGTAGAGGCGTCCGTCCGTTTATTTTCAATTATATGAAAATATGAGTGAACGCAGTCCGCTTGCTGATGGGCGTCCGCGTCAGTAAAATCGACTCGCTTTTTTTCCCTTGTCTATCATTGGCACAGCGGCAGGCAAAACAGCGCTATGTGAAACGATTTAGCAAGGAGATGAACAGATCAGCACAGTGACAGTGGCAGGGGCAAATGAAGCGAAAAGAACGAGCGGCGCGGCCGCGATGGGTGCGAAGAATGTAAACGCCATCAGCTGTCAGCTGACGCATCGGCCACTAAAAATTCTGCGCTCTGATTGGTCCTCGGTTCGCCCGCAGTGTTACCATACTAGGGATCGTAAACTCAAACGGAGATTAACCAAACGCTCTTCCAAAGGTGTTTATAGTACGCAACCGCTCTCAATCTTGGTTTCACGTTCAATCGCCGTTTGATCAATCTCCGCTTGAACTGTACTTTTATAATACCGGCCCTTAGCCTTCTATTTCAGCTGTCGTGGGTTCGAATCCCAACACCAATAGAAAAAATTCAGCGATGACGTTAAAGGGTCGGGTCCAACATTTAAGTTGCTGGGTCCAGATATCTAATTGCCAAAATTTGACCCGGGTCAACTGCCGAAATATTTTCCCACGGTTCCCAGAATTTTCGCACGCACAACTCCCCCAATACCTACTGAAAACTTAAAAAAACCAGCTGAAATTCTTGACCGGATCACAAAAAAGCTCAATCAAATTTGATAGGTACACTCTAAATTATGTCCCCTGCTGAGGTTGTAAAGAGGATCAACCTGTTTATTTTCAATAAAATTAAATTATACCTAATTTCTTTAAATTTTAACAAATCTACATTACTAAAAAATGCGTTAAAAATTCCCAGTATTTCAAAACAAGATAATATTCCGTAATAAATCCAACAGAACATGTTTTATTGTGAATGTGTTAAAAATTCCAACAACTTGTGTTCATTTTTATTCAGCCATGCAACATTATTGGCTATCGTTGCTACAGCTCTATCGAAAAAGGGGACTGACTTTGCCCATAACTGCGACCTTGCTAACTGCAATTTTTCTTTGAATTAGTATTTAGTAGTGAATAAATAAAACAATACCTTTCTCAGATGCCCATCGGTGTAGGATTGACTGGCAAGCTCTTCAACCATAAACTTTGTGTGACCACCAAAGCTAAAACACTGTGTTTACCTACTTTTCTTTCGAATTATTAAGTACTTACATTTTATGAACTTTCTCCATGTTTTGGGAAAGAAAATCTAACACTACTTCTAACCCATGCTTGCTACTGCTGTGCATTTGCTTAATGACCTGTTCTAGTAATGCTGATGGACAGTAATTCAAACAATTTTCTAAAAATCTAAAATAAACAAATTACTATCGGTAAATTTACATCCCACGGTACCGTTGCAAATATTTATGTTCCTCCATACAGCTTAAACCAGACGCAATGCGGCTCTTCAAATCATAGTCGGTCGTTTCAATAAATAGTTTAAATAAGTAATCGAAGTGGCTTTGGTTATTGCTACGCATGGCGCTGCAAAATACTGCAGATTCCAAATCGGTTGAAATAGTCGCATTCTCATTTTTCCATGCCTCAAATTTTTCCAATGCCTTGCTTCGACATTCCATGTGTCCCATTTTACACAACCAAAATATAACACCGGCGCGCGCCTCTTTTTCACTAAGTCTGTCACTTAACCTTTCGTCGAATGTCAAATGATTATATGCACCTTGAAGAAGATAAATAACACGATCCTAGAAAGAGAAACTAAGATTCAAGATTACTATTGATACTGATACCTTAAAGTCATCGTGTCCTCTTGAATAATAAAGCTTATTATCCATACTGGCGAAAAGCGCAGGAAGGGCAGCTAACACTAACGAATCATCTTCATTTACCAGATATTCTGATAATTTAGAAAATATATTGGGAGAAATATCTCCTGTTGCCCCTAAATAAAAACTATCCTCTAACAACTTTGCTCTGTTCAGTGGGTGAATTACACGATGGTCTTCTTTTAGTGCATCGGCAATTAGAGCCCAGTTTCTTTCATCGTAGTTAACTCGATAATATCCACTTTGCTGTACGTTCACTATGAACCAATCCCTATCGTCTAAATCTGCGACTGTAAATGTATCTGTTGGATGTATGAGCCATTTTTTCGGAGCAGTGCTCTCAAACGAGGCACTCCCCTTGCTAGCGTAATTAATTGGTATCGTCCAGCGTCCATCCTCACCCTGGTTGTTGTATATATTAAACGCCCTCTGAAATACTTCCACTAATAAGAATCACCGTTAGAGATATAACCACAGATCTAAACACTCTTAAATCTGTGATATAACAAAGCATACCTGTTTGAGATTGATGTTATTTATGGTGCTACCGTAATTTCTTGTAACTGTTACAAGTGGAAAGCCAGCGATCGTTTCCCAGGTTGTCATTACACTTTCAACCGTCAATGGTTGTGGAAAAACGTTTTCAGAAGATTCATCTAGGACTCGTTGAATATTTCTGTAAAGGTCACGGGGTGTTACCGTTTGAAATTGTTTCTCCTTCAAGTAGTAAATTAAACCTTGTCGGAAAACTTTTCGCGAAACCATGTTTTCCAACATTCTTATCACTGCGCCAGCTAAAGGTTAAAGAAATTAGTTTGGTATTGTTAAACCTTTATTACTCACATTTTTGGTATGCAGTTTTATCAAAAAGGAAAGGTATCTTATAGGATTCTTCCACTGTTACAGTCATCGGCCTGGTGTATTCCGGAATACTGTCAAACAACATTGTAGTCTGACCAGTTAGAATAATGAATCTCTTCCAAATATCCATACCAGGTTCAATCTATCAATGCACCAATTAGGATTCATAAAATTGATCACTCTTACCTTGTCTGCTAGGTAATTCTCAAAGTAATTTGCAAACCCTTCATTCAACCAAATGTAGCTCCACCAATCTGGAGTAACTAGGTTACCAATCCACTGATGTTGAATTTCATGAGCAACTGTACTTAGTGCTTGTCGCTTCTGGGATATGTCAGCATTCGATGATGTTAACAAGACATCATCCCTGCATAAATAATCGTTAAAAAACCTTATCGTATCGTCTACAAAAATACCTATAAGTTATAAGTCCCCAATTTTCCATTGCAAGGCCAGACGAATAGTCCTTCGGAATGGAAGCGTGGTCCAACTTTTTAAAAACGTACGGAATTTCCGTATATTTTTCCATTTCATTGAGAAGGTAATAACTGCTGTTTAAAGAATACCTGTGCCGACCTTGCTCAAGTTCGAATTTTGGTGCTAACACTCGATGACGACCAAATGTCTCAGAATATTGCATGTCGGTTACGATGAAAGCGAGTAGGTAGGTCGACATTGAAACGGTTTCTTCAAACACGTCTGTTAGACCATTAGACAACCGTTCATCTCTCGGAGTATTGGCCACCGATATGTAACTACTGCTGGGTCGTTTTACGACAAGGTTGAAATTTGCTTTAAGTGCCGGTTCGTCGAAGCAGGGAAATGATCTGCGCGCAAACACCGGTTGAAAGTGAGTCGTAGCAAATGTTCTAAAATTGCACAATTATAATCATCAT